>NW_012267221.1:22860864-22894615 GCF_000151885.1 Dipodomys ordii
AAACCCTAATATAACCCCCCAAATCCTCCCACAAGATTAGGTAAACCCTAACACACACACACACACACACACACACACACACACACACATTCACACACACACACACACACACACACACACACACAGATTAGGTATCAAGGGCTTCCTAAGAGCCTTTGTCAGGGTTCATTCTGGTTTCAATTTGAAGTAAGTTTTTTCCATGTTTCCTACCAGAAGCACAGCTCGGAGGGTAAGTGTTTACTCGTACATTTAAGGTACAGTTAAAATAGAGGATAAGTTACTAGGGAATGCTTTAAAGATCCGGGTTACCTCAACTGTCCTCTCACACCCTCAGCAGGATGTTGACACCATGTGTTTTACAGATGGGCTCTCTAGCTGCTGCGGCTCTTTCTTACTTCAACAATGACCTGTAGTCATTCAGCACAAAGGAAACATGGGGTCACCCCTAATGATTCTGATGAAGATTTTTGTGTGGAAGGAATAGATGTAGAGTTCAGTCCCAGACATTGCTATGTGCTGTCCCCTTCTAACGCTAGGTCTTGCTCTCTCACCTTGCTGGGCTATGATACCAACTGGAACCCAAACCTGTTATATACCTTGGCTGACCTTTCAGGTTCAAGAGCCCCTCTTTTTCCCTTCTGCCTGGTGGCAGACACCCAGGGGAGGCTCTGCCATGTGTTGGGCTGAGTCTTTTTGCATTACTGCCTGTAAGTGTCCGGACAGCATTGAATGCCAGGGACCTTATTTCTACTCCATGCTGTGGGAGAGTCATGAATCTCTTTTTTAACTATAAGAAAGATGGTGCAGTGTCATTTCATACATACTGCAAGTCTGCTATATGAATAGATCCTAAATATGTTTTGTTCTCGCTTGAGGATGATTGCTAAGAATAGAGGCAAGTAGTCGCTGAGAAACTTCATTTGTGACCCCTCTGTGACTCAGCCAGCATTACTAATTTGCTGTGGGAGTTAGGCTTTGAATCTGTTAGAACAAATTACTGAAGTTAGTGCTTTTCTCATTAGTCTCTGCGCTTCAGATGAATTAATTTTGCACCCACCTAGCATGGAAAACAAAAGTGTAAGGTTAGATAGGCAGCTATGCAGAGCTAGGGATAGAAGAATGACATTTTTTGTCTAGGTCTTTCTGACTCCTTTTTCTTCAAGCCTTCCAAGTTCATTTTCTTCTTTTTTTTTCATCCCCAAAGTAGATGGCTTCTGATGGAAACATCCACCTTCTTGTCTGCCTCTACCTTAAGACATTCTAGTGTCTACCTGAGGTTATTGTCTGCATTCTGTGTACATTGCTGAAAGATCCATTTCCAGCTAGTTGATTTCTAGGAAGGAGGAAAACTATAGCTGGCTCATGGCAGCTTCCAGATTACTGTGTGATCATGCTGCCTGTTGACGTCGATATGGTTAAAAGTTGGGAAGACAGGGCTTCTGTCAATGATTGGTATTAAGCCATTATTCTACTAGTTACCAACTAGACAGAGATGGCGGAAGCAACCAGGTAAAGCAATTAGACTAATGATAAGACCTGAATGAAAAATCTTACATTTGTTCCCTCCTAAAAGAAAAAAAAATGCTAACAAGGAAAGTCCACCAGCAAGGAAAATTGGCAAACAGAAAACATAGGCAATTCACAAAAGAAGGGACACAAATGGACAATAACTCTTCAATATCACTAGTCATAGAAACATAAATGAAGACAACTAGACATGCTTTTTTACACATCAGATTGGTAACAGTGGAAGTAATGGTTGAATATCTGGTGTTGGGGAAGCCATGGGAAAATGGGCTCAAACTCTGCTGGGTGGGGCTACAAATATGAATCACATTTTACAGCTGGATTGAAAGTACTTAACAAATTTGAAAACACAATCACCATTGGCAAAATACTTCTAAGTATAACTATATATCCTCTGGAAATGATTATATGTATTCACAAAGACATGTATACATAATCTTTTTTTCCTGTGAGCAAGTAGCTCCTGCCTGTAATACTAGCTGCTCAGGAGGCTGCTTTCTGAGGATCTTAATTCAAAGCCAGCCTGCGTAGACAAATCTGAGAGACTTATTTCCAGTGAGCCAATGAAAGCTAGAAGTGGAGGTGGTTCAAATGGTAGAGTGCTAGCTGTGAATGAAAAGTAGAGTAAGGACATGAGTCCCAATATACACACATACACATCCCCTCCCCCCACCATACCACACCAAACACATGCACACATCTTTTTTCCAGTAAATACCCTCTAGTAAAGGATTAAAAAAAATTGGAATTCATGCCCAGTAAGTAAAAAAGGTGTTTAAAATGCTGAGAAGAAATGTGTATATGGAATGATCTCTAAAGCATATTGATTCAAACAAGGAAACTATCAGGCAATACAGAGAGAGGTCTGATTCCATTTATTCTAAAATGAGTCTACACTGTAAATCTGTGTTTATACTTAGATCTGTAGGTAAATTCACAGTTGTGAAATACTATAAACTAAACTATTAGCTGTGGAGAGGGGAGAAGAAGTAGGTGAGGAGAGGAAATGGGATTTAAAACTTTCACTTTGCATACTCCTGATCTTTGATTGTTACACAATAACAATGAATGAGCAGATTACTTGTGCAATACCTTAAACTTTGTAGGAAAATAGAGAAGTTGCAGCTTAGGTTTCTGGGAAAAGCATTCTGAATTGCTTCCCAAACAGACTGTTCAGGAAACCAAAGGTGGGTGTAGTGGAAGTTTTCTCTTTATTTTGGTAGTGGTGGATCTATTTATATAACAAAGCACGTGAGAGGTTTTTTCCATAGATGTTTTGGGAAATGTACCTGTGTGGCCTGCAGCTGACACAGCTTTCCCAAGCTGCCATTTACCTGCAGGCTGAAGTGCCCACTTGTTGACTAATACCAGGGAGACCATCATTGGAGATGGTTAAGCATACACTATTGCTCAGGCCCTGCTATCCCCAGAGCTTTGGTGGCATTTCAGAGCTCAGAACTCACAGAAACTTAAGGAGGTCCAGGGTTCATTTCTATTACTCGCATCAATGGAGCTTGCTCTCTGAAATATTCCTTCTCTGGGCCATTAACAATCAGGCCTAGTGGTGTAGCTCCCTTTATAGCAGAGTGGCTGTTTGCCTATACATGTGTAATACGGTGTGATGATACATATAGGGAATACAATAGTACTTGCTAGTGTGTCATTCTCTTCTTGTTCTGTCTACTGCCTGCTTCAGAGCAAGGGCTGTGTTCTGTTTCTCTCTGTGTCCTCAGTTTTTGATACAGCGTTTGACACACTATTGATGTTCAATCAATGTTTATTGAGTAAACATTGAAAAGTCTGAATTTCAAACAACTGACTTTTTAAATATATATTTTTATTGTGAAAATACTGTACAGAGGGGTTACAATTACATGGGCAAGATAATGAGCACATTTCTTATCAAGCATTGTAGCCTCCTCCTTTGTTTCCCCTTCCCATCCCTTTGTATCCTCTCCTCCCTCCCCCCATCCCCTCCACCAAAGTTGTAAAGTTCGTTTTTTGACATAACGACTTGTACATCTCATTGTTGCAATGGGTCCTCCTGTATCCCTGTTTTAACAATTTGTTTTTTCCCTTCCCCTCCACATATACCAACATCATATATAGTGAAAGCAGGGACAACTGACTTTTTAATAAACTTTAGATACTATGTTTGATATATGCATGCTAGTTATAAACTGATATAATTTAAACTGAGTTTTCTGCCAGTTTAGTTCAGGTAACAGCTAGTGACTTGACACAGCACTTCCTGGGGCCCCAGTATCTTTCAGTATAAAAGGGAGACACAGAAACCAGTGTACCTCACAGGCTGGGTGCTAGAGTTGACTGCTTTTGGTAGAGCTCTCACTTTGAGCCAAAGAGCTGAGGGACAGCACTCAGACCCAGAGTTCAAGCCCCACAACCAACAAAAAAAGAAGCAGCAGCTTTGACCGCAGGGCCCAGCCTGTGAACATGTTCATCCATTGCTATGCTTGGTGATTGTTGTCCAGACCACAGATATGAGTCATTCTGTGAGTTGTTTTCCCAATAGTCCTTAAAACACCAAGTGTTTCTTATTTTACCAACTCTGAGATACATCTTTTCAAAAATGGATCCTATTTCCTGGAAAAATATTTGAGTTTTTAGTACAGGAACATTACCATAGGCAGCAATTATGTCCTGCGCATGACAGGAAGAAACACAGCTGAGCCTTAGGAGGTGTTGGCCATTGCCATGCTTTCCTGCTGCTCTGCTTTTTGATGTCTTCAGTTTTAGCTTCTGTAATGGCCGACTCTCAGTTCTTACTACTCTCAGTGGTATCAGTTTCATACATTCTTTCATCTTTTCTAATACTCTGTAGCCTTGGGATTCAGACAACTAAGCATAAATATCAGTGACTTGATGAGTGTCTTTATGAGCTCTTGAATGAACTGAGTGATTTTTGCAATTTCTATGTTGGTTGAGCTCTTTCCTGTTTGACAATCAATATCTTACATTATTTAAGACAGAAAAATCCTTATCATACACAACAATGTCTTATTTTATGTCAATTGTTGTTTTCAGAGACAGTCTGGCCATGTAGTCAGGCAGTCTAGCCTGGGCTGGCCTCAAAGTTGTGCTTCTCCTACTGCAGCCTCCCAGTGATGGGATTATGACAGGTGTGCACCACTGTGCCTGACTTTCTACTTTCTACTCTACAGCTTTAGCTTAAATTTACTACACTCCCAGACAGAGCTAGCACTTTAAGTACTTCCTGTAGACAGAATACAGTAGCTTATGTTATTGGCAATGGCACTGGGTTTAAGACCTGGATCTTCTAATTCATTCTTATATGAATCCAAAGTCTTCTTCTCCGATAAGAGAAATAAGCTTGGCTGTCAGTGTCATAAGACAGTCTCTGTTAATATAAGTGAAAGTGCTTTGTTATTATAAAGTGCTAAAATTTTATTAACATGACTCTAACATATGTTTGTAGTTTTATTTTTATTGCCCTGAGAAAGAATCCTATGTAATTTTTTTAACCAGAGAAACTCATCAGTGGCCTTTTCATGAGATATCTTTGTTTGAAGGATTCTATAAAACCAAAATGAAACTCCTCTCTGACAGATGATAAATAAGCTGGAGGATGGGTAATGAAAAAGCCACTCCATGAAGTAACTACTAGATTTGCCAATAAATTCTTTTATACTTACAGATGTAAGCATTAAAATAAGTATGTGGTATGTTCCTGGCTTTTAATAAGAGGACTGTTGATAATTAAGTAGATCCAGTATTCATATTCTAAATTTATATCAAATTTCTCAAATAAAATCATTTCAGCAGTAACCATCTGTCTTGGAGTGCGCAGTTTGGTCTCATTAGATAGCATTGGTACTAGTCAATATAAAATTAGTTTTAGTGTCTCTCTCTGCCCCCCTCCATCTTTGCTTTCTTATTTCTGTAGACCTCTTTGGGTTTCCTCTTGAAATGAATCTCTCTTTACTGCCCCATGTCCTCTGAGGCCAGCTGGCCTTGTGTATAGTGGGATGGGCCAGTTCTGCTTTGGTTTGTCAGTTATGGAACCTCACCTAGAACCTGTTTAACACCTCTGTTTAATGAAGTGCAGGAACTTTAGATACCTCTCAGACTAAAATGCATATATCTGAGAAACAGGGAGGCCAAATTTCAACCACAAAGTTCAAAATGCAGTAAGGGAAACAGAGAGAGTAGAGAAAAGGAAGCTGTGTGTTGTGAGGAAGAGTGTGAGACTTAGAATCTCAAGGTCTGTGTGTATGTCTTGCATTTGAAGTATGTGAGTCATGTAGTTGCACAAGTCCTTCCGTCTCTGAGACTCAATTTCTTCATCAGTGATGTGATGATAATATTGGTTCTGTTGGTGTCATAAAGGTGAAGAGTGCTCAGATGGAGAGCTCATGAAAGTGCTTGACCAACTGTATGAAGCGAATGGCCTTGTCACTAATCACACCATTCTAACTGTTGTGAAGGAGACACATGCTCAACACAAAAATTCAGAAGCCCTGGGTAATTGGAGCTGCTTTCTTACTTTTAATTGCCTCATGTGAAATTGTGATGGTAAACTCAGGTTTTGTCACTCAGTGTTGAATTTTTTTGACTAAAAGTCATTCGCTGATTTAGAAGGGTAGAACTGATGGCCAGGAATAAGTTCAGAAGACCAGACTAGGCCAGCTTTAAAATAGTGTATTTAATATGTACACAAAAACAAAAAGCTCACCTAACTTCAGGGATAACCTCTGCCAAGAGGTCCAAAATACTTTGAAAACAGAGTGTAACTATCAAACATATGATAGAAGAAAACACAGCCTGACTGACATGAAGAAAAATTGTGTGGTGGCACACACCTGGAATCCCAGCACTTGTGAGGCTGAGAAAGAAAGATCTTGAGTTCAAGGCCAACCTGGCTATGTAGTGAGACCTTGTCTCAGATGAACAAACCCACAGACCTGCTAGGGAAACTCCTAATGGAGGTCCATCCCAATTTTTCTCTGTTAGGAGATGTTTTCTGAGAGGCTCCATCCATCAGCTGTGTCTGTGAATGGACTTACACCACAGAGTTGACCCCTGCACGGTTGCCACAGAACGCTCAAGCCAGACCTAACTTAAAGCAGTGTAGCAGTGAGATGCAAAGTATGGTTTGGAAAAGGCAAGAAAATCAGGTCCTCCCTACCCTTGTATTTACGTTAGGAAAAAGAACAAAGCATGTATCTGAGTCATTTTTGAGCAAAGAAGGGGACAAATGATACATGTAGTCAGTGAATAATTGAACTCCTAGAGATGGGACAGTGGCTGTGGTATCAGACCAATTTTTGTCTTTATTGATTAGGCTTCTTCTAGTACCTGAACTGTCACCACAGCAATTTGGCTACAACAGTGACCTATGATCACAGTGTTTAAATTCAGTCTAGTCGTGTACCTCTACCCCAGGACTAGGGAGCCCACAGTGAGCCGTTAAAATGCATGAGTGCTCCCTTGCTGGGAGGCTGCTCTGACCACAGTCACTCCAAGTTGGAAGCTAGGAAAATGGCTTGAAACGTTTTACCTTCAGATATAAAACCTTAATCTCATGTTGACCTTGGTCTGTAATTCGGGTAACCAGCACTTATACAGCAGGGAGGTAGATTGGTTAGAAATACCTATGTTTGTGGTTGGTAGTGTTCATGCCTTGGAGACCATATATATAACTGTCTTGGATGTACATTTGCAGTGTTTGTACCTTCGGTGGCTATAGGTTGTTGTGTCCTTTATATTAATTAGATGGTGTATGTAGCATATCCTGTGCTTTATCTGTGGCAAACTTATCATACATTAACAAACATAAATATTTGTGGATTTACTATGCTTCATTCTGACCAAGTGTGGCCAGTTAATAAATAAGGGAATGAGATTTGAACAACACAAGCATTAAATTCCCACATCACCCGGCAAAGTGGATGCAGAGAGGTGCTCAGTCAATCCTGGGTTCTTATCGTTTGTGTTTAAGTCATTGTGTAATCCACCAACTACTCCCTTGTCCTTAATTTTGTAGAAATCTGCCTCCCACAAAGTTCATGGTGCCCCCAAAGCAAGGTAAAAGTGAATGTACTTCAGCTAAGTGATGAAGTAGAACATTCACATTCGTTGAAGGTGATAGCTTTAGCGGGAGTTGAACAGCATTATGGGAAAATGGAATCAAGTATGGGAAGTACAATACTGCACTCTATACAGGTGGGCCTTGTGGCTTCCCTTCAATGGTGTCTCCTTGGAACCATGTAAGAGCAGATGGCAAAGATCTATAGTTCCATATTAGTTTATAGAATAATGATGAGAAAAGCCAGAGCCTTGTGCTTTGCTTTTTAGAAGGATGCACATTTGCAACAATGTGATTTTATTTCAATGCCTATTTAATGCTTAACCTCTCTAGGAATCTGCACATATCTGAGATTCATCAAAACTCAGCCAAGCCCATCTGTCTCTATATCATGTGCTGTTGACCCCCACACTGGGGGCCCTATTGGCAAGAGACCTACAACGCTGAGAGCAAATATTGTTATTTAAATGTTAGCCAAAAAGTTGGTTAGCCCTGTCACATTGTGAACCTTTTGAGAACCAAGTGTGTTGCTCACTATTGTGACCTAGCATAAGGCATTGTTCAAAATATAAATATAAATACTGTCTGTCTGCCTGGAAATAAGGTACTGTGCATTTTTGCCTTTCTTTCCTCTAGTTATGATTTGCTCTTGTTGTGTGAGTTATGAGTGTCAGCAGTACTGCAACAGCAAGAAGACATTTGCAGATAGTCCAGGGTGTGAGAACATGGTACCATCTGTTACGCACAAGTAAGATGTACTTGCCTCTGTGGAGGTGTTTGTTGCCTTTGAAGGCAGTGCTTTAATACTAAATAGAGTGTTCACTTTTAAAAAAATATGATTTAATGTTATTGAATCCATTTAATTTTATTTGAAATTTTTGGCCAGGTGTTACAGAATAAGTGGAATACATTGCCCTAGGCAAAAAAGAAACCCACTTCTGTGGCTCATATCTATAATCTTAGCTAGTCCTGAGGCTGAGCTCTGGAGGATCAATCACAGTTGGAAGTCAGTCTGGGCAAAATAGGCTGAGAGATTCCATCTCCAAAGTGATTAGCTAAAAAGCTGGACTGAAGGTATGGCTCAAGTAGTAGAGTGCTACTTATGAGGAAATAAGCCAAGCAAGCTTGAGACCCTGAGTTCAAAACCTGGTAGCAAGCCAGGTGCTGCTGGTGGCTCACACCTGTAATTCTAGCTACTCAGGAGGCTAAGATTTAAGGATCACAGCTCAAAGCCAGCCTGGGCAAGAAAGTCCATAAGACTCTTATCTCCAGTTAGTGATCAAAAACCTGGAAGTGGAGCTATGGCTCAAGTGGTACATTAGACCTGAGCCAAAAAAAAAAAAAAAAAAGCTCAAGAATAGCACCCAGGCCCTGAAGTCAAGCCCCAGCCTGGCATACAACCCTCTCTCCCAACCAAAACAAAAACTAGTACAAGCAAAAACAACCACCGAAAAAGCAACCTACCTTTATGATTACATGGAGAAGAACAACCGAGCTAGGGTGAATTGGAGGAAATCAGAAATGAGAGTATAGTGCAGCACAGAAAGCCATGTTACAAATTGTGAGAATATTCATGTTCTATGTTGCTGTTAGTACTTGCAGCATATATTTTTCACTGTATTTCTTGTGCTTAAAAATAAAAACAGTATGTCTTAACCTTCTCAGTCATGCCTGTAGAATCTTGCCTAATCTGGTTTCAAGCTGGCCTTTTATAACTTTATCTACTAGTTGGGCTCAGGTGGCTCATATCTGTAATCCTAGCTACTCAGGAGGCTGAGATCTGAGGGTCACAGTTTGAAGCCAGCTGGGGCAGACAAATCCATGAGATTCTTATCTCAAATCCACCAGCAAAAAGCTCGAAGTGAAAGTGTGGCTCAAGTTGCTAGAGCATAGCAAAAAAGCCAAGCAAGAACACAAGGCCCTGAGTTCTAGCCCTCAGTACTGTGTGTGTGTGTGTGTGTGACTTGTGCTCACAAGTAGAGTTTCATTGGAACCCAGCCACATTCTAGCTCTGGATGGTTTCTGCCTGCTTTTTTGCAGCAATGAGGACCTTCAGTGAATACCATCTGGCAGATATAGCCTAAGACATTTACATGCTGCCCCTTCACAGAGTATTTGCTACTCTCTTCTCAGGAAGGCTGCTATGGCTTGAGTAGGGTTTGTTCCTTTGGGTAAATTAGTCCATGAGCTAGATGCTTGATCTCTAGTAGGTGGTATTGTGGTGGAGCCTAGTTGAAATGGGTAGGTCAAGGGAGCTTCACCCCCATGCGGGCATTAATGCTGTCTCTGGATGGGTCAGTCTGGTAGGAATGGATTTGTTCCTGCTAGAGCACGCTGTTATAAAAATCATTGAGTCTGGCTCCTTCCTATTCCCTTGCTTCCTTACTTGCACATGCCCGCTTTCTGCACATGGCCCTTTCTCTCTCTGCTGCCCTATCATGTGACACAGTTGAGGGGTCATCGTCAGGATGGTGGTTCTTGCTGTATGGACCTTCTTGTCCCCAGAACTGTGCACCAAAGAAGATTGTTTTCTTCATAAAATAACCTAGGCTTGGGTATATTGACAAAGCAACACAAAAGGAATGAAGACAAAGCTGCTTCTGTTTAACCAAGGTCCTTGGTTGTCACTGTGTCCTTTGTTTGCCAAACCTTCTCCTGTGTCTGTCCTTTGTATACTATTTCTTCTGGCTGGAAAGCTACTTTCTTGCCACCTCCAAGCCATCAAGGCCCTGCTTCATTTTCATCTTCTTGGTAAAAATTTTGCATTCCCTCAAGTGTGTTATTTTTCTTTGGGCTTTCTCCTCTGGTACTTTGAACATCTGTGTATTAAAATGCTAGTATCAGAACATCTATTAATTAGAACATGTTTTATGTTTATTTCCTGCTGTAGTATAAGCTGTTGAGCAGTGGGTCTACGTAGTTTTTTAACTTGTTACTGTTTTATTATTAAAATGATGTTTAGAAAAGATAAATAGCATATTCCTTTGTGAATGATGACATCCCTTCCCTCATTCTCTCCCAATCCCTCCTGTACCGACACCTAATTTATTTTAGCTAGTACTGGTGCTTGAACTTAGGAGCTGGGTGTGATCCTTTAGCTTTTTTGCTCAAGGCTGGCATCTTACCACTTGAGCCACTCCTCCACTTCCAGCATTTTGCTGATTAATTGGAGATAAAAGTCTTAGAATTTGTCTTCCCAGGCTGGCCATGAACCATGATCTCCAGCTCTCTAGCTTCTAGAGTAGCTAGCATTACAGGCATGAGCCACTGGCTCCCAGCTACAAGTTTAAAATGCATCTTGAGTATATCATCCTGGTGCCTGCAAGCAGATAAGATACTCAAAAAGTGACAGGTTGATGCTGGAGTGTTGACCGCTATCCACCAATGCTCGGGACTGAGTGTGGGGAGCCTGAAACACATGTAGCAGTGGGAGAAATTACAGCATTCTCAACTGGGAGGGATCTAGTAGTTATTTGTATCCTGTTTTTCCTTTGTTTTGACATCTTATAGATGGAAGAAAAGCTGAAGTTGAGAAAGAGACTTGGCCAAGATACCTGATTCATCATCCCAGCTATCCTGAGTCTCAATTCACTGCTCTTCTAGTTGTGCAGCATGGAGATCCTTCAGGGGCTTGACTAGACACAATGTGATAGCTGGCAAGTCACTAGCAGAATTGTTCATTCTTAATTTATCTATGGAGGAAGCTAAGTTTTTATTGGTGGAATAACCTCCCATAGCAAGCACATGGGAGTATTTTAGTATAAGACCAACTTTCGTTTGTAGACAAGCTAATTTTCCCTCCTTTCCTCTTCCTCCTTACCCTCCTCCTTTTTTTTGTCGGCTGTGGGGCTTGAACTCTGGGCTTGGGCACTATCCCTCAGCTCTTCAGCTCAAGTGAATGCTCTACCACTTGATCCACAGCACCACTTCCAGTTTTTCTGATGGTTTATTGGAGATAAGAGCTTTGAACCATGATCATCATATCTCAGCCTCCTGAGTAGTTAGGATTACAGGCGTGAACCACCTCCTCCTCCTTCTTTTTGGTGCCTGTACTAGGGCTTTAACTCAGGGCTTGGGCACTGTCCTTTAGCTTTTCCACTCAAAGTTAGCTACAGCTAGCCACAGCTGCTCTTTGTTGTTTGTTGAAGATAAAGAGTCTCATGGACTTTCCTTGCCCAGACAGATTTCAAGCCTCAATCCTCAGACCTCAGTCTCCTGAGCATCTAGGATTGATTATAGGCATGAGCTACCAGCACTTGGTCCAGGCTGATTATTTCCCTCAATTTTTCCCTTTTGGAAAGTGAGGATAATTCTTAGTTCCTGATACCATATCTCCCTTACCTGTAAATCTGAAATAGCGCTAAAGCGACTTTGACTCCATTAATGGTCATTGCGTTATCAACCAAGTGCTCAGGTTTGTTAAAAAAAAAAACAATATTTTTCTCCTTTTCTGTGAGAGATCAAATTGAAAAATGGAAAGCATCCCTTCCTGAGTTGCCCATGTATATCTGAGTGGTGGTGATTTCTTGATGCTGGAGCCAGGGAACTGCTGAAAACTTCATAGTCTCTAGTTGCCCAGTGGGGAGCACTTGACATGGCGAAGTGCCCAGTCATCCATCTTCCTGGGGCGGGCAAACCACTCACAAGGCTGCAATGATGAGCTCTAATTGACTTCCTAGACCCTTGACCCTGAGGGAGGTGTGGTGACAAGGTATGAACACTGAGGAGCAGTTCTTGGTGTTGATGGGCAGCTTGATCTCATTTTAAATACTGGGAAAGTCATCGAAGATCATATTTGAATGAGAACTTAGAAACTAGTGTTTTTAATACTTATCAAGTTACATGAAAGGATAGACACACTCTTTTTCTTTTCCTTGCTAAAGAACTAGGGGAAAAGATCACATGACACAACGTCCTCTCAAGTTAATGGGGCTTTTAACATCTTTTTGGCATGCTTTATAAAGAAAGAAATCCATTTCATTGGATTTTCATTGTTCAAGCTTTGGCAATATACTTAGGCATAGTAATCGTGTCAGGAAAGAGGTCTTGTTTGCTTACAAACAGATTTCAATTGTTGAGAGACCACATTAGGTCCTGTTGCTGGAAACATGGGCAGCATTTGGTCTGTGTTCATGCAGCTACTTTGTAATTAGGATTGTGTCCAAGTAGCAAATGCCTCTTTTCCCATGGAGGCCATTACAACTTGCAATTCTCACTGACAGGAAAAGGTTTTACAAGGAGACATGTCTATATACACGGAAGAACTTTAATCAAATATAAATGTCTGTACCTATATGCTAGCTAGGCCCTGCAACTCTAATGTCAATTAGGAAGGAAAAAATATCAATAGATGTTTTGTAAGATTCATGTCAAAGCCAATGTATGAACTTCTCAACCAAGTAGCTTCTCTTAGCTAATTCTGTAAAGAGAACTTTGTTCCCAGCATGCCAGCCTGTTTAGGGTGTCTTATATGGCTGGGGTTATGTCTCCTCACCTCTGGGAATGTCTCATGGTGCACAGGACATACTTATGCAGAGGAACAAATGATGGCTGCTTCGTCATTTCAGATCTGTAAAGCTCACAATCTACGAGGAGTAGATGTTTAGGAGTAGCTCCTAAACATGCACCCTACTGTTAGCAGTGAACTTAGAAGTTAACATCCAGCATAATTCACAAGTCATTGATTGGCTTTTGATTTTGGCAGCTGAGGTTCTGGTGTCACATCCCTGATTTTGTCTGCGGAGAGCTGCTAAGCTGTTGGTGACATTTGTACTGGTTCTATTTAAGGAGAGGAAGCTTGATGACTGCTAAGATCCCAAGCAGAGTCAGTACTTAGATGACTGATGACAGCCACAGTTGTCCTTGGGTGGCCTTTAGTGGCCTCTTATGTTTCCTCTTCTTTCCTTCCTCCCCTTCTACTTTTGTTGTTGTTTAGAAAAATAGAGTTCTCATTCCAGGTGCTGGTGGCTCACAACTGCAGTTCTAGCTACTCAGAATGCTGAGATCTGAGGATCACAGTTTGAAGCCAGCCTGGACAGGAAAGTCTGAAAGACTCTTATTTCTAACTAACCAGAAAAAAGCTGAAAATAGAGCTGTGGCTCAAATGGTAGAGTGCCAACCTAGAGCAGAGAAAGCTAATCAAAAGCAAAAAATCCTGAGTTTTAAGTCCAAGTACTGACAAGGAAGGAAAGGGAGAAAGGAAGGGGGAGGAAAGGAAGGAGGAAGGGAAGGAAGGAAGGAAGGAAGGAAGGAAGGAAGGAAGGAAGGAAGGAAGGAAGGAAGGAAGGAAGAGGGTGGGAGGGAAGAAAAGAAAAAAGAGCGTTAGGAGATTAGGCTTTTTATCTAAGTGAGCTTTCTATTGAGGAGTAGATTTTTTTAAATACTATTTTTCTGTTTCTTTCTATACATAATGAAACCAGCTCGGGGAGGTTTAGAACTTTATTAAGTAAAAGTTCCTGCTCTTGGCATTAATCATCCACTGACTCCCATAGCTACCCAATACATCTGATATTCTTTGCATCTTTAAACCAAGAGAGGCAGCTTAAAGTGAGTTCATGCAGAGGAGAGAAGGAATATTTGGAGAATTCCCCTTCATGTAATTCCTTCCTATGTCAGCCTGTAGAGGAAAAAGGTGTCATTCCATAATTTTTAGTCTTTTACTCAGAACTAGATATGAAATTGGTGGCAATCCAGGGCAAAAATGAAAATACGGAGTTCGAAGATAAAGAATTTCAAGGTGACAGCAGTACGGGGTTAAAGCAAAGCTGGTATTCTCTACTGTGAAGCCTGTGCCACTTACTGTGTAGGCCTCACGTCCAGGAAGCCAGCCATCATTTTACTTTTCTTCTTTTGGTGAGTTTAATGGCTGCTGTTTACTTGATCTACATAAATATGACCCTGAGACATGTGGCAGATATTACATTTCAGGCTGTGTCTCAATGCCTTCTGATTTCTATGTGTTTTCCCCCACCTCACCTTTCTCCTCTCCCTTTTTCTCCTTCTTTTTTTGAAAAAAGACACATTTGATTTAAAAGCCAGCTTTGATTTTACTCAACTCATTGCTATGACATCTGTTTACCCCAACATTTGGGGCAGGTATTAAGCTAAAAGGAAATGATGGAAAAGCAAGACTGATTGCAAGGAGACTAAGAGCTAAATTTAGGGGCAGTTGTGTATAGGATCAGTGGCAGGTGAGTGTGTGGAGGGAATGGGTCCTTGCAGCCAGGGGGCAGGGCCCTACCATACAAACATTTCAGTGGCTCAGGAAGAGGAGATAGACTGCCCCTTTTTCCAATTGGCATGGAAACTTCTGGTGATGATGAACATAAAGAACTTCATCAAAAGACATGGAAAGGGACTGAAGGTGTATGGTTCAAGTGGTAGAAAGCATGAGGCCCTGAGGTCAATCTCCAGTACCACAAAAAGACTTGGAGCCAGCTAAGTAGTATGAGTTTGTGGGGAATTTTAGTGAGCTCCCTAACATATCAGGGGGAATTCTTTTTTTAAATATCTTTTGTGTTTGTTTGTTTGTTTTCGAGATCTGGTCGTGGGGCCTGAACTCTGGACCTGGGCACTGTCCCTCAGCTCTTCAGCTCAAGGCTAGCACTCTACCACTTGAGCCACAGCGCCACTTCCTTTTTAAATATCTTTTTATTTAGATAAGTGATTACATAAATTTCACAGTGTTGTGAGATAGTGATACTTAAAATCACGAACACATTTTCACCTTCACGAGGCAAATTGTCATTATCATGGACTATAAAGTTTAGGAATTCTGTAAGCTCTGACATTACAACTCTTTCTTCCACATCGGATGATATGTACATTTCTTTCCTTTTGCTTAGTGTAAACTGTTCCCTCTTTCTCAGGGGAATTCTTTGTAATTCATTATTAGAATGCAAGAGAGGGAAAGAAGAGCTTCCTTTAAATGGTTGACCCTACACAGGTAAGCAAGTGTACACTCCCTTCCCCTTACCTAGCAACTGAGAAAGCATATGTATGCCCATTCTTAGTTCTTTAATGGCCTTAAATGGTGAAAGTCTTTAGGGGGTGGGAGTCAGGGCAGGGTGAAGGAGGTATAAGTCTTGGGAGCTGTCAAGCATCAGCTGGTGATGTCACCCACTGCCCTGAAAATCCATCCCTAGAACATCCTTATGACTCAGTCAAGCTGTGTGTGTGTGTGTGTGTGCGCGCGCGCGTGTGTGCATGCACATGCTTCATGTACATACACATACACCAGTACTAGGACTTGAACTCAGGGCCTTACACTCTTGTTTGGCTTTTTCATTCCAGGCTGATACTGTACTGCTTGAGCCACTTTTTGCCTTTTGGATGTTAAGTGGAGACAGGAGTCTCACAGACTTTTCTGCCTGGTCTGGCTTCAAACTACAATCCTCAGATCCCAGCCTCCTAAGCAGCTAGGATTACAGGTCTGAACCAACAGTGCCTGGCCCAGTCAAGCACTTCTTTCAATGATTACTGGGATGATTTTTGGAGTCAAGTTTTATTTACCTGCAGGAACCTGGTGTAAGACCTCATCAATAGCTCCATGTACCCTGGCCTTCCATTTCAACTGCAGTTTTGACAGCTCCTGGGTGCACTTGCTGTAGCCTCCATTATTCTGTCTCTAGGCATATTGGCTACAGGACTTGTCCGTAAAGCACAAGAACTTCCACAGCTAAACTAGTGATATTTGGGCTTCTGAGGTACCCTCAGATAAGGAAGTCTTCAGATAAGTGGCCCAGACTCTTAGGATTTCTTCTTCTTCTTCTTCTTTTTTTTTTTGGTGCCAGTCCTTGAGCTTATATTCAGGTCCTAGGTGCTGTCCCTGAGTTTTTGTGCTCAAGGCCAGCACTCTACCATTTGTGCCACTGCTCCATTTCCAGCGTTTTGGTGGTTAATTGGAGATAAGAGTCTCACGGCCTTTCCTGCCCAAGTTGGCTTCAAAGAATGATCTTCAGATCTCAGCCTCCTGAGTAACTATGATTAGGCATGAGCCACCAGCATTCAGTTGACACTTAGGCTTTGGAGACACAATTCTGAAGTGTTTTAATCAAGGGTGCCCTAGCTCATTCACATAGCTTTCATGTTCTCTTCCTCTATTCCTGTCTTGCTTTTCCTGCATTTCACTCTTGCTTCCTGGAGTCACCTAAATTCAACCCCAAGTTCTACCTTCAAAGCAATGCAAATTAAAAGAGGCCCATAAAATGAACAGTAGTCTGGGAAGGATGACACTGGTCTTAGGTCCACTGAACTATTCCATAGAGTTCTGGTCTTTGAACTGATAAAGAACAGTCAGAAAACTTGTGAATGTTTTTTATGTTGAAGTTTCCCTATGTAGTTATGGCATCTCATTATATATTCATCTATGCAGTAAATATTTCCAGCCTCACCCTCTTTGTCAGGCATACTGGGCTGGTACTAGAAAGAGAAATAAGGGGGTAGTTCCTGTTTATAATGGAAGTAAATGATGCACTAGAGAAGATGGTAGAAATCTGCTCAGAGGACAGTGGAGATCCAGGGGCTATATCTGTGGTCTAGACTGGGAGATGACAGGGTGAGAGCCCAAGGACAGAGCAAATGCACTGCTGGGCATTACCAGGTCAGAGGAAAGAAAGGATTCAGTCCTGGAGGAGAGCAGCAAGCTACTGGAGCACAATTCAAGGTAAACTTGTAGCTGAGAAATGACAGCATGAACCCTATGTGGAAGACAGTGAGGTTGATGAAGAGACAAGAAACCTTCTGAAATGTCACAGACACCACATGGCATTGCTGTCACCTTTGCATTTTGTAATGTGCATCCATAGATTGCTGCTCTTAACCGTAAGATGTGAGCATAAAGCTTTTGGCTCAGGACTACAGGTTTTTTTCTCTTTCCTTCTGCTTCTTTCTTCTTCTTTGCATCCTCTTTTTTCTCTTCCTTCTCCTTTTCTTCCTCCTCCTGATTTTATTTTTATTTTTTGGTAGTACTGAGGTTTGAATTTTGGGCCTTGAGGTTGCTATCAAGTACTCTACCTCTTGATCCTGCCGCTAAGCACTTTTGAGTCTTATTTTTGATCCTTCTATTTCTGCTTCTCACGTAGCTGGGATGACAGATGTGAACCACAACTCCTAGCAGTTTATTGGTCAAGATAGCATCTTGATGACATTTTTGCCTTGGCTGGCCAATCCACTATCTTTACCTCCCCAGTAGCTCAGATTACAGGCATGAGCCACGACATCATACTGCCTTTTAAAAATAAACTTTTATTTTTTAAAATGAGTTTCTGTATTTAGTCAGAGCTCGAGGGGTATAGGTCCACTACCATACTTTATGTGATGAGTTTATTCAGGGCAAATATGAACTTTGTCTTCTTCAGAAGAAAGGGCTCCAGGACAACCTGAATATCTTGGAATAATATCAGTCTCTAACTCCTTTGATGAAACTTGATTCATTAGTCAGAGGAAGGTCTTGACTACTCACTCTTGTCCTGTTTCAGGCATCTCTGGTTAGATGCCTTCACTTTCAAATACACCTCAAGACTCTGGTTGTTGCTCTGTGGCAAAGCACTTGCCTAACATATTCCTAACATATGAGCCTGGGCTCATCCCTCAGCACTAAAAACAAAGACAAATGTGTCTCTAATCTGAACTCTCTCACCTGGGTGTTGATGTTCACAAGACCACAGCATGATCCTGTAGGTCTAAGCCAGTGCATGATTTTACCCAAATCCTTGGTAAAGATGCTGCTAGAAACTGTTATTTCATCACCCATGCATGACCTCTTCACTTTTGAGCTAAAGACCTAAGAATCAGAGCCAACATATCTGGATGGGCAGCACATGAGCAATTGCCAGGATGATCCATGTTGTCTAGTTTCCACAGATGAAACTTTAAAAAAAAAACTACATTGTTGATTCCACGTAGTATTTTTTTTTAATTACATAGAGCAGAATCCATGTCTAACTAACCTGTTTGTCTTCCTGCCTCTCTGGCAGCTAGCACTTTGCCCTTTTACCTTCAATGCCTGTTTGGTGTGGGGCTCACAGTGAGTATTCTAGTCTATTGGATTCCTGGCACAGGTCTCTGCATAGACCTTTACAAGTTTATTTACATCATCATGGATTCTCTCTTGAAAAAACAGTCGTTTCACAGGAATACACCATTGGCATGAGATTCTAACACACTAATGTGTTGACTGCTTGGGAGAACTTCTATTTTTTTTTTTTTTTGAGAGTACTAGAGTTTGAATTCAGGAATCTCACTTGCTGACCACAGTCTTTTTGTTGTTGTTGTTTACGTCTGGGCTGCCTTTAGGCTCTACACCTTCCATATATGCCTTCCCTCAAATTACAGGTGGGAATCACTACTATACTTAGATTATTGAGCAGACAATCTTACTAACATTTTGCCTGGGCTGGCTTCCAACTGGGACTGTTCTTTTGCATTCTTCTAAAGCAGCTGGGACTATACATACATTCATCACCACACCCAAATCCATCAGGATTTCAAATTTGTGTGTGTGCATGTGTCTGTGTGTGTATGTGTGTGTATGTGATGATATTGGGCTTGAACTCAGGGCTTCCTGCTCTCAGATTAAATTTTTTTTATTTAATACTATCCAACATATACCATTGCTATATATTTCACTGAAAAATTATTGATATGTGATATTCTATATATATTTGATAATTCTGTATTTTTAAAGTATAATTCAGTACTTCGTTTGGGACATGATTTTCAATTGCAGCATATCTCCAGTTGTTATATTCACATTTCCCCCCCAAACCTTTAGCATTAATGTTTTCATGTTTCATACAGTTTTTTTTTTTTTTACTATTTTCTTATCTCAGTATCCCCATTGTGGCATTTTAGCATAAAAACAAGAAAATTCACTACTGCTGGTACAGAGTCCATTACATTTTCAAAAATGCTAGTGACTAGGACTGGGAATGTGGCTCAGTGGTAGAGTGCTTGCCTAGCATGCATGAAGCCCTAGGTTTGATTCCTCAGTACCACATAAACAGAAAAAGCTGGAAGTGGCACTGTGGCTGGTGGTCGAGTGCTAGTCTTGAGCACAGAGAGGCTTAAGGACAATGCCCATGCCCTGAGTTCAAGCTCCAGGACTGACAAAAAGAAAAAAAAATGCAAGTGACTGCATTATGTACCAACATATAACATGAAATGATTATCATAATTTATACAATTATAATATATAATTATATTGTTATACACTGTAAATATATTGTATAATTATATATAATATTTAATATATATTATATAATTGTATACCATATATAATTATAGCATATATAATGCATAATTATATATTATATAATGCATAATTTATAATTATTGGGTATATATTATAGAATTATATTATATATTATATATAGTATTATATATTGTGTATTACATATTATACATTATATAATATACATTTTATTATGCTATATAGTCTATATCTTATATGATATGTAGAATTATACATATGTTATATAAAATATATAACATATAATTATATTGTAATAATATAATATAAAATCATATAGAAATTAAGATACTATAATGTGAAATTTAGATGAGTATTTTTAAACTGTGCCATGAAATTGAGATAATACAGTATTATTAAACTGTGCATTGAAATAATTACTATCACTACTATAAACAAGTATATAAAACTATGCCATCATTCTTCCTTTCCTTTGTAAAGAATTTATTTTATGTGGTAACCTTCACCTGGACCCCTTCCCTGGCAGCCAGTGGATTGGTAGATGTCCCTAGAGTTTGGGCTACTTCCCAGCAGCCTCTGCTCTGTCTGGCCTACAGTTACTCCTCCCCACTCTCCCTCCACAGTAATTAGGCCTCAGAGAATGCCAGCTACCTGTCATGCCCCAAAGTTGGTTTTAGAGGGCAGGAGCCCACTTCTTCAGGTGGAAGCTGCTAGGTCTTCAGGCAGTGATTATCTACATGTCATCATTTGTATCAGGAGCTTGTAGCTCTTGCAGGTGCCAGATACCAGGCTGGGGCAGCATGATCTATTCTGTAGTGGGGTCCTTGTGGGGCACCCTAGCCTTTCCTTGGACAGGCTCTAGGTTGTCTTCAAGCTTAACCTCTTCAAAATCTTGCCATTCCTCCAAACCTTCCATGATTGTAGTGCCTAGGCGGTCTGGGGAGGCCTCAGCAGCAGGGGCCTGGGTGGCTGTCCAGATCTGGTATTGGCACTCTGTGCCCTCATCTGTAAGGTAAAACAGCAGCTCCTGCAGCTCCTTCTTCTTTTCCCTCTTCTCGTGTGTCAGCCACCTGACACAGTTGACTTTCTCCTGATACAGCTCATCCAGAACTTCCATCTGTGCCTTATAGAATACGATGGACTCTTCAAGGGTGGTCACGTGTTCTGAGAGCTGGCTGCATTGATGTTGGAGGTCATCCGATAGCTTCTGGTAGTCTACCTTGCCGGGGAGGTTCTGGGTGAAGAAGATTCTTAGCTTCTTGGGTGCCTGTTCATCCTGCTTCCTCTCTGTAGACACTCCATGGTTCCAGGTCTTGGGGGAGATGGCCTGGAGCCCCAGCTTTGTCTGAAACTGGGCTGCCAGGTTGGCCAGGCACCTACAGCGGGCCTGATGCTCCTGCAGCTGCTGGCTGAGTTTCATCTTCTTTAATTCAGCAACTGATAGTGCTTCAAGGTAAAATTCCCACATGGTTTGTGGGTTGTCTATGTCCTCTGGGACAGTCACATCAGATGGAGTCACCTCCTCATCCTCTTCTCCTTTGCCCACTCCTTCACTTTCCTGAGGGAAAGCTAGGAAGCTCAACTGGGTCCGCAGCTGCTTGTTCTGATGTCTGGTAGCTTCTATGCACTTCAGAGTGTCCTGTAACTTTTGATTGGCCATCTGTTCCTCCAACCTGCTCTGTACCTGCTCCTGCTCCAGCTGCTCCAGCAGCTGGGTCTGTCTCAGCAGGTGCTGCTGCAGTTTCTCCTTCTCTGAGGTCAGTTGCTGATTGGAGACTCTGTGCTGTTCACAGGTGGCCCTGAGGTTCTGAAGATGGGCCAGGTTCTGGTCATGCTGCTCCTGCAGATCCTGAGCCACTTGGCTTTTTAACTTAGCCATCTCTTTCCATTCTTCTAGCTTCTTCTCTAGCTCCTCCAGCTCCTCCCGCAGATGTCTCTTCTCCTGCTGCTCTGAGTGCAAGATACTGGCTAGCTCCTCCTTCTCACCACTCAGCCTGTGGAAGGTGTCCTGCAGCTGGGCCAGCTGATCTTTCAGCTCTTGGTTAGGTAACATTGAGCTTCTCATGGTCTCATCTCTTTCTGTTGTCTCATAGAGCTGGTGCTGATCCTGGATATGTTGATTCCATACCCCAGCCTGCTGGTCAAGAAACCACAGCTGCTCCTGCTGCTCCAGATTCTGGAGACTGAGGATCTGGTTTTCCTGCATTTGGATGTAAAGTTGTTCCTCCATGTTCTGTAGCTCCTTCTGTAACTGGTGTGCCTCAGCCTGCAGCTGCAGCTCAGCCTGAGATGACCCTGCAGATGGCTGTGGAGGCAGCAGTTCTGCCAACTGCCTTCTAATTTCCACCAGGTTTGTCTCTAGCTGAAAAACCTGCCTCCCCTCTTGTTCATTCTCCTCACTCAGTAGGCTTATCTGCTCCAAGAGCTGTTGGACCTTGTCATCCCACGTGGAGCTCTCTCCTTTGAAATCCTCTGCAAAGTTGCCTCTCTCCAAGCTTAATTGTGTCACTAACTCCTTCATGTACTCTAGCTCGCTCTCTAGCTCTTCCCATTCTTCCATTACTTTTGGACCTGTTGGTTACTCTTGAGGTGGAGATTCATTAGAAGATTGAAGAAGTGGGACTTCTGACATGTTGTTATTGATTCCAGTGTTGGTGGAAAGGACACTGGCAGGGAAGGACACAGGGCGAGGCTCAGGGTCAGTTTGGTCTTTTGTCACACCTTTTGTTGATTTAAACTCCTCAGCAGTGTTTGTCTTGGGGTTACCTCCCTTTCACATTTTCTTCTTTTTCTTGGCTTCCATGGGTCTACCAGGACAATTCCGCTCAAGGAATTCTTGCAGTAATTTCTTGCCTGCAGCTATTTTTTTGTCTTGTTTACTCAGACATCCCATGGGGATGGTGGAGTGGCCACATTCCCAGGCTCTCTAAAATCACCTCAATTCTTGAAATCACCACCAACTGTCTACTTTCTATAGGATCTCCAAAATCACCTTGATTCTCCCAATCACCACTCAACACCTCTACCTCTCTCAACTGGTGATAATGGTGTGAAAAGGGAATGCCAGTGGTACTAGGCAGTGTAGAATGTGGGTGTGGCCTGAATTTTTGTATTCCATTGGTCAGAGAGAAATATGAACCAATAAGGGGTGTGGCCAGAACCTTGTGATCCAGGCAGAAAATGTGGAGTCACAATGAGAGCTGTTCCTGCTGCCCCTCCCTTACCCACCTGCTCACTTGGTGGGCAGAGCAGGACTAGCTGTAGCTGGGTGTCTTCCCAGCTGCACTAGAGACTGCAAGATTATAGCCTTCCTCACACCAATGTAGTCACCCAGTGATCCTGAGAGGTCGCTCTCAGGACACTTCCTTAGACCCTCTTGTGCTGTAGACGCTCATGACCAGAGTCTGGGGATCAAATGCCAGAGTTCAGAGGGTGAATGAGCAACAGGGAGCAGGGATACTGCATCACTTTACAGTCCCTTTCCTCGTTTTACATCTTAGCTCTTGGATTTTCATGTCTTAGAAATCCCCTCCAAAGTATTTGCCATCCAGTCCTCTAGACTCCTCAGTTCCAGAACTCTCCCTCTTCTTCCTGAGAAGTTCTTGGTCCTGGAAATGTATCTGTCCTCCTCCTATCTGGATCCAGTCCTCCTTTCCCACCCCTAATGTACTCTGTTCCCACAAGAGAGGGCATTAGTTCCAACCTGCCTTTCTCTTGGGGATTCTACTCCAGGCCTGAATCAGAACTGAAAAGTTGCCAGGTGCCTTCTAATACACAGTATGTGTGTGCTCCTCTTTCCCACCCTGACAAGCGTAGCTCCCCATCCCAGCTCTCTTCAAGATCTTCCCCCAGTAGACCTGTGTGCTGACCACATTTTAAATGCTTAATAACCACATATTACCCATGCGTGGCTATTATATTGGGCATTCGTTTTCATTAGTTTTCCTTACTTCTAATAAAAGGATGATTAAGCACAAATAGCCAATACTAAAATGCATATTTTTAGTGCAAGTTTGAGTGTAAACTAGGAAATACAATAAATAATCTGTAAGTACTTCACATATAATAAGAACTTCATCCTGTTCCTCCTTCTCTGCTTATGGGTGTTTGATAGGAATAGACTCCTAAACTTTGTGAAATGATGTGGCATAGTCTTTGAACTGGAGAGCATTTTCATGATCTGCTCTTTCTTATTGCTGTTGTGAGAAAAAGCAGTCTTTTTCTGTCAAACCAAAGTGTCTGCATCTTGTAACCAGTCACTATTTTGTACTTATATTTCCCGAAACTAGCTAGCCATGGCAAGGGGTATAAGTCCTTATCAACAGTGTTAGGAGAACAACCCCTCCTCTGCAGTGGGAACCTTTTCATTAACAGGAAGCTTTCTAGCTTCCTTAAATCACCCCCCTGATAACCAATCATAGTATGTGAGCTCAACTCCTACTGGCGAGGAGGAACAGCACCACTCCTTGTATTAGGATAAAGTCCAAGTGGGCTGCCCCTAAACTGCCTTCTAAACTCTGGTAGAGTGGCAGAGCCACACTTTTAGTCTGGTATTTTGCTGGTTAATTGGTGGTAGAGTCCCACTCTCATAGACTTTTCTGCCCTGACTGGCCTTGAACTGAGATGCTCCAGGTCTCAGTCTCTTGGATAATAGAATATGATAATAAGTATGAGCCACCAGTGCATGGCTAAGACTTCTATATTTTAAACTTTCTTTAACTATAAGGTGTCCAGTAGAAAATTAAGAGGATACCCTTTTTGAAAGTTGTCATTCTAGTTCTTTTACTTTGCTTTACTTTCCTTCTCTTTTAACTTTAGGATGAAAGTAAACATTTAGAAGAGTAGTAGTTACTTCGCAAAAACTCAACAACCAAAAAAACCCACTTTTTTTTTTTTTTTTAGTAAAACGACTGTATCTGAAGAAGTAGGGAAAGAATGAGGTCCATTCATCTCAGTCCAAACAGGAATTTTGACTGAAACTAGGAGTTAGTGAGAAGGGAAATCTGATCTGCAACTCTGTGAGAAGCAGGTGCTGAAATCAACCAGTTCTGTTAGAATGGACAGCAGAGAAACTAGAAAGGATAGTAATGGTGTCTTGCCATCCAGTTTCTGTTTTATGTTTTATACCATCCCCTTAACCTGCACACACTATTCTGGCCTTTGAAGTGGGCAATGGACATTGCATAATAATTATTGCAACATTGGATCTGAACTGTCTTGAACTTTCTGCATTAACCAAGGGATGCTTTGTATATTGAGCATCTTCAAAGAAATGCAAACAGAAGACCTGTGTTTGAATTTTCTTTGGAGGGCTCTCCATTGCTTCTGGCATGTGAGGGACCAAAAATGAGGAGTGGAAAGCAATTGATTGTGGCTTTCTGAGTCTGTCTTAAATGTTCCCCTGGTAGCTTCCCTGTGACTGTTTTGCTTTCATGTTTTCTGGTCGTCTTTGTTTTAATCTTTTTGACACAACAGCTGGATTCTGCTTCTAGTACTTACCCTGAATCCCTGTCCTGTTGTGAAACATTCTGGCTTTTTTTTTAAAGGCATATGTCATCCTCCTTTTCTATTGTATTTAAATACAATGGAACTTGTCCTTGGTAACTACTTAAAAAGGAGCCAGTGTGCATCTCTACAGAGTTGGAGACTTTTCTTTATGCTTAAAGTCTCCTCGTCTGAGGACTGAGTGCTTCCTACCTACCGGAAATGAACTGCATGTGTTGATTTGTCACAGGACAGACATGTCCCAAAGGGTGTGCTTCCTGGTTATCATTCAGTTTTCTATGAAATGATTTAACATACAGCAGTTCTTCTTCTAGCTTGGTTCTCTGAGACTGATGCTGACATTATTGTCTCCCAGTCTAGGTTAAGATTGCTACATGCATTTTCTTAGTCCATATTGTTGCTGTAAGAACCAACCACAGACTAGGTTTCTTTGGCTCCCAGTTCTGGGTGATGGAAAGTATGTGATGGAGTATGTGTACCAGCTAAGGCTCCTCCTGCTACCTGGTACCACAACAGAAGGCCTTGCAATGGTGGGACACAACAACAGAGGCCCCAATTTGCTTGTGTGACAAACCTGTTCTGGCTCTAACAACATTAGCCCATCCATATGACATGATTGACCTAATTGCCTCCGAAAGCTCCCAGGTTCCTGGAGGATATACTTTCAACATGTGAATTTGGGGGATGCATTGAAACTATGGCAGGCAGGCAGTGGGTGACAGTCTACTTCCTGGCTATGGGAAAGAGGGAGCTGGGAAAGAGAGGGATAAAAATAACAGCCAAACAACAACTGCTATTGGAATTAGCCAGATGCCACTCAAATGATTGGCTTGCCAAGGTTATAAATTTATAGCAGGAGTTGTATTATCCTTACAATTTTTTTAAAAAAAATCAACCTACTTTTGATCTGATTTCTCTTGCTTTTGTCATGGTATCCTCTTCTATCACAGCTTTCTTTCAGAAAATTATAGTGAAAACAGAAGCTTTTCTGGGAAACAAACCAGCAATGAGAAAGACCATTAAATTATTCTTTGAAAAATACAAGTTAAAAAAACCCTCCACATTGTTATGCCAGATTATATAAACTGCTAAAATTTACACAAATTAGAGGATCTTGGTATACAATTAAAAAAAAACAGGACTGACTAAAGCCACCAAGGTTTATTAACTTCTTTTGAGGTTCTTACACCAAATGCCCTTATTGAGTTTGGACACAATGAAATTGTCTAGTGAACAGAGCAACTAGAATGTACGAGGAAACTTATCGTACTTCATATTTTTTAAACCCTTTTTGGAGATAACCATTTTCAGGATGTATCATTATGACACACTGAATTATAATCTATGAATTAGAATATAATTGTGCAATTTGTGTCTAATTCTCTTGTTCACATTTTATATTAGGCATATTTCTGTACAGACTTAACAGTATTGTGAATTTTTCCATAAACAGTTACTTAAAGCCATTCACATAATCAAAATAATATTTATAGATATTCAAGAAATGATTATTTTTAGGATTGTGACAAAGCAGAAAACCTTACTGTGTGGGTTTGCTACAGCCACCTTCCCCCAACAAAAAAGAAAAAGAAAAAAATTCAAGTTTTGGTTAAGTTTCCTGAATGAGAGTTGTGAAAATTAGTTTCTTTTGCAACGATCATACAATTGAAAGACTAATTTAAATTAGGAGGGCACACTGAGCTTGGAAGAGGGTATTGTGAGAAAGCAAAGCATAATTTTCCTTCAAACAAAGACAAGCTTGTTGGAGAGCATGCTTTATTGCCTGGAAATTCTATATATATGCAAAGTTGCTCATCAATTCACTGTTGGGTTTTGTGTGCTTGGTTTCCCCTTTTGTTTGTAAAACGCAAATGCAAGGGGGAAAAGTAAGCATAGCTCTGTGTGGTACAGGCACCGGGAAACCTACACATACCAGTTCCCTTGGCATGTGGTATTCCTGGGCAGTAAGCTGCCTACAGCAGGACTGGTCATGCTTGGATTCATGTGGGCAAATCAGTGCAGATGCTTCAACAGGGCCACTTGAAACTTCCAGAAAGCGGTACCCCATATCTTGTTCTGAGCCCTCTCTCTAACAGCCTTTAGGCTACCTGGGCAAGTTAGATTCATGTCTGAAATCTGTTTAGTTCACATTCTCCCCTCCCCTTCCTTGCTCACTATCTCTCCCCCTCCCTCCTTCCTTCTTGTTCTCATCCTTCTCTTTCTCTCTTCTGCTGCTTCTGCTTCTCCTGCTTCTCCCTCCTCCTCCTCCTCCTCCTCCTCCTCCTCCTCCTCTCCTCCTTTCAGTAGCTTTATTGAGTTATAATTCCCACACCCTACCGTTTACCTGCTTACAATGTACAAATCAATGTCTTTAGTATGTTGTATAACTATCACCACAAATTTTAGCACATTTTTATCAGCCTTAAACCATACCTCATGTCCTAGTTAGTATTCACCTGAGATGGAGAGTTGGGTCAATTAATTGTGTGAAATAAAGGTGATCATTGCCCACTTTTGAATGGGAGTTCTTGTCTTTGGAATTGCTTGTTACTTTGTGTGACTATGTCATCTTTAGTATACATGAATGCTTTGTACATTGCCAAGTGGTTTCTGATCAGGTTAGTGGTGAGCAGTTCCCAGGTGACTGGCTCAGAAGAGAAAAGGTGGTGGGTTTTTGGCACTGTGACCATCATGGTGCCTGACCACTGTTGTGGGGTGTCTTATCTGTGGTTGTAACAGTAGGAGAGCCAATGAGTAGCCAGACGTATGTCTGAGCTAACAAGATGGATGTAGGTACCATGTGGATTTCCATATAGGAGATTAAGGTCCCCAAACATCAAGATGGAGATTATCAAAGTAGGGGTTAAAGATTTGAAAGGAAGGTAGAGATTATGGCAAACCTCATGGGGACAAGGCCCAAGCCTAAGGAAGGAGGAGCTGGAGCAGGGCCTGAAGAGCCTAAGAGTTCCATATGGCTGCTGAATCCTGAGCACTAAGGAATTCCTTTTACTTGAACAGCTATGCCTCGCACTTTTCTTTGATGTAGCCAAATAGCTTTGGTGTTTTCTTTCCCCAAACCTAATACCTTTTCTGAGGGACCCATTTGGACAGACATTTCCTCTCAGACCAAATCTCTCCCTCTGACCATCACCTGACACATTTAGGTGAGTAAAGAGGCCTTTGGGCAGCCATCCTAGCTGGTTGAGATGCAAACAGACGGAACCAGCTGACTTCCAGTTAGGGCAGAGGACAAATTAGAACATCGTCATTCAGGGCCTTGGGGGTCATCTGTTAAGCGTGGGCAATATTTTAGGCTAGAACTTGAAGTCAGATGGACAAGAACTACCCTCTGGGGAGGTTGGAGCAGGGCCAGGGAAAGGGCAAGGACAAAGCATGCTGTGAACTGTGTTTAGGACCCAGTTCTAGGCCAAGCAAGGTCCTGGATACACAGACACGGGTGGAATAAATAAAGAAAAATCATAAAGGTTCAATTCTGATTCTTCTTCAGTTTTCAGTAACTTTTGATTTTGTTATAATTTAAATATTCCCAGCAAAGCTGTAGGATCAAAGGATTCTCTTAGATTTTTTATTCAAATTTTGCCAACTGTTTACATTTTTCCCTCTTTATATTCTTCTCCCCCTTTTTATAAGTGCTTTGGGACACTGTGGCCCTGTGCCCTAAATGCTTCAGGATACATTTCCATAGAATAAAGATATTTTTCTTTATAACCACAACACGGTCATTAAAATCAGTAAATCTGGTTTCTCTGGAAACAATCTTCAAATACCATCCATGATATTTTATCACTTCTGTCATGTTCTTTTTATTTATTTATTGTTTTTATTTGAAAATGCTAAGGGGGGTTACAGTTACACAAGTGAGGCAAAGCGAACATTTCCTTTTGGAGAATGTCTCCCCTTTCCTCACACTCACTGTTTTTCCCTTCCCATCCCACCCACAGGTTGTATACTTCATTTTTAATGTAGTGTCCAGTGAGTACCATTGCTGCATTTGTCCCTTGTTCTATTCTTTCATATTGTTATTTTTATTTAAGCAACATTTAATTCAAGTTTTTTTTCCTACTTCTGACACTACTGTATTACATGAGAACCTTTTGTGAGGTTTATAAAATATAGTCAGAAGCCAGCAGAGTTATAATATACCAGCACCAATCAGATAAATCAAAGAAATTTTCTGAGTGATATGCTTGCCTTGGAATTCAGTTTCTATAATACAATCTCATTTCTCAGCATAAAACTGAGATCACACAGAGTCATATGCACCTGGGTCTTTTAAAAACTAAATTTCCCCCATGAGTGTATTTTGACACTAAGTCTGATATAACATAGTGGGCTTTCTCTCTCTCTCTCTCTCTCCCTCTCTGTATTTCTGCCTCTCTCTGTACTCTATTTTAAATAATGCAATTATTGGTATTCCTAGATTTTTGGTGCATTAAATTTAGATGTTCACTTTTATCAGTCTTACCTGATGGCCATGCTCCGTTCCTGGTCCCTCTCTGAAAGCAAGTGGCTATTTCTGAACAAACACACAGATGATGGCAAGTACCTTCTTTCATCACATCTCCACTTCACTAGATTTAGATTTATGCTTCTGGACCTTCATGCATTAGGCTGCTTTTTCTTTCAAGCATTAGTTTTCTAAATGAAAATGTACCCTGTGCCAGAATCAGTACAGTAAGAAGTAATGGGTGTAGAGAAAACAGGAACTACTATTTATTGTGTGCTGGGGCTATACTTGTGTTGTCCAGGCAATCCGTCCATCAGCCACAAGGGGTGTCATGGTAATACTGATATATGTCACGGTAATGGTGGTAATGGACAATCCTGAGCTCAGAATGGTTAAGAAATTCAATCAGGCATGAGTTACTCACCAAGCACTCATTGAAAGCCTCTGGGTTTTTGCTAAAGTCCAAGTGTACAGGGAGAGAGGACATAGGTGTGGCCCCTTTCCTCTGTTAGCCTGGAGTGAAAGAGAGAAGGGCATGGATACAGGAAATGGCAACAACACATTGCTTAAGTGCACTGGTAGAAGTCACTATGGGAGAGATCACATAGCTCAGATGGTCTGGGACCTTGGGGTCAGCCAGTCCCAGGTGGTATTGGTTGCCAGGCAGTAGGATGCCTCAAGAGGAAGGTCCAGCGTGTCTGAGACTCTGAAGATGCCAGTGGCTAGAAGGGCATGAAGAGAAGAGGCTGTGAGTGCAGGGGCTAGATAGGAAGACTTGGCCCACTGGGGTGAAGCTCCTAAGATCCAAGTTGAGATCGGAGCTCATGTTTGCATGGATCTTAAAGCTTGTTTCCCCTCAATTCTCTCAGCCCTGCTCCCTTGAGCACATGGCACCCAATGTTCTCTTCCATGCTACTTTCCAGAACAGCTAAGGCATTGCTGTCATTATTGGCTCTTCCTAGTGTTCACATTGGAGAAGATGGGCCTGATCTGTTATTGATATTAGAGGCCCCACAGAAGGCTATAACCACACCCGGTAGAGAAAGCGATGTACAGATGCCTGGAGTGAAGAGATGACAGGAACCAGGATCTACTCAAGAGAATTCCAGAGAACCACATTCCATGATACACAGAACCTTCCAAACCCCAACTCATTCCCTAGACATGTGCACTAAATATGCAATGCTTTACATTGCCAAGGATGTCTCATAGTTTGTTGGAATTTGGAACAGAAATAACAGAGATGATGCTAATAGAAGGGAATGAAGAAAGTGGGGACAGAAAAGCTGCCTGAGTTTGACACACATTGAAGTGGGAAGTTTCTAAAGGCAAAGAGTGCTGGAAGCTAAGTAGTTATGTGTTCCAGGTCTGCTCGGTGTACAAAACAGACCAAGGTGACTATTGTGTGGCTTACATTCTCACTACCTGTGTAAATATGAGTGAGTGAATGTCCTTTGCGGGGGTCTGCGAGACCTCTGATAGGCCTCCTTTGTCACAAGAGAGTAGGCATCAGCCAGCATTAAATAAATGAGTGTGTATTTCTCATCCCAGCATTTAGGATTAAGGTGACCACCCTCTATGATGGACTAGGACTTGGATTTGGTTGTGCTTGTTTTCCTCACAGTCAGTAGTTAATAGTTGTCCTTGTGGAAAGAGTACTTGTGGATCCCCACCCTACATGCCAGTGTCCTCCCAGCCTGTAGGGGGCAGCATTACAAAGGAGTGCGTCATTTATTTGTTTGTTTGTTTATTTAGGGAATTCTGACACAGCTTCATTTGCTTACTTATAGCTTGGTCCTACTTGGACTTAGTGTGGGCTTCTGAAAGGACTCAGCCTGGAGAGCTTCCTCCCTCAGAGCTCTTGGGTGATGGCCACACTCCGGTCTATTGCTCTTCAGCGGATTAGTGTGGATTAAAGCTAGCAAACAGAATTTGGCCTCCACTTAGGAATAGCTACAGTAAGGCCAGAGGACATAACTAACCTTCACGGGGAAGTGGTGATGGCAGCTCTCGGTGCCCTGTTATACCAATGCTGTAGAGGAAATAGAATAACTACACCTAAGAGACCACCTCAGTCCTGCCCTGACATGCCACGGGGAAAGCAGTGCATGTGGCTTGAAAATACTACCTGCAGATTTGAGTTTATAACTGCTTCCCCCCCCCCCATCCATTGTGTGTCAGAATGTTCTAGCACATGGAGGTTTTAGAACAATATGCCCCCATCTACTTGCAAATCATATAGAGGTTGTGAAAGAAGTCTTGCTAAAAAAAACAGGGGGTGTGGTGGGGGGGGGTTGCTGTCCTGCTGCTCTTCTGAGCTGTGTGGTCACATTACTGGGAAACCATGAGGCTTTCAGAGAAAGGACCAATGGTGACTTCTCCATCTTTACCTTTTTTGAGCAGCTTTACTGTGTGGGGAGGACCTAATTGTAAGTAAGATATTAGTATAAAGATATCCCTATTCCCCAGAACTGACCCCTGCTATGCTTTTCCAGTTCTAGAGGCTTCTCACAAATGTGTCATTAGTCTGTCCCTGTTCTGAGCACATCTTCTCATTCTTTCCCACCACCAGGTGTTCAGAACAATGTCTGTCAATCACCCTCAGGACTTCCTGTTTTTAATGCTTTTCTAGTGCCTTGGGGTTTTAGTTGCAGCCTGCTGAGCTCTCTGGGAGAGGGACAGGCAAGGGGACAGTTCCTGGGAAGGCAGCAGCCAAAGCTCAGGTGTCTGAGGGCAGCAGTCTCGTGTTCCCTTGGCCGCCGTGGCCACACTGGTGAAGGCTCCCGCAGATAGCCTGGACAGCCTCCTCGGCATTGAGCAGAGCTTGGAGAACCCTCAGAAGAGGCCTAACAGGAACTTGACCTCTGAGGTAGTGAGTCTTCTGTATAGCTTCAGCTGCGGTTCAGATGGCCAGCCTCCTTTGTGTCTCATGCTATGCAATCCGTGACTCAGTCCAGGGAGAGCACTTTGACTCTGTTATGTCTCCTTCCTTCCTTGGGTGGCACTGGGCCAACAGGGAGCCTTGTGCCCATTAAGAAAAAGCCCCCCATGTGGTGGGCAGGAGTCAGAGTGGAGCACAGCTAGATCTAGCCCTACCACCCTCAGGTCTGCCAGCTTCCCACACAGAATTCCTCAGTGGCCTGGATGAGGCCAATTAACTGGCTGAGAAATGGGCTAGATTTTACCCTTTCTAAGATTTCCATCTTTTTGTCTCTTCTTAGGAAATATTTCTACAGTCAGTAACACATTTACAACTCCATTTGAGAAAGTCCAAATATCTCACTTCTTTACAATCATCTCCCCTTTGCCCTGCTCCCCCATTTCTTTCTTTCTTCTTCCTCTCTATGCTTTAAAAACTGGTTACAGCTGGGTACCCTTGGCTCATGCCCATAATCCTAGTTACTTAGGAAGCTGAGATATAAGGATCTTGGTTCAAAGCCAGCATGGGCAGGAAAATCTGTGAGACTCTTTTTTTGGGGGGGGGTCTGGTCATGGGGCCTGAACACTTGGCCTGGGCACTGTCCCTCAGCTCTTCAGCTCAAGGCTAGCGCTCTACCACTTGAGCCACAGCACCACTTCCGGCTTTTTTCTTTTTGCTTATGTGGTGCTAAGGAATCGAACCCAGGGCCTCATGCATGCAAGGCAAGCGCTCTACCACTGAGCCACCTTCCCAGCCCCCTGTGAGACTCTTGTCTACAATTAATGACCAAAAAAGCCATAGGGGAACTGTGGTTCAAGTGGGAGAGTACTGGCCTTGAACAGAAAAAGCTAAGGTACAGTGCTCTGTAAATTTTGAGTCACAGTCCCAGCATACCAGTATAGAAAGAAGAAGAAAAAGAAGAAAAGAGATTGGTTAGCTGTAATTTACAGATTAGATTTTTTTTTAATATAAGGATTTGTTAATACTAAGCAGCTCCATTGGCTGAATTACTGCTGGTTATTTCCCAGCTTTCTCTTTCTTTGGCTTCTTTTT
>NW_012267221.1:22895320-22931760 GCF_000151885.1 Dipodomys ordii
TACCACAATTTTTGGATCCATTCATCTGTGGTGGGGCATCTGGGTTGTTTCCATATCCTAGCTATTGTGAACAGTGCTGCAATAAACATGGAGGTGCACATATCCTTGTATATTGGTTCCTGTTGTTCAGGGTAGATTGTGCCAGACATTTTTATAGGCTTTATTTCTCACAGAGGTCTTGGAAGATGGGGTGAACATCTCAGGCTTTTTATCTTGGAGGCCGAGGCAGCAACTTGGGTGAGTTCAGCCAGGTGACGCGTGGTGGACCCAGACCACAGGGCACAGGCTTGTGCTGACCAGGTCTGTGTGCTTCACATAGTATCAGTGGTCCTTGGCTTTTTCCATTGAAGTTCCTGAATGCAAAGGAAATCAATATATCACACCCAGGGTCTAGACCCTTTGTAGCTACAAGTAGCCAGCAGCCAGTTCAGAACTGCTTTGAAGTCTCACGCTTTAATCTTTTAAATGTATGCAAATTTAGCTTTCTACTCCCTATATAAAAGTATTTTAAAAATCTCTGTAACTACTTGACATAAAATAAAATTTTAACTCTGGGAAGAGCTCCTGTGTAGCTTTCTTTCATCCCCCCCTGTCTCGCTGGGTATCACAGGGTATGGGGTAAGAGAATGCACACCTCCCTGGGAGGTCAGCCTCCCATGGTGGGTGAGGGTTTTTTCCCCCTAAGTCTTGTATTTTATTCTGTGCTGAAGATGAAACCCAGAGCCTTGTGCGTGCTAGACAAGCACTTGACCACCAAGCTATATCCCTAGCCCTTTGGTTTTTTGAAACAGGGCTTTGTAATGGGTTAGGCTGAGTTGACTAACTTGAGCTGGCCTCAAACTCAGATCCTCCTGCCTTAGCCTCTCTCTTAGTACCAATGATTTTGACAAACTTTACACTTAAAAGCCAATCTCATAACTTACTCACAGCCATAGGCATCTTCCTAACAGAAAGTAGAGTCCCTAGCACTTTCTAGACAATGCTAATTTTGTCTCGGTTGTTTGTTCAGGAAGATCTTTGAGTGATTTTGAGTGATGTGGGTTTGGCTAGAAATCTTGGAGAGGATTTAACCTTGTGGTTTATAAACCTTTATTTTGGTTTTAGAAGCCAAAGTCATTTCTTCAGATGAAATTGCTCTTGGAACTCCACTTCATAAAGCATATGAGAGTATAGACACTGGTTCCCATCGGGGCAGAAGGCCAGGCTTGAATGGAGTCCTGGCTGAAGCTCCTCGAAGGGCCTCCAGATTCTGCAGAACGAAGTTTAGAGCCCATGATCTGATTCAACTCATTCATCCGACTAAGGGAGCTGAAGCCAGAGCATGTGAAGCGTTTGTAGGCTGTGACCCTGCTCATTAGTGACCAGCCAAGGGGAAATCTGATGGCCCCCGGGACAGAAGTAAACCCAGGTTTCTGGTCTGCTGGGCCTCACCCCAGGAAGCGCCTGGCATGGCGCTATGACCCTCAATGACTCTATAACAGAAAGGCAGCTGCCATCCACGAGGGCCCATCATGACGGCCACAGTGCAGGGCTTTGGGCAACCCCAGCGCTCAGCATTTCCTTCTCAGAGCTCCGGACTCTTGATTTGTCTTTCTTCATTCACTGGCCTTTCAGCACAAATACCTGCAGGAGGCCATCCAAGCAGGCTATTGAGGTGTTGGAGGCCGTGGGATCTAGGGACAGGGTGTGCAGGGGGATGTTACTCTGTGCCCCAGAGAAGACACTGCAAAGGAGTTAGACTTCCAGACACCTGTGGAAGGTGTAGGGTGTGGGGCCGATAGTGAGGGACAGCCATAAGGACTTCCTGGGTCAACTCCAAAAGACTGGGCACATGTGCTGCTGTACATGTGTGGGCCTTAGGCAGTACAGCTTTGACAATGCCCTTGACTTCTGTCTTGCTTTTCACATAAAGGGAGCTGGCGTTTTAAACTTCCTCACAGGTATGAGCTGCTCCACAAAGTGGTTCGCCAACCCAGTCACCTCTGTCTTATTTTTAAGATCATCCAGGAACATTCATAAGCCTGACTGGAGGGTATTGCCAGTTTCTGCTCTTCTGGTCCATCTTGGGAGGATCACTCCGCCTGCACATGTGGCTCTCTGTATTCCACTGCTGCTATCCTCTCAGCTGCCAGGTGTCATGAGCAGCAGGTGTCTGTGCTTGCCAGACAGATATGTGATACACACCTCTGTGCTCACTCAGCTAAGAGTGCTCCAGGCTGAGCGCTCATCAGAGTCCAACATAGGACCTTCCCACCCTTCCTCCTTGTTCGAAAAGCTGGAACAGAGAATCGTACACCTTTTATTCTGGTTGTCTGACGAACTGCAACAGAGACAGTGGTAGGAACAAGGGCTATCTTGTTACCCATGGGCACAATGTCAGGAATTCTCAAAGTGCACAGGGAATGACTTGTCCACTCCACCCATTTTCTCTTCCTTCAGCTGGGAAGACACACATAGCTGGAACTGATTCTGACACAGAGACACTGAAATCATTGTGAAGCTTCAGGCTGGGCTCAGCTGGATGGGCCAGAGCACTTCTAGGTGGCCTCTCCATGTAGCTTAGGCTTCTCACAGCATGGCCAGTAGTGTCATAGCGGGCAACACTCCAGAAGAGAGCGTTTGGAGAACACGTGCTCCAACATATCAAGGTGGATCAGCTAGATCTCCACAGAATCTCACAGCTGCTGCCCCCTTTTGGCTACAGAGAATTGTAAAGGTCAGCCCAAGTCCAGGGAAAGCAAGTTCAGTGCTACTGTTTGATGTAGGAAAGAGAAGCCATTTAGGGAGAGCATGCAATTATTTCTTTGTTGCTTTGTATGTCCCTCCCCCACAGTATAACCCCTGCTTTCACTATATTTGATGTCAGTATAACTTGTGGAGAGATGGGGAAAAACAAGTCGTTTAAGGATACAGGTGGACCTGTTGCAACAATGAGAAGTACAAGTTGTCATGTCGAAAATGAGCTTTACAATGTTGGTGGGGGGGGGGGAAGGATTGGGACTGAGGGGGAGCGGGGAGGCTGGGAAGGGATGTGAAGGATAAACAAAGGAGGAGGCTGCAATGCTTGGTAAGAAATGTACACATTATCCATGTAATTGTAACCCCTCTGTACAGTATGTTCACAAATAAAATAAAATAAATTATAAAAAAAAAGATGAGGTAGAGGGCCATGGTCATCATTAGCAAATGCTGTGATTTATCCATAGCCTGGTCATGAAAAGTCCCATCATTCCCACAAGTAAGAAGCATTTTCTCTTTTCTCCCCGAGGCCCCAAAGTCTTTTCCTGTGTTGACATCAACTCAGAGTTCAGGATCCCACCTGAGTGGAAGCTAGGACATAGCACCTGAGATGCTAATTCCCAGGGATCAGCCCTGGTATCCTTATTTTTCTAATTCCTTCTTCTTTAAGAAATTTTTTGGTTTGGTTTTCTATTTTGTTTTCTTGCTTATTTTAGTTATGGCAGCCTTTTTTCAAGTGGTAATAGGGAAGTTAAAAAACACACATAAAATAGAAAACTTGAACTGCCCTGGAATCCGAGAGGTAACAGTGGCACATGGAACCAAAAGACCGATTTTGTTTGTTTTGTTGGTTGTGGGGCTTGAACGCAGAGCCTGAGCCCTATCCTTGAGCTCTTTTGCTCAAGGCTAGCACTCTATCACTTTGAGCCACAGTGTCATTTCTGGGTTTTGTTTTTAGAGCTGAAATTTCATGAGGACTTTTCAGCCCAGGCTGGCTTTGAACCTTGATCCTCAGATCTCAGCCTCCTGAGTAGCTAGGGTTACAGGCGTGGGCCACTGGCACTGGCAAAAGTCCAGAGTTTTAAAGGATGTAAAATACCATGGTCTCTCTTACCTGACACTCAGCTGCTCACCAAGATATCTTTTGAGAGTCTGTCTTTGTTACTCTTTCTTTGGGTATCTTTCCAAAGGTAGTCGCTGCATTTCCAAAATAAATACAAATTTATGAATATTCATATACAGATGTCTATTGTTCCCTCTACACAGAAGGCTTGTACACAATACACACTCTGTAGGTTGTTATTTATTACTTAAAAATATGTTACAGAATTCATTCCATATTCATATAGGTTGTGCCACTTTATTCTTTTTGTGGCTGCATATGACTCCATCTTTATCTACGTATCAAGAAGTAACCCAGTGTTCTCTACTCATTAACAACTGAGTTACTTTCTGTTTGTTGTTGACTCTCATTCCAAACAGGTACACATGCTGGCATATTCAAGTAATTCAGTGGACTGTCCATCTCCCTTAAGGAAAGTTCTTGACTCAGTCAAAGGAAATACGCGTTTTAAAAATAATTAATACTTCCGCAATGCCTGCCATTGGGGTTGTGTTATTTTATCCTCCTATCAACAATATATGAGAAAACCTACTCATTCTCAGCCATAGTATATTAGTCAACTTTTGAAACATTGGCAGATCTGACAGGCAAAAAAGGATAGTACACCGTGCTATTTGCTTTGTGCTTTCTTTTTTGAAACACTGTGTAGCCCAAACCATCCCAGAACTCACTGTCACCCTGCCTCAACCTCCCAGATGCTGGCATTGTAGGTGCATGCCATCATGCCCGGCTGTACTGTGGTTTTAATGTGTCTTTCTGTTATGAATGGCAACATTCTGTCTTATAGTGAACTGCTGCCCAATGATCAAACAATATGCAAATGTTCTTTCATAGGGTGCTTTGGAAGGTGAACCGCTACCCAGTGATCAAACTGTATGCAAATAATGTAGGAATCTGAATTTTCTCATTTAAGTTTTATCCCTGTTAGCTGTTTTTATTCTACTTTATATGAAATACTCTTCAGGGTGCTACATAACAAGTGTATTATTCAGCTTTAGTTTATTTTTTTTTTAAAAAAAGGTGCTTTTGAAAGGTTTTGGAAAAGTATAAATATTTCAACCCTGCTTTTATTAACTCTTCTGTACCAAAAGCCATAACATTAGAGCCAATGTTGTCTTATTAAATAAGCCATTTTAAAAATTCAATTCAACAATGACTTTTTCCCTTTTTTTGGTGGTAGTGCTGGAATTTGAACTCAATGTCAGCTTGATAGCTCAGCTGGCACTCTACTACCTGAACCACATCTCCAGACCAGCCTTTTCTGGTTATTTTGGAGATGGAGTCTCATGGAGATGGAGTCTCATGGCTGGGCTGGCCAATAATGATATTTTCCAATTAAAAATTTGATATTACTGAAAATTTCAGCTGTGATAATATTCTGACTTAGAATTTTCCTACTTATTGAAACTTTATGATATCTCAAATTTGATTCAAAATAATCCTGAAAGAGTTAAGTAGATGGATACAGAGATGAAATAATATTGGTCATCAGTTAATAATGATTGAAATTGCATGTGGTTATATATGGTTTCCTTCCATTTTATGTATGTTGAAATGTTCCTAGAAAATTTTAGATAGCTTAGTAGCTAAGTATTAGCTTATTGTTGTTGTTGTTATTATTATTATTATTATTCAGAGCTTGCCTATACCAAAAGTCAAGGGAAGACAATTCAGGGAATCTAAATGGTTCTTAATTAAACCAAGCCATTTTATTTGACAACATACCCAGAGTGTTTGGAGGCCATATAGTAGGCAGGTGTGAGGCGTAAAAGGAAGCAGGTAAATGGAAGGGAACCAGCTTCTTTCAAAGAGGTGGTTTGGGGGATGCATATATTTTGGCTTTGAAAGAAGCTGATCCAGTATATTACCTAGGAAGAAGGCAGCATGTATGTTTATATCACATGTATAATGCTTAACTACTACTACTATTAACAATGATAATACTGCAAGTATTATTATTAGCTAAGTATTAAGTTCATACAATCATTCTTACTTTATCCATGGCTTACTTTTGGCTATATATGATCAACTCTGGACCAGTTATGTGCAATACAACAATGTATTTTGAGAGGGAGTTGTGAGTACATTGATCTACAGGAAATTGTTAAAACTAGCCTATTTTATCATCAGGCAATATTTCACTATACTTGAGTGTCTGATTGATTGATTGTTTTTTGTCCCAGTCCTGGGACTTGAACTCAGGGCTGAGATGCTATTCCTTAGCTTTTTTCACTCAAGGCTTGTGCTCTACCACCTGAGCCACAGCTCTACTTGTGGAGATAAGAATTTCATAGACTTTCCTACCTGCACTGGTTTTGAACCTCAATCTTCAGATCTTAGTTTTCTGAGTAGCTAGGATTACAGGCATGAGCCACCTGCACGCAGCTACTCCAGCTACTCCATTTATAACTGAAACTTCACCATAGCCTAGCGGTAGTTCCAGGCACCTGCTTCATGTATTACAACGCATCCCCTAGGGATGAGACATTAGAGACCTAGCCCTGTGCTAGGTAAACAGACTTCTGTAAACAGACTTCTCACAAATCAGGCGACTGGGAGAGCTTGCTCTCTGTGGTGACCCAGTGCCTTGGACACCCCCCCTCACATAGTAGGTGCTCAGTTCACACAGGTGTCCAGAAACCCAATTTCCACACTCTTCCTCAGCCAGTGGCTCTGTTTTCTATCCCACGAAGGGCAGCTGGGTGATAGGCTCCAGGAGAGCAGCAGCCGAGATGCTCTGGATCTTTGAGGTGGGTGAAGTCCAATGCCTCACAGACCAGGAAGGAGGGCTTCTGTAGACTTTTTGGGGCTTGAGGGTAGGGGTAACTGAGACAACGTCATGATGTCAAAGAGAACAATTCTAAGCAAAGTAAAATGTTCCCATTAACTTTGCATGTACTATTTCTTTTAGGAACCTATTCAGGAATTGCTAATAGGAAAAGGAATTGCTCAAAAGGTGATTTGGGGAAAGAGGTGTCACAAAATCTAACCCAAGGACCCTCATTCACCCTCACTGAGCCTGTTTTCTGGAGAACTCAGAATCAGCAAATGTCCAGAAATGTGCTTAACCAAGACTGAAGAAGGGCAGGTGGTGTCATAGAAGGAAGAGGGTCAGACTTGGGAAGGCACCAAAGGAAAAGTGACAGGTGACACATTGGTCTTGAGGGACGTTGGCGTGGTTAGACAACTCCGGCAGGGAAGTTCATGACTTGACTGTGTGCATGCAGATATTAGCATAGTTACCTCTGAAAGAGAATAAGATTGAAAAAGTAAAAAAAGAGCTGGGAAGGTGGCTCAGTGGTAGAGCGCTTGCCTTGCATGCATGAGGCCCTGGGTTCGATTCCTTAGCACCACATAAGCAAAAAAAAAAAAAAGCCGGAAGTGGCGCTGTGGCTCAAGTGGTAAAGTGCTAGTCTTGAGCTGAAGAGCTGAGGGACAGCACCCAGGCCCATAGTTCAGGTCCCATGACCAGACCCCTGCCCCCCACCCCCCAAAAATAAAGAAAGTAAAAAAAATGATGAAGAGGTTCCTTTGAGAACATGTTCATGTTATGTCACAAAGCCAGTTGGATTCTCCATTGGGTCAGGTGGTGGCCAACCACTGTGTATCACCAACTGCCCTGACTATGGCTATGGATGAAGTCTTTGTTGCTGCTGATTGTATAACCTACAGGCAGCTTATAGGATTCTGATTCTTTTGATGCTGTTTAACATTTCTGTGTCAGTGATATATATATATATATGCATATATGTAAATATAATGTAAAATTGTAATTATATAATCTATATACACACACACACATGCACACATGCACGCACAGGACAGCCACTGTACAAATTAATACAACTGCCTTGCATTCCTTCTGGAAGGCCAGAGACTGGTCCTTGCCTGAGAAGCGGGCTTGCTGGTACCCACTTTGTGCTTTTTGTAAATGGCTCTGCTCTAACTGGATGCTAGAGCTTGCTTTATGCTCAGACAGTCTTGCCCCCACCCCATACGATGCAGGCTTCTGGGGCTGGTATTTATTTCCAAGCCCCAGGTTTCAGAGCTTACCTGTATCCCAAACCAGGGGAAAACAATTCAGGAGAATCCAAATGGTTCTCAATGAAACCAAGCCATTTTATTTGACAACATCCCCAAAGTGTTTGGAGGTCACAAAGGAGGCAGGTGTGAGGCGTAAAAGGAAGTAGGTAAATGGAAGTGAATCAGCTTCTTTCAAAGAGATGGTTTGGGGGATGCATTTGCTTTGGCTTTGAAAGGGGCTGATCCAGTGCATTCACCTAGGAAGAAGGCAGCATGTGCGTTTGTATCTGCATCTGTAAAGACCAAATGCAGGCTCCCTGGACAAAAAGCTAAGCATGTGTTTGCAGGGGTGAAGGGGGTTTAAGGAGGGGATAAGAACTGCACACAATTCATCCAGCTACAAATACATAAATGAATGGGATGCTAGGCGGAGGGCACATTCAGTCTCACCCCTGTTCAGAATCCAATATCCCTTTCATGGCTCAGCTGCTTCCTGACACCTAGGGTTTCTGCTCTCTAACATGTAAATAAACAAATGCTCACGGTGGGTAAATATCTGTGTGCTGAGTTTACAATCTTGTCTTTCAGAAATACCGACAGTATATGGCAGGACTTCTGGTTCCTCCGTATGGTGTTATGGAAACGGGCTCTAACAATGACAGTAAGTGATTGTCAACATTTTATATCTAAAAGAGGGGTGTGTGGTGTATGTTTTCCTGTGATCAAAAAATATGTCCTCCACCTGCTTGACAGCGAGTCTCCAGATTCTTCTGTACATAGCCCTGTTAACTCACACTTGGGATATTTAAAAGATGCTCCATAGAGTGATATTATTTTGTGGTGTTAGAAGGGGAGGAGGCTGGCTTTGGGGCCAACTGAAGACTTTACCTTACTTGGCATTCTCAGTGAGTGTGCCCTTTAGTGAAATGCAGGGTTCTCTCAAACAGGGTTCATCGGGGGTGACATTGGTTAGAATGTCTTATAAACATGTGTGGAAATGTAATGGTGGAATTGCCCTCATGCACTAATTAAAAAATAGGGTTTCTGAACTGCATTTGTCTTGGTCACACCTAACTACAAGAGGCTTGCCTCTTTCTTCTTTTGACTCTGTGGGTCCAGCACAAAAGCCCTGGGGGCAGAGGGGTTGGGGTAGGGGGAATCTCTTGTCCTTAAATCAGGGCCCCTGAAAATCCAAGCCTTGGTCAGGTGCTCTTGCCACACATACAAGGTGGCTACAAAGGTGGTGGACAGGGGTGATGGGCAGGCTAACCACAGTTGTTGTTGGTATTGTTTTTGTGCACATTCTGTAGAGAGGGTTAAAGAAAAAAATCCAGACCTTTAGAAGAGACTCATGTCTGGATAATGGTAAAAGAAAAGAAGTTGTTCACTGTGATACTCTAATAGACGTCAGTGGCCTCCAACACATCCCAGGTCACTGGTTCCTCAGTGTCTGTGCCGGCTGCATGTTTAGCTACTGCTGCTACTGGTGGCTGCCCCATGCACTCACTGTGAGTCTCCTTAGGAAGCTCTGTGTATGTGTGTGTGAGAGAGAGAGAGAGAGACAGAGACAGAGACAAATTGAGAGAGAGAGAATACCGGCATGGAGTGTTTTAAGTTATAGCACTTTGGTCCCCAGAAACAGTGCATTCTGTGTGGCTTCCATTCTTTCTTTCTTTTACTTCTTTTTGTAGTTACTGGAATTTGAATTCAGGCCCTTGTGCTTACTAGGTAAGGTGCTGTACGGCTTGAGCCACATCCCAGAACTGTCTTCTTTTGATAGGGTCTCATGCTTTTGCTTAGATCACCTAGATCCTACTACTAATGCTTAGCTGGGATTACAGGTGTGTACCACCATACCTAACCACTCCAAGCATCTTTAGAACAAGGAGTCACACTTCACTTTCTTCTTGGTCCTTAAAGTCCCCACTCCCCTCCTGAACCAGCAGCACCAACCCCCTGTTTGGTTCCAGACTTGTCTTTCTCTCTGCAGGGTCCCCCTCCCTGGTTGACCAGTATGCTCCAGGAGCTGCCTCACCTTCCTGGCCCACTGCTACACACTCTGCAGCCTCTGCCTTCTCTCTCCTCTGCATCCCCTCTCTTGTGCAGAAGGAGTGGGGGGACAGGAGAGAGGTCCTTCTGTCTCTCCTTCCCCAATCTTACTCAGCCAGGAGCAAAGGGACCAAACCCTAGCTGTGCTGTTTCCCAGCTGAGTGACCTCGGGCACTCTGTCTGAAAACCTCATCGTGATTGTCCACAGTCTGTGTTGGCAGGCCATTGTCTTAGCTCAAGGTTCAAGGTCATTAATGGCCTCAAATCCACTTTTCATGTTAACTCCCTCGTTCTCACCCTTCAGATGTGATTTATGCAACTGGGCCTTTATTGCACTGAACATTCTAGAAAGTAAGCTTCCGTTACATGCTGTGTCTCCTGATGCAATCACCGTTCGTCCTGCCACACGTAGTGTGGCTGGAGTTGCAGTGTGTAGATGGTAGGCTGCCCTTGCTCCTTCTGAGACATTGAAGATGTTATGACAGACATGCATGGTGACACTGTCTATCTCAGCTCTCTCTGCCTTCTTGCTTCATGTCTGAGCAGTTTGTCCTGAGTCTACCCCAGTTTAGGGAACAGAGCTGTTGGGTGAGCTACCAAGCCGTCTCCTCCATTTTTCACCTTCCTACCCACTGTCCTGCTACGTTCTTATTATGATGGGGACGCAGTTTCTGTTCATGCCACTGTTGCAACTCCTGGGTGGGCCCAGAGGAAACACAGAATGTCCTATGTACTCTGAATTTGAAATGCATTGTATTATTTACCATACAAACCACCTCACACTGCTCCACTGGTTTCGGTGTGGTACAAAACACACATAAAACTGACTCTTTGCTCAGTATGACACCACTTGTGCCTACTGCCCTGGGTGAAGCGGTGACCTTCTAGTCAATCTACCATCTCCCTGTGGTCAGGGTCCCAATCACAAAGGAAGAGAGAAGAAAGGGCCTACCTGTAGTAGAGGAGCCTGAGATGTTTGCAAATGAATGAGCACACGAGGTGGAAATGAACTGTGAGCTTTTAGCCAAGAAAACAGAAATATGCCTGGAAACTGTTGCTTCCCTGCACATGCCTGACTCGCTGACTTGCTGGCAACAGGAAGTTGCTTTGCTCAAAATGGAAGTTGCATTCCATGGGTGTTTATACGCTGCCTCTCCCTGGTGTGTGAGATGGTTTATAATGTAAATATGCAGCCTGTCCAGCAAAAGAATTGCTGCATCTGCTCATAATCCTGAGTGTGCTGGTGCCCAAGTCAGTGGCTTTAGTTGCTTACATGGTGTAAATGAATCAGTGAAGGATTTTTACTTCTGGAAAAAAGGAAACATATGGTGGAGAAGAAAAATAATTGTGGGTTTTAGGGGAGCAGAGCCCTGCTCTTGAGTCATTGATTAATTGAAGATACAGATTTTGATCTGTATCTCGTTATTTATCTAGGCCGCATCTTTTTAAATATAAGTTTTTATGGAGACACAAATGAAAATCCTCAGAATGCTAGTGGTTTTGTTCAACAAAGGATTGCACTTCTGTTGTACAAGTTAATTGTACAACTTATGACCTCTCTGTCTGTTTTTCCCTCCTCTAGGGATTCCTGACAAGGAGAATGTGAGTAGCTACTCTCTCTGACTACCTTCTAAACACTGTCATAAGGTAAAGAAAAAAAAATAATCGTGGTGACCCTACTAACAAAGAAAGCTCTTGATCTGCAGTCAACATAGCAGTAAATACTTTTCTAATCTTATCCTGGCATCTTTGGTGAGTCACTTTAAAATACCAAGGGGAAAAGGGTGACTGTTCTGACACGGTCATAGCATGGCCAGGCTGCTCAGTTCAGAGAAAGGTTATTCTAGGGATAGCCCATACAGTCACTGAGGGTTTTCTTTTTCCCATGTCAGCAGAGCACATTAATTTAATTGCATGTAAGAGACTAGTTGCTTTGCTTTAGTGGGAGTACAAAATAAGCCATCCAGGGTCAGTTGATAAATTTGTCTAATTACATCCAAATGCATGGAAGTCCGCATTTCTCATTGGAAATTGAAAATAACTGATTGCCATAATTGTTTTTGGAAAACAGGTAAGAGAAGAGGTTTAGAGCAGTGCTTATGCAATTCAGCTGCCTATTTTCCAATGTTAATAGTGCTAATATTATCCATACTAGCCAGACTCTGAGGTTAGGCAACATAGAAGGATTCATGTTGGAGCCATAATGGGTTAATCTGTAGTGGCATTTACTTGATACTTAGAATCCTCACTATGTAAGCTGTGTTCCAGGTGGCAATGTCACAGAATTGTCTCCTTTCCTTTCCCAGCTTTTGGTTTTGTGTCTGTGGCCCCATACACTGTCTTAATTACATTCAGATTCTTTGTGTGTCCCTTTTGAGTGAGCTGGTTTTAACATGATATATGTCATCCTCTTTATATAATGCTATCTTGCAAAGATCTGCTTGAGAATTTTGGCTCATAACTTCATCACTGCAAGTGTGGATTCCAGACCAAACAATGACACCTTAAATGTCACACCAAAACTTCATTTGGGTCAGCAATGGATTTCAGTTTCCAGCTGCAGGGCCTTGTACAAACTGCTTGATTTGTCTAAACAGTCTTGCCCTGTCTTTAGAATATGGTTGTCAGTCATGACTACCTTAAAAGGCCACTCTGAATATTGAATGAGACGATCTTGGAAGATACAGAGAGAGAACAATCAAGTTCAGAAATGTTAGGACAGTTTGTAGTTTGTGTTTTCTCCAGCCTTGTATTGTTTCTAGCTTTCTTTTCTCCTCTGACAAGTGTCCTTCTCCTTATAAAGTTTCTACCCTTTGCCTTAGGGGCTGAACCTGCTTAAAATATTTGAACCTTACTGTTAGTATTTTCTGTTAAAAAATCTTTGTATATTGAGGAAGGTTCTAGATAAGCAACAGCCTCATAAAGATTCTAAAGCAACAGACTTTAGAGTCCACAGTAGCAAACAGATCCTGTTGATATTTTGGACATGGAGGACCCAAAGTATCACACACAGATCATTAGCCAAGGCAAGACGATAAAAGGGCCTTGGATTTCCTCATCAAGGGACAGCCAGTGCAATGGGGACACATACACAAAACGTCCAAGCCCTGGGAGGGCTCAGATGCTCCAGACTTCAAAAGGAAGCTCGCATCTCCCTCAGGCACTTGGTGACCTTTAGGTTGGGTTCTTCAGGGGGGAGATTAGGCACAAGGCTCTAAGCAGAGGACCCAACATCTGTCATCATGGGTTCACCTCCTGAGAAGAGAGGAGCATAAAGTCTGCAGCACCAACTATAAGGCCCTGTTAGCAACATGATGCTCTGAAAGATTTGGAGGTCTGGCCAGGCTGATACCCCAGAATTTGTGGTATAAATTTCTTTGTGTATGAGTTGGTATGCTATGTCAGGTCGCATCTTTCCCAAGCAAAAAACACACTTACTCTCTTAGCAAACAGAGTAGATGTCACCAGACCACCTGCCACTTGGAAAGCTCTCCAATGCCATCCATCAAATAAAGCAAATGAGATGAAAGACATTCATGAGCAGTTGAAGTTCTAGAAAGATAAAAAGAAGCCTAGGAACCTTGAAGTGGTGTTAATTGAAATTCATTTAAAGGGTCAAGTTGTATTATGATGATTTCTTTCATCCTTTATCTTCTTTAATTACATACTGAGCAGTATTGTATTTTCCCTATGTTTCTAAATAACAATATTTATGAAGCCTATGGACTGTGCATGGTCTGTTTCAGTATCTTAAGTAGATCCTTTTCAGAAAGAAAATCTTTTCCTTTCTAATGTTGACACAGAGTCTTTATTAATCACAGCTTTTAACTTTTAATCAAATATGCAGGTATCAACTTGTGGTGTTTCACAGTGCTATGGCCGTCTGTTTTATTTCCAGGGTTGGCTCATCTTGCTTAAAAAGAACTGTCTTCTGGGTGTGGTGACTCACAACTGTAGAGATCAGAGGATCATTGTCTGAGGCTAGCCTAGGCAAAGAGAAGTTCAGGGGAGTCTTATTCTCAACCGATATCTGGGATCCATAGTGTATGCGTGTATCTATAGTGTATCCATAGTGTATGCCCAGCATAGCTGCTGGCCACAGTGGCACATATCTGTCAGACCATCAGCACAGGGAAGTATAAGTAGGAGGATCATAGCTCAGGCCAGCCAGGACATAAAATAAAACCCTGCCAGGTAAATAACCAGTGCAGAGAGTGCAGAGGTGTGTCTTAAAAAAAAAAGGAAAAAGCTTTCTTTCATTAATTTCACTTTTGTAGAAAAACTTGCTCTACACTATTTTGTCTTCTACTTGCTGTACCCATTAGGGATATTATTTGATGTGGATTGGCACAGGACAGTAGAATGTATAAAACAATCAAGAATAATATTAGAAAAGTGACCCTGGAGCCAATATGCAATTGGAGTGTTTAAGTAAAGCCGTGATTATTTTCTGATCTGTTTAAGTGGGATTTCTTGCCTTTTGTATGCACCACACCTGGCTAACCATGTTTAACACTGAAGTTAAAAACCCCACAATTCTAAGATTTCCCATCAAGTGTTACAGATGCCCTTTGAAGAAACAAAATGTGTGTGTGTGTGTGTGTGTGTGTGTGTGTGTGTGTGTGTGTTTAGTCCTTATGTTGATTTGGTTGTTTCTCATGTGCACCAGAGGAGCAATGCTTTGGGGTCTTGCTATTTTAAATTATCCTTTTCTTTATCAGTTTGGAAAGAGTGAGAAAATAAACTCAGGGAAGTCTTATAAAAGAATCCCATGTCTTAAGTTGCTAACACATGGTTTCTGAAAGATTTGTGTAAAGTCCTCATTTGGAAGCAGTTATGGTATAGGTAGTGTGAGAGTATGAGTATCTTGTTAAATACTGAAGAGTGCTTTCCCAAGGGAAAACTGGGTCAATTCAGAGCCCAAAGGTATTTCTGAAGCACAGGAAGCAACTGGGACTGAGCAAGCCTGGGGAGTCCTTCCACAGGTCTCCCGTGAAGACGATTGAACAGGAATTTCCCAGACGATTTTTACAACAGTTTTTTTTTAAAGAAATTACTATATAGCTAGAAGGTTGTTTATGGCCACTGGTTAAGAAATAGTTTGTCTAGCTCGTGAAAAAAATCTTATTAAAAAGAAGCCAAAAGGCTAGGCATGATGAGATCTAGAGGATTGAGGTTTAAGGTCAACTTACATAAAATGTTATTGAGACATCATCTCAACAAAGCTAAGTGGTCATGCCTATAATCCCCGATACTCTGGAATTAGAGACAAGAGGATCTTGAGTATGAGGCTGGCCCTGGCAAAAATATCAAGACCTATCTCAAAATAATGTTTAAAGGGAGCTGAGAGCATAGCTTAAGTGGTGCAGTTCTTGTCTAAAAATATGTAGTCCTCGATTCAAATCTCTAGCACTGTAAAAAGGAGCAGGGGATTCCATAAAACAATAAGTAAGTAACTGTTAGAGCTGAAAGGCTAGGGAACTTTTACATTATAAGAAATGCAATGTTTATTTCTCCGTTTTGTTGTTATTTTTCAAAGTTAGAGAAAACAAATCATACTACTTTCTACTTGTTTTTTGACCATTTATTATTTACCTCTATGAATTGACCAGCAGCATGGAATTCTGGCCAAATGAAAAGAAATAGTGATTCATCATACAAACCTAAAACTTGACCAGATTTGGATAATCCCCTCAGATTGGGTAAGGCTTTCAATTCTAGCTATAAACACCTGCCAAATCCAAACCAACAGTCTTCTGTAGACCACATTTTGCAAGTCTGTTTTCAGAGTGACTGAAAGCAGTCATCTTGCCCAGACAAGATGTCTTCATGGGCTTTAGGTCCAGAGCCCACAAAAGTATCTTGCCCTGGGTTCAAGGTTTGCCCTTGGCCACTGTGTTCTCTGTCCTGGGGTATGAATGGTTTCCGTGATTATGATTTGCATGTGTAACTGACCCTGGGTACAAATCTCTATGTAATAGGAGAACAGAACAACAAAAAGCTAAAGTCTTAGAAAATCCTGAGCCTGCCCGTTGTGAATTTGAAGGACAAATCGCTTATCGCTGTAGTGAAGATTAGATCTGCTGCTGGTCCTGTGACTGGGGTGCTGTGTAAACACTCATTCCTTGAGCCTGACTATTAGAAAGTGTGACCCAGCCAAAGCTTGCTGTGCCCACCTCCTGCAAAACCCAGTGACTTCACGGCCAGCTTGCCAACACCAAGGCCACCCTTGGCTCTCAGTCTCCCAAGAAATGTTTGTCTTCGTACTTGTGAGTTATGTGTTTTATGGGTGGAATGCCCTTGCTGGATTTCTAGCTGGATTTTTCTCCCTTTTACTTTTTTCTGCTCTGTCACAAAAGCTGACTGGGCTGTCCCCCCACCCCCTCTTTCTCTCTCTCTGGATCACTCTGTAGGTTCTGTACAGATGCCAGGGCAGATATGTGGTTGCCACCCAACTAACTAGGGAATAGGAAATGTAGGAAGCGCCATAAAATCCTGGCCCTCCATCTGTCCGCAGCTACACAACGTGTTGTTCTGTCCAAACAGTCTTCTCTGCATTGTGCCTGGGACCGGCTTGCTGTGAGTTTGTGGGGTGAAAGGGCAACTATTGGGGGTGTTATTGGGGCGACATTTTATTGGAATATTTAGAATCATTTTGATATATATGAAGTACATTTGATGATGGCTCTGATGTGTATACATTTTGTTTCTTCACACTTTTTAAAGTACTTTTTATGAAATAGGTTGTTTTCAGGTTCTACTATTCTAAGGGTTTTCCAGGCTTGAAACTGGGTTATACCAAATAACTCTGCTTTCCGTATGTCACCTGCTCAGGCTTAGTATTTGACATGGGCAAGAGATCCAGAGAAGCTGACGGGTGTAGTGTTGGATATGGTCCATAATAATAGTAACAGTAAACATACAAGATGTGAAGCTTCATCCATCTCTGTAGCCAACATCTTCTCCCTGTTCTTGCTATAATGCATGCCCTGTCCTCAAGGCCAGGCTGCTGGAATCCGCAGAGCTGAAGGACATGATGTCATCCTAATGGGTAAACACTCTACTGCTGATTCCAAAGTTGCAGGAGACTGTATTGCTGTCTCCAGAAAGGTTTTTTTTTTTCCCCTGCACTGAAGGCAATTATCTTCATGAGCAGGTTGGAGCTGTTAGAGCACTGCACCAATTAACTGGGAATAAAACATCTAGTATCATTTATTTACATATGATGTATTTGAGTGTTTCTCACTTCTGTGTTGAGAGATTGAGACCAAATTATTTGCAAAATATGTCTTATGGTTGGAAGAGAAAAATTCTAGTAGTCTCAGATTGGATAGATGAATTTAATGTTGACATGTTATTTCGATTTTGAATTTATTCTAATAATGATTCTGTTAGGCAGGCCTCTCCGGGTCCTCAGATAGTAAAATATTCTGTAGTTCTTTTAACCTATAGGTAAAGTTACATTGAAGACAGATGTTAGTTTGATCAATGCTGATACACACACATAAATACTCTACCTACATACAGAGGAATTCACAAATGTATGAATATTGAACAATTTCCATTCCTAGGAGTTTCTAGTAAAGAAGATAATCAAATCACCTTTAGTAATATGTTAGAATATATCATATATATATGCTTGATATATTTTACATATTTTATTATATATTTTGGTATATTTTATATAAAATACATTGGTTTTATATGTTTTGATTTATAGTTCAGTAGCTATATTTAATTGATTGTTCAGAAGTCTCATTGCCAGAATTTCTTAATATCAAAAGCCTCTTCACTTTGAAATACCTATCTTCCCCCTGACCCCAGTTTTACAGCAAAGGACCATGCAGAGTTTCACGATGAGGGAAAATCTGGAACAAATTGTTCAACTGTGATGTTTTACAACCTGCATAGATCACAAATGCCTTAACTATCACTTTTGTTTAGGAGATATAGGCTGCCATCTCCTTGTAGCTTTCTAGAGTTGTCTCATCTGTTCTGTACCTAATCTCCCTGGTACTAACATATGTAAATTTTGCAGTTTATGCCTTTAAACCACCACTTAACTTCACTTAACAGAGTCTTCTGTTTTGGCTGGCATAGGTATATCAACTTCAGTTTAGTTTTATTTTCTATTTTCTGTCTTCAAAGAATGACTCAGAAATACCCATACAATCCTTGAAAATCTCTAACACATTAGTTGATCAATTCCAGTTTCTGATAGGACCCATGAAAACATATAAAACATGCTGTCTTCTGCCACAAGGGAAGTAGACAGGACACCTAGTAAGCACAGAGCACCACTGGGGTGTCCGTATGGGCACAGTGGTCTTAGGACGTGGTCCTTAGAGGATCTTGGTCTGGAGCTGGAATCCCAGCTGTCTGACTACTAAGCATGTGCCAGAGGAGTCAGGTGAACCCCAGGGGCTTTCTAACAACCTTAGTGGGCCCCTGCTGCCTGTGCTGGGCCTAGACCCTGCTTTGTGGGAACCACGTGGGGCTGGGTAGAGATGAGCAGGGAACTTAGGGGGAGAAAAAGGTCTCAAAATGCCTGAGGGGCAAGGCAGGTGCCCATATGTATCCACATTTGGTAGAAGGTGGGATACCCTGGTGGATGGAAAGGACAATCTAGGCTGAGAGCATTGCATGAACAAAGGAACTAAGTACTAGAACTTTTGATTTTGAGGCTAATGTTATCTGATCTAAAATTAATTTTTTAACTTTCATCATTTTTGTCTGATCTAGGTAAGGATCTCTTTTTTGTTGTTGATTGAATCTTGTTTATATTTTATTTTACTTTATTATTAAAATATTTAAGTAGTTGTCCAAAGGGGTTTCAGTTCAACATGTCCATTTGTGAGTACAGTGCTTCTTGATCTCTTTCGAAGTTATGGAAACCTGCCTTCCAAGCTTTAGATGTTTGAGGGTCTCAACAAAACACATTTTCTCCTACCACCCCAAAACTTTATCTACATTGGATCTGGAGGGGGAAATAGCTTGAATTTTCCCCTATTTTTACTTCCCCAAATCATTCCTTCTTTGTACAGCGACAGAGCCAGATTGCTGATTCCTTTGAGACCCGTTGTTCCCTCTGACCCCCAGCTCCTTCTAAGTTCCAATCGCCCAGTCAGTCTCCCTCCCTCCTGAGGTTCTCCTTTGTCTCTCCTTCCCTCTTTTTTGAATGAATTATTTTGCAAAGCTTTCTATTGAATTTTTGTCTCCCCCCCTTTTCTGTTCATCAAGGTCATTTTAAATTTCAATCCAGTTTTCTAAACTGTCAACTACCCCCACCCAATTGGGCGTCTTTGTTAAATTTGATAAGAATGCTTTTGATTCTATATCCCGAGCATTAATAAGCACGTTAAAACTAGCAGCATTCAGCTGAGGACCTAACCCTGTAGAATTCAATTTGTTTGTGCTAATTTATTTGCATACATTATAAAATTACCCTATCCAGACATGAAAAAGAAACTTAGGAAAACATACTATGAAAACACTGAGTAAAATAAGGGTTTAGTCACTGAATTCACATCTGACAGGCTTTTCACTCAATTGTAATTTAAAGGAAAAGGAAGACAGTAATTTATTATCTCAGAAGACTTGAGGATGGCTGAGTCCAACACTGGCTCATTGTTTCAATCCCGGTCCCCACTGGTCCAAGTTCCTCACTTTGTGTCCATCTCTTAATGGCCAGCAACATGGAGCAAGTGACTCACCGCTGAGCTTCAGTTTCCTGAAGATAAAATGGAAACACACCCTGATCTACCTCCCAAGATCTAACAAGATAAAGCTCGGGAAAATTCTAGAACTTGTCACTGTTCTCAATATAAGGCATTCTATTTGGTCTCCTCAGAGCTTAACTGAAAACAAGATCACAGGTTTTGTATAGCTTCAGTCTCAGGACATTTTCCAGCCTGGGGGGGGGGGAGGGGATCACTGAGGTGGAGCCTGGGTCTGGAAATGCTTGTTCAGGTCATCTTACATCCTGATAGGACTTGATCCAAATCTCAGTTCTAGGAAGAAAGTCATCCTTCTAATGCCCTCAGAACTTGGCTCCGACGGGAGAATGAAAAACTCCCAAGTCACACCAAATGCTGTCATTTGATAGCCCAACCCCAAAGTGAGGAAGCCACACCCAGCCCTCCTCCCCTCTCCCCCTGCCTTAACCTGGAAGATGGACCAGAATAGCTGGGCCAACAGGAACCTTAAGATAAGTTGGAGAAGGCTTGTCTGAGGCACAGCGGCGATTCATGGATGCTATCACAGCAGTTTCTCCTGGACCTTCTAGTTTTAGGGTATGTGCATTTTAAAAAATCTTAATGCTTAGCTAATTCTCCTTTGATGTATCAAAGCATTTCAATGGACTACTGCTGAGTAAAGGAATTGTTAACATAAATATTTTTAAGCCCTAGCCTTCCATCAATAAGATATTCTTTTGGATCACTAACACAAGTACTGCTCCTCCCTTTCCAGCTTTATATTTTATGTGTTTTCTTTCTTTTTCTTGCTTTGTGCACCGTGTGTTCAGAAAAACACGTGGGCTCCCTCTGGTGGATATTGAGGTGTTTTTGCAGGTCTAGCCTTGAAATTTTTGTTACATAGCACAAAATGTTTGAATGGAAATGGAAATATTAATAGTAAATGTTCTTGTCTTTTGTAAGATGCTTGAGATTTGGCAACCTCCACATTAACAAAATATTCAATTAATTGATTCACATGTCCACTTATATGTGTATATACATAGAGTCTTTGTTCTATCACGTGGATGTTAACTTTCCCAAGAGGATTTTGTCTACAAGTGCATAGAGATATGAGTTCCATCCCTGTAAGTCAGACACACATTCCCAATGAGTAAATCTATCAGCCAGGTTTTATAGAGAGCATGCTCTATGTTACACCAGAGTTAGGTATTATAAGAAATTACTTCTCATTTAATAAAATTATATGAACAAGCTTCTCAGTGGTTGACAATATTGTATTATTTCTTTTTCTCTTTTAAATCGTATTCCCAGTCCAATCCCTCCATAATATTCAACCCTATCATATAATATGGTATTTCTCCAGGCCACTACTATATTAATATGCACATTCAGCTTCAATAGCAAAAGATCTACACTTACTGGTATCATACAAAAGTAGAAGATTCTTTTCATTCATGTTAGTTTGTGCAGATGTGGCTTTGAGTTCTCATTACAGTTTTTCTTCTTGCTTGAGTTATGACAGTGGTTCCATATAATTATAGTTTCTAAATTTCTATTAATAATTGTTAAACATTAAAGTGAATTTGTTATTAGAAACTGCAACACTGAATGATAGTAGGGGTCTTTTGAAAAATGGATTTGCTTAGCTAGGTGAAACAGTTTCACACTGATTCCTTTTCTTCTCTCTGTGTGTGTGTGTGAGTGTATGTGTGTGTGTGCGCATGCTGGTACTAAGGCTTAAACTCAGGGCCTGGATGCTTTCCCTTTCCACCCAAGACTAGCACTCTACCATTTGAGCTTCATCTCTGCTTCCAGCTTTTTGGTTGACTGGAAATAAGAGTTTGTTGGACTTTTCTGTCCAGACTAGCTTCCAGCCAAGATCCTCAGATCCCAGCCTCCTGAATAGCTAGGATTACAGTGGTGAGCCACCATCCAGCATCTTTTGTTGTTGTTGTTGTGTAGTTGAGACTGGGAAAACCCATTGACATCAGTGAGCACATAGGAATGGAAATGAAGTTAAGCTCTTGCTTAACTTTTTCACTCAAGGCTAACATTCTACCCCCTGAGCCATACCTCCACATCTGGCTTTGCTGGTTAATTGGAAATAAGAGTCTCAGAGACTTTTCTGATCCTCAGGTCTCAGCCTAGGATTATAGATGTGAGCCATCAGCACTGGGCTGAGACTGGAAATCATTTTAATTAATAATATTACTTAGGAAACTAACAAGGTACTTCGCAGAGAGCTAGGAGTGAGGAGGGTATGGTAGGGATGGGTGACAGGGTGGTACATGGGGATGAATTTGAACAATGGTGTCTGTAGAATTTTCTTTTTTTTTCTTTCTTTCGTTCTTTTTGTTGTTGTTGTTGTGGGCCTTGAACTCTGGGCCTGGACGCTGTCCTTGAGCTCTTCAGCTCAAAGCAAGCACTCTACCACTTGAGCCACAGTGCCACCTCTGGTTTTTCTGGTGGTTAATTGGAGGTAAGAGTCTCACTGACTTTCCTGCCCGAGGTAGCTTAGAACTGTGATCCTCAGATCTCAGCCTCCTGAGTAGCTAGGATTACAGGCATAAGCCACCAGCACCTGGCTTTCTGTAGAATTTTCTAATGGATGAGATACAAGGTAGAAGAGAAATGGAGGTCTCAATGATGACTTTAAGGCTTTAGGCCTGAACATGAGAAAGGGAAGGCTGGAGTGGGCATGAGTTTGGAGACCTAATTTCTAAGCCATGGTGGTCGACAGGCTCTAGGAATGAGGTGTGACTGGGCTTTTGTGCCATACCCAGTTCCTAGTCAATAGCTAACGATAATAAGCATTAATTTAGAGAAAGGTAACAATGTAGATATTGGGACCCGTACCTAAGAACATTTGTCTGGGGCACAAATGAAATTAATTGCATCTGAAAGAAATGAAACTGTGAAACATAAAACAGCAAGAGTGTTCTGAAGTTCATTCACCCCTTTATTATATTTTGCAGATTTTAAGAGAATTTATATTTGTAAGTAAACTGGGTATGACTGCAGGTGTCACCTTTCGAATTAATTAGAGGTTGATTTATGGAATATTTCAAGTGCGAATAGTGAATGAACCTGGCTAACACAGCGTTACTCAATACACATCCTCAGGGACCTAATTTAATGAATAGGTAGAGGGATATTATTTGTAACCTAGCCCACAAATTATTCCTATATGACTTGGTAATTTTAAATGGTTATGGCCTGCTTGAAACAATTTATTTTCTTAATTAGTTTAATCATTCTCTTTACAGTTTCTAACACAACTACATGGGTTAATAACCACTTTTTTCTTGAATAAATTAATTTTTCCAGCCTACTCACAAATTTCTAATTAATAAAGTTTGAAGGGGTGAGGTAATGCTGTAACAATAGGAAATAACCATATTTTATTGAATCCTTTCAAAATCAGTTAGCTTTCATTAAGTGCCTACCATGTACCATGCAGGCTCTGTACTTTGGTTCTAGAGATACAAAGTCCAATAAAATAAATTCTTCTTTTTGTGCCAGTATTAGGGGCTTTTAATTCTTGCTTAACATTTTTTTTCTTTGCTCATTGTACTCTACCACTTGAGCCACACCTCCACTTTCAGCTTTTTGCTGGTTAATTGGAGAGTCTCTGTCCAGGCTGGCTATGAACTCTGTTCCTCATATCTCAGCCTTCTGAGTAGCTAGGACTGCAGGTACAAGCAGAACTTTAAATCCTTAATTTCAAAGATCTTAATGAGAAAGAGAGGTAGGTCAACAGGTAATTATATCAGTAGGTGGTACCAAAATATACACATTTAAGAGCCATATACTAGCAACCCAAGGTGTTTAAGCAAATATTTTATTGCTTATCTTAGGTCATTCTTCCCTTTTCATGAGATTGCAGAGTTGCTAAGTTCCAATATAACTGCAGCTCTAAATTTTAGGGGGGCAGATACAGAAACCAGTATCAAGCCACCTCAAAATCTAATAAGAGGGGAAGTTGTAGGCTCTCACTCTCAGCCCCCAGGACAAGCAGATGCATAACTAGCTGTGATCACTGCTTCTTACTGCTTGCTTTTGGTCAACCTGGAAACATGGCCCTCATTTCCTGCTTATTTCCAACCATATTTCTCTATCAGTTTAGCATGAGTCATGTGAGTCCACCCCTCCCCTGACTCTGAGCTGGTGTGGGTAAGACACCCCTGTGGGCACCACTCTGGAGATGAGGGAATGACAGAGGTGCTCCCCGTTCCCTGCTTCTCCCTGTGCAAACAGCTGACTATTAAAAAAAACCAATCCCTTTATGTGATGTTCTCAGAACATCCTAATGCAATCAATATCTCATTTTGGGAAGTCTTCATCCCATTGTTTATGAAGAAATTGGACAGAAGCACTTAGGAGAATAATGTTGACATCACATTTTGCAATAGCTTTGATTGCAATAAGCTTTGCACTTTAGAAATCCCATCCATTCCATCCGACCAGAATCATAATTTTTCTCTCACTGTCTTCTTAACATGTATGGTGTGAAGATGAACAAAATTTGATTTGGTTCAGCCTTCTGCATCACGTAGCTATGGGTATTCTAATAGCATGTGACATGGCAACCCCACTTTTCCTGGAATCTTAAAGGAATTCTTCTTTTCTACGTATTTGATTATGAGGTCTGATAACCAGATTTACATTCAGACTAGTGGCTAAAGTCTGGAATGTGTACTTAAAGTATTTCTGCCAAAATTGGGTGGGGTTGGGAGAGATGATGGAACAATGCAAAAGGTTAACATTGATCAAGATGCATTGTACTCATAGAGTGATATGTTGAGTTAAAATCAGTGCGTACAACTACTTAAAGATAATAAAGGGGATGTAGGGCTTTTTTTTTTTTTTTTTTGCTAGTCCTAGGGCTTGAACTCAGGGTCTAGGCACTGTCTCTGAGCTTCTTTTGCTCAAGTCTAGTACTCTACCACTTGAGTCACAGGTCCATTTCCAGCTTTTTGGTAATTAATTGGAAATAAGAGCCTCACAACTTTCCTGCCTGGGCTGACTTTGAACTGCAATCCTAAGATCTCAGCCTCCTGAGTAGCTAGGATCACCGGTGTGAGCACTTGGCACCTAACAAAAAGAAATATACTTTTTAATAAAAACAATGTATTCTGCCAACAGTCTAGCAAGACACCAGATTTTTTAGCATAATGATTATTTTTACTGTTCATAAGTAAAGCAGTTTATATTGAATGTTTACAAACATAAATCATTTTAAGACTTCCATAAATGCTACCATTCAGAACAAGCTTTGTATGTTTGTATGTTTAATAACAGAAATATATATTCATATAGAAACAAAATTTAATTCATATTATGTATAATCTCATATCCCATCTTTTTAATTTGATGTTTTAAAGATTTAAAAATTAATGAATTCCTGACCATATTGTGGAAGGAGTTTCCTCTACGGCTTGTTTTTTTTTAAGCAGCTGTCTGAATCTGGTTGAAGTTAGCTCTCTCACCCTCCTCCCCATTTCTAGAATTATTTTTGGTTACATCCCTCTGTTCTTCCTTCATGTCTGATGTTTTGATTTTCCCTCTGGTGTCATTTCCTTTCTGTCTGAAGAACTTCCTGTAGCAATCCTGGGAGAGCAGGTGGGCAGGCTACAAATTCTCCTGAGCTTTTTCTTTATCCAATGAAGGCGTTATCTTAGCTTCATTCCCAAGGATTTGTACATGGGATGGAGAATTAGCCAATGAATCCTGCTGTTATCCAATGATCCATTTCCCCCTTCATGCTGTCTCATTGCACCAACATGGACTCACTATTATTCATGCAAACCCCTATCTTGTCCACATTTCTTTCCTCATTTCCCACTGTCCTGCCAGGCTCTGTCTGAGACACCACATTGCATTCACTACTGTGATTCTTTAGGCAACTTACTGCTGTTACAGTATTTCAGGCCTTCTGTGTTTTTGATGACTTGACTTACTTTGGAGTATACTGGCCAGATGTTTTAAACTCTTCCCCCCACCCCTACTCCCTCCATGGGATTTGTCTGCTATTCTTGTCAAGGTGAGACTGGGTTATGGGCTTCCTGGGAGGAGAAGCATTCCCAGCTCTTGGTGATCTCTGTGCTGTCAGCTCAGTGTGACTTCTCAGCAGCAAGGCTAAAGCAGGGGTGCCAGTTTCCCCTCTGTAAAGTCACTGCTCCCTCCCTCACCCCTCCAAGGAAGTCTGGAATGAATTCCTTATTAACAACCTGCAGTGGTAAGCTGTGTCCCTGCTCCTCAATGGAGGGAGGATCCCGCATTTTTTGCAATTCCTCAGCCTAGAAGATGACACAAGGCTCCCAGGCTGAGGAATGTATCTGATCATTTCTTTATGTTGCTGTACACACATGAAGATTTGTTTTCTGTTTCGGATTGTAACCCAGTGCTACCAGATATAGGGTACTGCTTGTGATCTTCTAGCTTTGGCCACCTGGAGCTCTTCAAGTGGTCCCCATGTTCCTTTGACACTTGCTAGCACTGGGGTTTGTTTTGCTTTTTGTGCACTTGAGTACTTCTGGCCCAACTAGATGTATGTTCTCTTCCCGAGTCTGATTATCAGCCATCCTGCCAAAGCATCCTCAGCTCCTTTGAAGGGTGCTATGAAGAACCATAGTGTGGGTGGTGGGTGTACTTTTTGGCTATTGGCAGGTCTAACCAAGGATAGGACCTGTGCATATACACCTATTTTCTGTGATATGGATTGAACTTGGGTCTTCAGGCTTGCTAGACAGGCATTCTACCACTTGAGCCCCTTTTTTCTTTAGTTAGTTTTTAGACAGGATCTCACACTTTTTGCTTGGAGCTAGCTTTGGACCATGTTCTTCTTAACCTATGTCTCCCATGTAGTTTGTAATATGTGTGTCTGTGTGTACATATATGCCTCTCATGTAGTTGGCATCATGAGTGGATTATATGTTGAGATGAATGTCTCACTTAACTTTTTGCCTGGGCTGACCTTGAACTATGAACTTCTTGATTTCTACCTCCCAAGTAGCTGGGATTACAGGCATGAATTACCACACCAGGCAAAAGAGGCTTTGTTTTGTTTGCAGGTACAAGGGCTTGAACACTGGGCTGGAGTGCTGTCCCTGAGAACTTTGTGCTCAAGGCTAGCTCTCTACCACTTGAGCCACTTCTGGCGTTTTGTAGTTAATGAGAGATAAGAGTCCCACAGACTTTCCTGCTCCATGATCCTCAGCTCTCAGCCTCCTGAGTAGCTAGAATTACAGGCGTGAGCCACCAGCACCAGCCTAAAGAATTTTTCATTTCAGTAAAGCCCAGCATGCATCCCTCCCTTCTCTGTGGATCATATTTTGTGGTTCGAAGAACTTATTACCCAATTAAAAGTCACTTTAATTTTTCTCCTATATTTTCCAGTAAACATTCTATGGGTTTTTATTGTATATTTAAGTCTGATTTTTTTGATGGTCCTGGGGCTTGAACTCAAGGCCTGAGTAACGTCCTTGAACTTCTTTTGCTCAGGGCTAGTGCTCTTACCACTTGAGCCACAGCACCACTTCTGTCTTTTTCTGAGTAGTTTATTGGAAAGAAGAGTCTCATGGACTTTTCTGCCTGGGCTAGCCTCAAACTGCTATCCTCAGACCTCAGTCTCCTGAGTAGCTAGGATTGCAGGCATAAACTACCAGCTCCCAGTTAACGTCTGATCATTTTTTAAGGTGGGAATGTTGGTGTAGGAAGTCTGAGGCAAGGTTTACAGACTGTGTTTAGGTTTATCCATGTCCAAAGTTCACACTCCATTTGTTGGAAGACTTCTTTCTCCATTGAATTGTCTTCTCCTTTGTAGATGGTCAGCTGAACCACTATGTGGTTCTCTTGCTGGGGTATCCATTCTGGTCCATTCTCTTTAAGTCTAGTCCTTTACCAGCATTTCACCTTAATTGCTGTAGTTTTATAAACTTGGGGATGGAATGGTGTGAGTCCTCTAGCTATGTTCTTCCACTTTATGTTGGCCATTCTGGATCCTTGGCCTTCCCATAACTGTGGAATCCATTTGTATGTCTGCAGTAGCTGCTGAGAATTTGAACTGGGATTCCTACTACAGGCCAACTTCATGCTAGACTTCAAAAACTGTAAAAAACTGATCATTAGCTCAAATTCAAAATTGCCACTTCCGTTCTTCTTTTCACAGCAAAACTAAAGAGCACATTCACATTTAACACTAGAGATGGATGGCATTCCACTGCTCCCTGTTTCCAAATGATCCCCACCTTTAAGTAATTATCCTTTTATTCACCCACGTTGTGTCTGCTTCATACCTCAGCATGGGATGCTGCAGCAGAAGACAAGCAGGCTCCTCTTCAGGCCTTAGGGTCTAGCTTAGAGAATCAGCTAGCAAGCAAGCAGATATAGCCATCGTGTGGGGCTGCTATAACAGATGCAGAATACGCTGGAACAGCAGTACTCAGTGTATGATACATGTTACTTAGGTGATTTAAAACTTTCTAGTAGCCACATTGAAAAAGGAAACAGAAGCTGATAAAATCTACTCATGTGTCCAAAATCATCTCCTGTCCACATGGGGCCTTTATAAAACATTGTGGATGTTACATTTCACATTCTTCTTTTCATAGGTGATCTTCATACCCAGGTGTGAATTGCAGGTCTCAGTGGGCACTTTCCAAGGCCTCATGGTCACATCCAGCCAGTGGCCACCAGAGCGGACATCACAGGTCCCAGAGGCAAACTATGGAGAATCTGAGGATCTCTTGCTAGACTTGAAAAATGACGGTGTCAGGAAAGGGACAGGTATATTTTTAGGCTAAGGGAACAGATTTTGTGAAATCTCCAAAACAGAAGTGTTTGGCCTGTTTGAGGGACTGACAACCTGAGTGATGAGGGCAGGTGAGAATTGTTGGCAAATGAGGTTGGAGAAAGAAGAGCCTTTAAAGCAGCTTTCAGAAGTTTGTCCCAGCACAAGTGAGAAGCCACTGAAGGTTCAAATAGGAACATGACACAATCAGAGGGATTTTAAAAAATCACCTGTGCTTCATAGACAAGTTGGGGCAGGGTATTTTCCTTTGATGAGGAGGCATGATTAGCCAAAGGATGCATCTCCTAGGGCTGCCACCCAGCAGCCATGCCATCCTGAGTGAGGGTCACGGCCTTCCCTTGCCTCAGTTCCCCCATCTGTGAAATGGGAACAGTAAGAGTTCCTTTACCAAAAAGTTGTTGTTAATATTCAACAATCACTGTGAAACACTAGCACAGAGAATGTAAATATTCATTCTCATCCTCACCTAAACCCACAATAGCCTCTTATACTCCCTTTCCCCCTCCCCCGCTTTCCCCTCTCCTTCCCCATCCCTCTCCACTTCCTCTCTCAGAACAACTCAATTATTTTGCTCTCTGGAGAGCATCCTATTCAGATAAGCTTGGAATGGAATGTCTCCCCCTCCGTGCACCACCCCAAATCAGATAAGAAAACCACTGTTTTGGCTTCAGCCTAGTTTTTATTTGTTTGTGTGTTTTCTTTTATAACCTGGGCAAGGGTTTATTATTTTTTCTTTCTTTGTAGTGTTGGAGATTGAACCCAGGCAATTGAGCATGCTTGGTAAAGCATCAGGAATAGTTCCTGTGTGAGCTATGTACTCTTAGAAGCTTACTCTGCTCCCATCTTCCTAGAGATTTCTTCTTTGGCAATATAAGATTGCAGAGGTTTATATGCTTAATAAATACTCAGAGAGAAATGGTTCTCAAAAAGACTGTGGGGTGGGGGAAGATAATGCCAATGTAACGTCTGTCCAGAGCCATGTAGGCTCTGTGCTGACACCTCCCTACCTCTTGGCTAAGTTTCTGCTCAGAATCTGTATTACTAGGTATAACTGGCATACCTGGAAGCAGTCACCACCTCCTCCTGTAGGTCACATCCTGGGCGGCCCCTGGTCATGCTTCCTATCTGACTGTATGAGGGTCCCAGGCCCTGAGGTCACATCTGGATCCAGTGTAGCCACATCTTTCCCCCACCTGGCCATACCTCTTCCTGTCCTGGCCTAGATAATTCCTGGCCCAAGGGTGGGTCATCCCTTTTCAGTCAGGCCTCTCCACCATGCATGGCAGGGGCAGCAGTTCGGTAAATAAACCTCTTTTCCTGCCTGAATACTGCATGTTTTCTTCATCGGCTACCTAATGATATTTACCTATTTAATATACCTTACAGCCAAGAAGTAACAAACCAATTATTGATGGTGTTTTCTGGTGTAGTGGGTCATCTAAGGCATTTCACTTCCAAAGTTTTGGGGTTTTTTTTTGCTCAAGACTAGTACTCTACCACTTTAGCCACTGTTCCACTTCTTGCTTTTTGTTGGTTAATTGGAGATGAGTCTAATGGACTTTCTTGCCCAGGCTAGTTTTAAACTTCCATCCTTAGAGCTCAGATCTCAGCCTTCTGAGTATCTTGGATGAGGTATGATCCACCAGTGCCTGGCTCTCACTTGCAAAGTTTCAAAAGAAGAATATTTAGTTGGGCGCTGGTGGCTCACGCCTGTAATCCTAGCTACTCAGGAGGCTGAGATCTGAGGATCATGGTTCAAAACCACCACAGGCAGGAAAGTCTATTAGACTCTTATTGCTATTAAACCACTAGAAAACTGGAATGGTGCTGTGGCTCAAGTGGTAGAGTGCTAGCCTTGAGCTGAAGAACACAGGGATGGGGCCCAGACCCAGAGTTCAAGCCCCACTACCAACAACAACAACAACAACTACAACTATATATACATTTAATACAAAGTCTAACTTGCATGGAAAGGAATTCCTGGCTTTTAGTGGAAACAAAACATGTGCCATCCCAGCTTTCCCTTCTCCCTCCCTCCCTGCCTTCCTCCCTCTGACTATGGAAGGAACTCTTTATGGGAAAAGGAATTAAACTTTTTCAGTTTTCCATAGTTCATTAAGGTCTTAAGTAATAAGACAACAATATATTAACGGTTCTGTGTTCATTAGGCAGAAATTTACTTTGAAATGTAGCTCATCATTTGTGTGTGTGTGTGTGTGTGTGTGTGTGTGTGTGTGTGTACTGAGGCTTGAACTCAGAACCTCATGCTCTTGCTTGGCTTTTTCACTAAAAATGGCACTCTCCCACTTGAGCCACAGATCCATTTCTAGCTTTTTGATGGTTAATTGGAGATTATTTTCAAGCTTTTCTACCTGAGCTAGCTTTGAACCATGATTCTCAGATCTCAGCCTCCTGAGATTAATCATGAGCCACTGGTGCTTGGCTCACTTCACATTTTTTGGAGTGCACAAATCAGAGATAGTGTTTCCAATGCCATGTGGAATAAGAGACAAAGTATACAATGAGCCTTCTTATTACCCTAGACCAGAGCCCAGAGGAGTGTATGTCACACATTGAGTCTCAGTGAGTCCTCACTCCCTCCAGGGTCCTGCCTGGAAAACCTAGCTCTTCTGCAACCTTGGGTCAGGGAAGCAAAGGGAGCTGGATCATTGATGCTTTCTCAGAATACAGCCTGTTTGGTCTCCAGATCTTGCAGGGTTATTCTCAGTCTGGCTGAGAGCTTTGTTATAAGCCATGAACCATTTCTCTTTTCTCAGGAGATGTGAGAATCTGTCCTAGGGGTGGGCTGTAGTCCTCATCTTATTTCCAAGAAATATCTTGCTCACAGTCTCAGTTTCCACTCTGTTAAAGAGCATATACTAGTTGATTTCTTGCTTGTGCTCGCAAATGTGTGAGGTATTTCTAAAGCCTTTCAAATTATTACTTGGAATTAAAATAACTGTGACCCTCAGCTAAAATGCCAGCTGTCTAAAGCACACTTAAGCTTCCACTATTTAACATTTCTCAGTAATAGGGAGGCTTTACAATTTGCACATTGTAGGAAATGAAAAAAGTACAGAAAGGGGAGGAAGAAAAATATGAGGAAAATAAAAGATTGTAAACTTTAATCTATCATACTATTTGTTTCCTAGCCCTTTAGAAAGAGACTGTTTGCATATCTAATTAAAACCATCACCTGCTTTAGTGCAACTTTAACCATAAAGAAGAAAAGAAAAAAAGACTGTGTTTAGGGGACTACCTGGTTTATGAGCCAAATCTGAAATGGATTTGGTGTTTTATGCAGTCTGCTACTTTTCTGGCATGCTTTCATATTTTATAGGGTTTGCTTTTAGGCCTTTGATCATTTTTGACTTGTTTTGTTTTGATGAGCTTTGAAAAGGCTTAAAAGGTTTCATGCAAACGTTAATAGGTTTTTGCTATTGCAGGAATTTTGTACTACATAGATTAAATATACTACTGCTCTACTGTTCTCAAGTTCCCAAATCCTTAAAGCTAATCAGAGTCATTTGTGTGTATGTTTTGTCTTATGTTTGTACTAAGGTTGTGCTGATTATAGCTTCACCCACTGATTGAGCTAGAAAAAAGAATCTTTTACAGTTTCTGGCTAGATATTTTAATTCAAAGAACTCTTTTTTTTCAACTATAGTAATTATTTTACCTGACCCAACTGGGAGTTACTATGCTATTAAAGTAAAAGCCTAGGGCACTTTGGAGAGCATGCATGTAAATGCTAGAGAAATGTATTTATGTTTTCCTGTTGGAAATTTTTGTCTTAATTGATTAATTTGTTCCACATTAATATTTATGAGTCTTAATACAGAAACCAGTGACTATTTTCAAGGAGCCAAAGAGGGATCACTTTTCCAAGTGTTCATCCAGAAAGAAATATCCCACCCTAAGTTGCCTTCAAGGAAAGATTCTCAGTTTGTCAATAGGGGTCTAGAACACTAATCCATGATTGAAGTTTTCTACTTCTGAGAAAATAACCTCAAATATAAATGGATGATATGTGGCCTCAGCATATTAATATTAGTGAATAGTTAAAGACAGACTTCAAGGCCAATGATAAGAGAACCCTTAAGTTGTGCTATATGCATTTGATGGGATCTCTGGCTGGTCATTACAAAGAATTCAGAATAGTGTGTGAAATTGATTACAGCTTAAAATTATATAAATATGGTAAAATACAAACGTTTATCATTATATAATTACACTTCAATTAAAAATAAAACAGTATCTAAAGAGATTCATGCTGGGTTCCAGTGGCTCATTACTAGCATCCTAGCTACTCAGGAGGCTGAGCTCTAAGGATCACAGTTCAAAGCCAGTCAGGGCAGGAAAGTTTGTGAGATTCTTATTACCAGTTAACCACCAAAAGCCAGAAATAGAGCTGTGGCTCAAGTGGTAAAGTACCAGCCTTGAAAAAGGTGAGGAACAGTGCCCAGGCTCTGAGTTCAAGCCCTAACACCAGCTCCAGAAAAAAAAGACATGCATATTAATATTCCAAAATAGTAATGATACGTTGTTTCCTATGATCAGAAGCTTTTACTTTCTAATGAATGTGCATTTTTTGTAATGAAAAAAGGTGAAAAACTGTATCCATGATATTACAATGTATTGTAATTGATAACTGAACTTTCCGGTGTCTAGTACCAGCACTCGTATCCCTCTGACCCTGGGAAGCCCACCTGTGGTTTATTATTGATAGACAGCAGAGAAGCGAACAATGCATACAAAAGTATCTGTGCTTATAAGTTTCATCTTAAATCCAGTGTAGATTTCTACAACGTAAAATAGTAAATGTATTCTATTTATTTCAAACTTAATACATTACCTGAAATACATTACCTTGTCAGGTAAACATGATGGTGCATACCTGTCATTTCAGCTACTCAGGAGGTAGAATTCCATAGGAAGATTGAGGTTGAAAGCTGACTTGGATAAAAGCATGAGATCCTACCTAAAAAACAAAGGAGAAAGCAAAAAAGGGATGGGGCATGGCTTGCCTGGCAAACTCAAGATCCTTCTGTGTTCAATGCCCTGAACCACCAAAACCCAAAAAAGTAGCTGTGAGAATTACGAAGACTTTTAACAGATTCAGTCTATTCCTGAAAACCTGTAGTTGCCAATAGATAACTACTTATCACTCTCTTGTATAAAATCATTTGGGTTTCTTAAGTGTTGATTCTAAGAAGAAAATGACTGTTGTAATTTTCAAAGGAATACATGAATAAATGAAAATGTCATATGATCTGTCAGAAAGCACACAAGTGTACTTTTTTTGTTTTTTGCTGGCTGTGGGGCTTGAACTCTGGGCCTGGGCACTGTCCTTTAGCTCTTCAGCTCAAGGCTAGCACTCTACCACTTGAGCTACAGTGCCGCTTCCAGTTTTCTGGGTATTTTATTGGAGATAAGAGTCTCATGGACTTTCTTGCCCGGGCTGGCTTTGAACTGTGATCCTCAGATCTCAGCCTCCTGAGTAGTTAGGATTACAGGCGTGAGCCACCAGCGCCCAGCTCCAGTGTACTGTTTAAATCACACAGCTATAAAACATTTAATTATATGTTGGCTTTATTTATTGTTTTAATTTTTGTCGAGTTTACATTCCATTGAATGTATTATTTGTGTATGAAGCAGAAGATACTTGATATTTACAATCAGTATTCTTGATGTTCCGAGAAGCATTTAAATGGATGATGATTTCTGAAAATGCCAAGTGGTCAGTTGGGTTCCCTCTCTCTCCAGATGCCCTCTACCTGAACATCACCCTTTGGGAGCCTGGAAGTTGTCATATTTTTTGCAGGATGCATTTTATGAATGCAAGCATAGATGTTTTCCCTTTGCTTTTCTAATCTCTCTCAAAAGAAAGTTCAAAGTGGTGGATGGCTCCATGTCAGGCTGAGCACCAGAATCACTAGGACTGGGGCCACTGTGGGAAATTAAAAAAACCCAAGACATTCTTGACATACACTTTCATGTATGTGCCATCTGTATCATGAAGGCTTAGTACATACATAGTTTCCTAACTTTTTTTCATGAGAAGATGAAGTCAGTTCCTTGTTTTAAACAACCTCAAATGTTTAACTTTTTATTGAAGTGTAGCATATGTAAAAAAATGCGCACTTCATTTAGATCAATACATGTTCACAAAGGTACTCAAGTGAATGTGGCTCATACTCACATCCCCTAGAAGCCCACCTTGTGTTTCCATTTAGCCACTCCCCTCTGTCCTGCCTGCTAAGGGTACAGTATTTTGTCAATGATGACCATTGGCGACACACTGCTGAATCTAGTGTCTCATTCAGCATTGCATCTGTGAGCTTTAAAAACCTGTGTGTAAGGGCTGGGAAGGTGGCTCAGTGGTGGAGTGCTTGCCTTGCATGTGTGAGACCCTGGGTTTGATTTCTCAGCACCACATAAGCAGAAAAAGCCGGAAGTGTTGCTGTGGCTCAAGTGGTAGAGCTAGGGCGCTAGCTCTAGCTGAAGAGTTGAGGGACAGCGCCTAGGCCCAGAGTTCAGGCCCCACAACTGGCAAAAACAAAAGAAAAAACAACAACAAAAAAAACCTGAGTGTAAGCTGGCTGCCAGTAGTTCATACCAGTAATCCTAGCTACTCAGGATGCTGAGATATGAGGATTGTGGTTCAAAGCCAGCACAGGAAGGAAAGTTACTGAGACTCTTATATCCAAGTAGCCACCAAAAAGCCAGAAGCAGAAGTATAGCTCAATCAGTAGAGCACTAGCCTTAGCAGGGTCAGCCCCCCAGGCTCTGTGTTTAAGCCTGGGATCAGTACAAAAACATATTAAAACACAAAATACATCTTGTGTGCATGTATAAATTCATGCTCTATGTGCAGGTATAATTTTTTTTTCATTCTACTTTGAGAATACATTTAGTATTCAGGGCTGCTGTGAATTCCACTGCTCTGAGCATCTTGGTACTGTCTTTTGGTAGATGTTTCTACATTTTTCTATTGGGCTTTTCTTCAGTAGTGATTTTTGAAATCTTAGGAATATCCATGCTTGGGTTTAAGTTAGGATCTGTGTATGGACTTTAGCAGTCTGTTAACCTCTGAAATCGGAAGCAAAATGTTGAATATCTGTGTATCTGCCACTCATTAAATTTACAAGCGTGTCCAAAATAATCGTAAGGATTTAGTTTTCACATAGTGAAAACTAAAAAAGAAAAGGTCTTGTTTTTCTCAAGAGAAATACAAGAGGAAGTTAAGATGGCAGAAACAGGTATTTTTCAGAAATAGAATCTCCACTTGAAATTAGCATTTCTTATTTCCAATACACAACATCCAACCTCAAAATTGAAGTGGAGGGAAATACTATTTCTAGGAAGAAAGAGGCATAAGGAAAATAGTTCAAAAATTAATTGCCATCATTCAATAAACTTGGCCTTTCCCTGTCTAAGTATGGTAGCATACTGGAATTTCAAACACGAAGAAAATTCTTTCCCTTCTCGTCATACCGCTGCTAGGAAAAGGCTCCTCAGAGATTTGCCCACATATTATTCAAATCAATATTTAATGAATACCTGTATGCATGAGGCACCACAGGGATTCTGCAATCACAAAGGCATGGGTTTGATTTTAAGGAGTCCATGTGTTATGCAAAGAAGCAAAAGCAACCCTGGTAACAGCTGTGGTGTGAGTAGAGAAAGAGATCCAGAAAATGATGAGAGGCCCCAGGGCAAACCTAGGACATGGTGGATGTCTGGAAGAAATAAACTCCATAGAGGCCTCAAAGCAAAGAAAACCAGAAATCCCCCTTACAGACCATTTATTTTCCCAACTATGTTTTCAATTGCTTTATCCAAAGCAGTGAATGCATCTTCAAAGCCCCCAGACTGAGACAATACTTCTCACATTGTCTAGGTATGGATCTCTAATTGAACCAATTTTTAAAAAAATTTTTATTTATTTTTTATTGTGAAAATACTGTACAGAGGGGTTAAAATTACATGGGCA
>NW_012267221.1:22933170-22964346 GCF_000151885.1 Dipodomys ordii
GGGCCTCAGGCTTGCAAGGCAAGCGCTCTACCACTGAGCCACCTTCCCAGCCCAAGTATATTTTTCAAATACAAGTCCTATAGGCTAATTTTTTTTTATAAATTGTAAGCATTTAGTTTTTGTGTAGATACTTGAGCATTCAAAACAGTAAAGAAAGGCAAAGTATGGTGGCAAGAATGTGTAATCCCAGCTAATCAGGAGATAGATCAGGAGGTCAACCTGGGCAAAAAAAAAAAAAAAAAAAAAGATGGTGAAACAAGTCAGAAATGGTGGTTTATGTCCATGAATACCAGCTACGACGTAGAAGACATATGTAGGACTGTAGTCCAACACTTGGCCAGGCAAAATAAAAACAAGACCACATTCAAAAAGTAACTAAAACAAAAGGACTGGCAAGCCCAAAGGTTCTGAGTTCAAACTCCAGTACCACCAACATCAACTTAGTCCAGTCTCAGGAACCATGTACATTTCAATGAACACTTAAGAAATTCTAGGGCCAACAACTGGTATCACTGAATTTCTGATATTCAAACTGGTTTACACACCACCAGCATCTACAGCCCCGGCTGAAAGGGAGACTCTCAAGTCATCCTCCAGACCAGTGGAATCAAAACCTGCATTTTAATGAGCTCCTCATGTGATTAGTGTAGATTCGTGTTAGTGTTAAAACTTCTAAACCACTGGTTTTATGAATCACCTTATTTTTTCAGACACATGGTCCATTAGAAACACACAAGTCAAAAGAACATAGCACCACTCATGCATCACCCTGTGAATAAGTCTCAGGCACAAGTCTTAACATTCTGCTTGTATCAGAATATTCCAGTGAGCCCCTCAGTTTTATCTTTGAGCCCAATAAATGAAGTCTGCTATGAATTAATGAATTAATGAAGGAATCTTTCCATTTATTCATAACATATTTGTTGACTAGTTCTGTGTGCCAAGAGCTAGAGACAGAACAGTGAGCCAAGAGAAGTCCCTGTCTGCCTGGAGCTGTAACAGGAGGGCGAAGGGGCCCTGATTTGGGCAGGGATGGGAATGGTATACTAGTCTATAGTCTAGTTTAGTCTATCTAGTCTAGTCTGGTATATATCCAATAGAGTATAGAATGCAAAGTAGCCAGTCTGGCTAGGTACATTTGGACAGGGACCTGAAGGAAGTGAAAGAGTGAGCCATGGGGGCATTAGGGAAGAAGGTAGTCAGGAAGAAGGGAGAGTAGGAGTCAGTGCTTATCTAGCTCAGATATACTGCACAGTGTAAAGTTTGGTTTCACTCTGAGTGAGAGGAGGAAGACTTTAGCATAGTATAGAGATCTGAGTGTGTTTTTATGGAATGTTCTGGCTATGGGGTTGAGAGTTTTGGGGAATGGGGAGAAGCATGCAGATCCCTTAGAGACTACAACAGTAAGGCTTTGGGAAATACATGTTTACATTTTAATTAATTTAGATATATTGCCCCATGGCTAATGGTACCAAATTGAATGGTGAAATTGTAGAGATCGTAGATAACATAACCATGTCCTCGGTTTAGTTTGCTCTGTTAGTGTAGTCTTGTGCTGGGAAGATCAGCACTATGGAAGAGCAAGTCATGAATTAATGACAAGATTATTTCTCTGACCCCTTCTATCCCTAAAATATCAATGTTATTTTACACCAAGAAAATTCTAGCCTATTCTAATGTGTCCTATGTGGCCGTTACTACATTTAGGGTTTTGAGATGCTGTGTTTTAGCAGATGTTTTTTGGGACCTGAAAAACATAAAATGCCAGGAAAATTGGATACATTGATTTCCGGGGTCCTCTCTCAGCACATTGCTTTCCATTACATTTAAACTGTGCAAAGACGTCAAATTTTAGGAAATAGTTAACACATTCTGTGCAGATGTCCAAAGGATTTATGAAAGACTTACAACAAAATATGTTTGCAGAACTATACTTTCATTCTTTTAAAAAATCATGTAAGAAATACTATAATGCTTTATTATAAATAATTAGAATAACTTGAAACATGCCATGCAGCTCTCAAATTGCACATAGATGTGCAAAGGATGAGGTAGATGTTTATTTTCAGATCTGAAAAGATCGCCAAGACATTAGAATTTTTCTTGTTTTGTTTTTGTTGTTTGAACTTATTATGTCTCTGATTGGTTGGTAAGATCTCTACCATTGGAGTCACCCTTGAGCTCTTTTTGCTTTAGTTTTTTTTAATAAAAATGCAACACTCTTCTTTATTCATAATAATTTGCCTTGTTCTGAGGTCTTCTCTGCATGAAATTAATGCACCTACACCAATACAATTTTAAAATTAGTATTAGTATAGGGTACTTTTCTCTATCCTTTTACAGGGTAGGTTTCTTGGAGATGGCATCCAGTTGCGTCCACATTGTTAAATAATCTCAATCTTTCTAGTTGTGCATATAGATAAGTCACATTTAAAGTTATTATTGATATTATTCCTTTCTTTCTTTCTTTCCTTCTTTTCTTTTTTCCTTCCTTCCTTCCTTCCTTCTTTCCTTGCTTTCTTCCTTTCTTTCGTTCTATCTCTCTCTCTCCTTCTTTCTTTCTTTCTCTCCTTTTCTGCCATGTTTGGTTTTGAGAATTTTACATGACTTGATTTTATCTCTTAGCATACCAAATATACTTCCATATATTTTAACTGTTTAATTTTAACTTTAAAATTTTTAATTTTGATTGAATTTTAATAAGTGATTTGTAATAATGATTTATGTGTTAGAATCAGTACCTTGCTACCATTTTCACTTCAAAGTTATCACTTAGACTAATTATAAATATGAAAAATGATACTATTTGCTTGTGTTTATTATTTCTTTGATGTTCTTCCTTTCTTTATATAAAGCTGAGTTTCTGGCCTGACATTTTCCTTCTTCCTAAAGAATTTCTTTTAGCATTTCTAGCATAGCAAAGCTACTAATAATTACTTTCTTTAGTTTTTGTTTGTCTGAGAAAGTTTGTATTTCTCCTTCACATTTTTTAAATTGTGCTAAATATGTATCCTAAAATTTGCCATCTATACTGTTTCTAAGTGTACAGTACTGAGGTTCTTCACTTTTGAGTTATTTTTGCTGGGTATACAGTTAAGGTTAGTGAAGTGGGTTTCTTTTCTTTTTCTTCCAACATATGTATGTGTGTGCGCACGCACACACGCGAGTGCACGTGTACATGCCTGCATTTGCTGCTCCTGGGGCTTGAACTCAACGCTGCTATGGGGCACTATCACTTAGTTTTTTCACTCAAGACTGATGCTCTACCACTTGAACCACAGTTCCCCTTCTGGTGGTTAATTGGAGATGAGTCTCACAGATTTTCCTGCTTGGACTAACTTTGAACCATGATCCTGAGAACTCAGTCTCTTGAGTAGCTAGGATTATAGGCAGGAGCCACCAGCACCCAGCCTTTTTCCAACATTATAACTATTATACTCTATGCTTTCTGACAAGAATTCCTGTGCAAATGTTATTTTTGTTTCTCTGTGGTTAGGTGTTTTTCCCCACCTCTGGCTTTTTCCAAGAGGGTTCTTTTATATTACATTTTCTAATCAGTTTGCATCTGGTATGCCTACTTCTGGGTTTTATTGTCTTCATGTATTCTACTTGGAGTTGTCTGAGATTCCTGAATCTGTGCTCTGGAATCTGTCATTAATTTTTGAGAGATCCTTGCCATTGTTGCTTCAAATATTTCTTTTCCTACCAGTAACATTGATCAAGGTGCATTACACTCACAAACTGACATGTTGAATTGAAAGCCCTGTGTACAACTACTTTAAAGATTTTTTTTCAAAACTTTTATTGTGATTAAGTGGTTACATAATTTCCCAAATTTCACAGTATTGTGGGATAGTGAAGCTTAGTTAAAGTCACAAACACATTCTAACTTTCAGAGGACAAATTGTCTGTCATGGTCTATAACATTTATGAGTTCTATGAGCTTTGCAATACAGTTATTTCTTCCACATTGGGTGATACGTACATTTCTTTTGTTTTGTATAGCATTAGCTGTTCCCTCTTTCCCACTTGTTCCCTCCCTCCCATTGCTGCCATTGAGTTGCTTAGTTCATTTTGGTCAATGTCCAGTGCAGCTGATGGGTCCTGCTGTTGTATATTTTTCCCTGATTCCCTCTAGTTCTGTATCTTCCTCCTGGTTTCCCTCCAGTGTGCACATATATACCGTATATGTGATCAACAGCATGGGGTTATTTAGTAGTGATTTGGCCAGATGAGTGGAAGTCCTTTGTTTCTTTAGTCCTGTTAATTTTGTCATATCACCTAACATTTTGAATTTAACATCCACTTATCAGGGAGACCATTTGCCATTTGTCTCTTTGCACTTGGCTTAACTCACTCAACATGATTTCTTCTAGCTCCATCCATTTCCCTACAAATGCCATTATTTTTTCATTTCTAATGGCTGCATAATATTCCATTGTGTATAAATACCACAGTTTTTTGGATCCATTCATCTGTGGTGGGACATCTGGGTTGTTTCCATATCCTGGCTATTGTGAACAGTGCTGCAATAAACATGGAGGTGCTCGTGTCCTTGTATACTGGTTCCTGTTGTTCAGGATAGATGCCTAGAAGTGGTATGGCTGGGTCATAAGGGATACTTTAAAGATTAAATAAATAAATAAATGAAGAGATTAGGGTATTTTGGAGATAATTTATTTTTTTGTTTTGAACCCATGTGCTATCTTGTTCTATTGTTTTCAAAGTCTTTTTAATTTTCCAAGTGTCACATTGGACTGCGAATAATAAAATTCATTAAAGAAAAACAAATATTTCTTCTCCCTATTTTCTTCTTCCTTATGTGATTTCAATTACATCTATGTTTTACCTTTTGTAACTGTCTTATCATTCTTTTAGTGTTTTTTTCTTGAAGGGTGCACATTCCTATTATACTTTTCTCTTTCCATTTCAGTTTGAGAAGTGTCCGTTGATTTCTCTTCTGGATTGTTGAATCTCATCTTGGCTATGTGCATTTTACTGATGAGCCCATCAAGGTCATTTTTCCTTTCTGCAACACTGATTTTGATTTGTGGAATTTGATTCTTTAAGTTTCTGTCTCTCTGCTTATAGTACTCAATATGTGTTTTCTTGTTACCTACAATTCCCTAAAATAACATTTCACAACTAACATATTAATTGTAGGAAGAGAAGTGTCCTGCCAGTGGGCCTGTGTTCCTGGGGTGTAATCCTCACAACCTTAGCTTCCTTTTTCTCCTTAGTTGATACAGGATGGCTAGAATCAGAGAACTTTCTTTCCAGATGGACTAACATTCCAGTGAAATCTTTTCCCTGGAGAGTAGGCCTCTGCTATGGAGAATACCCTGGGTCCATATCAGCTTGGTTACTACTTCTCTCCTGTTGCAAAAGCCACAAGGTACCCTCTTTGTCTCTTCACTATGAGAACTGGCTGAGACTGAAACAGCTACAATTCTCAAAGGTGTGGGACCCACCTACAACTGAACCACCCCAGGATTTCTCACTCTCAAGCTAGTCCAATTCAGCTTGCATCATAAAGCTATTTAAGTGCTACTATATCTGTATGTGGCTTCTGCTTCAGGTCAACCAATCTCAGCATGATTCTGGGTGCTCCTGTCGCTCCAGATTTCTGACTAGCAGTTTCTTCTGCTCAGCTCTCTGAGGAACATTGGAGAAGTCATTGTTCCTTGGTTTAGCCTTTCACATTACCAGGACAGAAGTAAAAATTCTCAAGCTCTTTACTGGACATAACTGGACATCTGAAAGCCCATTTTGAGCTAGGAAAAATTTGGAGGAGAAAAAAAATAAATGGAAGTGGAAAAAAAGCCTATAAATATTTTTCCAGTATTTCATAAATGGGAAAACTTACGTAGTTATTTCAGAGTAGCGAAGTCATCTCTGACTTGGGTTCTCAATTTCATTTCATCTGGTCAGTCCAGAGTGATGGCACTGTGATAATTATAAGAATGAGACAGACATTTCTAGGCTTTATTTGTATAATCTCAAAACAAGGGAAAATAACTCCTAAAAGAATACCATTTTCATTATAACTAAATAACTAAATAAAATCTCTGTAGAGATTTCCTCATCAGAAATAAGGAAAAGAGATTTGAAATCCATGGTGCTCTAGCATGTATTTGTGGGCCAGATGGTCTTGCTCAAGACTAAACCCACTGAAGATGAGTTCATCTTGCCCACCAAGATCAAGAGCTCATTTGGACCAGGTATATTGTCTATCCAAGTCCCTTGCTTCAGCCTCAGGCCCTGCTGCTTCATACTCTAAAGGCCTTCATGAAATCCTTGAGTCCCATTGGATGTGGGATCTCATGGCTTTTCATTACACTGGGTTGCCAGGGTCTGCCATGAGCGTCATGTTCCCAATCTAGCCTGTTATTCTTGTCTCTTGGCTTAAGATGTTGGGCCTTGCAAAAGGCTTCTGTGAGCAAATACTTGAGTAAAAAGAATTATCCCCTTTTCAAAAGGGTCTGAATATGGTTTTTCATGAGGCCTATTACAGGGCTTTATACCTCATTATAATCTACCAGGGAGTTATTGTGTACCTTGTAATGGAGGCTAAATTCCTATTTTTTTGTCACCTGATTAGTATTTTTGAATTGGTTCTGATGCCAAAAGGAGCATATTCCCTTACTTTCTCTCCTTTTCAGTGGTAATATAAACATAATAAAAAGCAGTAGAAAGAGCATCCTCTTTCCAGAAACAAACAAAAACCAATTACAGTCAATCCTGGGGGAAGTCTTCAGGGGAGACAGCCAAGAAAAGCAGAGAGAAAGCAGAATGCCTTTGCCTTTGTCTGCCTCCCTGCTTAGCATTTAGGATCACATTTTCACAGGCGGGTTTGATTCTTTCATGCCCAGGTAGGAAGGAAGAATTTTTTATCAGCACATGATTGATGTGTTGAAATGGATGAAATTTAATCAGAGAGGGCTGCATTTCTTGTAGGGCTCTTTGTGATGCATGCATTCTGGCAATAGGTCAAAAAAGGGGACAGTTCTAGGAAACCAACCAGTCACTAATGAACACAACTTGCTGTAAGGTAGCTCCTGTCTACCTTTCTTCCTGTCTACAGCCAGGAGCAGGCCTGGAAACCACAGGATGGCAAGCTGGTGAGAGGAGCAGAGTACTTCATGTTGTGGGTGGTCTGAGGGCCCCTGTCACCACTCTGGCACTGGGCCCTCAGCTCTCTTCTTTACCCTTCCTGCTCCTCTGCTATGCATTACGGCAGAGTGTCTCTTAGCTCTCCTCTCCATATTATCTTTCGCAGGCTCTCTTGTGTCTTTTGACTGGTTTGCTTGCTTTGATTCTCAGTAATATCACCATACTGCTTGCTTCTCTCTTGGTTAACCTAATCACATATAAACGGAAATTCTTTTCCTAATTCTCAAGCTTTTGCCTAAAAGGCGAATGGACAGGCTGGGAACCTGGCTCCCCCTTGGCAATGGGCGGATGGTATCTCCAGTGGAGGCTAAATAGGAGATCCTAACACCAACTCCCAGTGTCCACCAAGACAACTGGCTGGAGCCTGGTGTCACCCTCTTCCCAGGGCTTCCTGTTTTGCTAGCATTTGAGTTAGCTTGGAGTGGTCCATTGGGTTTCCCAACTTTTTACCATCTATCAACCATTTCTCAACGTCGAATTCCCCTGTGGACAGTACTCTAAGAGGTTACTGTTTTCCTGAGTGGATTTTACTGCCATTCTTCCTCTTGGTATATTTATCTTAGTCCTCATGAGACAGTTCCTCAAAGCTAAATGTTTTAATCTTATGAAGTTGCTTTTCAGTAGTCATGCCAGATCAAGCCCAATGCATGGGGCCCCAAAAGTGTAATTTCTGTGGGTCAAGATCAAGTCTGATGCCTGTAACTTAGAAGGACTTACACTCACCTTAGTCAAACAGATAAGGCACTCTTCCAAAGTGGAAGCCAAGCTGTCTTAGAAGAAAAGGTCGGGTGAGATGGGTTATGTACCTGCAGTGAAGACACTAGAGCAAGCTAGATCTGGATTCAACTCAGTTACTAGTTGAGTGAACCCAAGTATTTCTCTACATGTCTCTGGCCCCTATTTTCCCAGTTAAAAAAAGAAGAATAAAAGAAAATAAAAGAATAGGTATGTGGAAGCTGAAAGTAGGAGGATCATAGTTCAAGTCCAGCCTAGTGAAAAGGCAAAATCCTATCTCAATAAACAAGCAAGATGGAGTGGTTCATGTCTATAATCCCAGCTACTGAAGAGGCCGAGGTAGGAGGACCAAGTCTAAAGCTTGGACTTGAGTAAACGTGAGACCTTATCAGAAAAAGAAAAGCAAAAAATGGAAAGAAAAAGGAAGGGCTCTCTGGTCTTGGTTCAAATAGTTGAATATTTGCCTCGCAAGCACAGGGCCCTGAGTACCAGAAAAAAAAAATAGGACTGATAAAGCAAGTAGATGCACAAACTAAAACAAAAACAAACAAAAACAAAAAATATGGCAGATGTGTAAAAGCCTGTTTCTCAGGCTGGTTTTCTTCCTTGAATTCTTACTAATCTCAGCATGCTTTGTCTTTCCTCCTGCCTACCCTAATCATTCATAAAATGTAATTCTTGCCACCATTCCTTCATAGTGAAGCTAAGGAGGAATTCTCAAAAGGAAATTCACTTGAAAGCCAAGAGAAGCCAGAGAAGAAAGAAAGAATTTGATCCCAAAGTGATGTAGTCCCTCTCATAGCATATGGATTCCTGAACAGGCCTTGCTGGTCAGAGGCTGTTGCCCGGGAGAGCACCTGCCTATCCAGATACTGTCTCAACACAGAACTGCAAGGTCCAGCACAGTTCTCAGAGTACAGGAACCTACCTAGCAGAATGTTATAGCTGTTTCAAAGGCTATCTCCTATTCCTTCAAAATCACGTTTGCTTGTTTCTTTGGCATGTGTCTGTTGGCAGTTTTATTTAAATAATGAGATGGCCCCCTCCTTAAAGTACCCCTTCCTGGTGTTGCTTCTAAACCTAAAGCTTCTGAGGAGGCTCCCAGGTTGCTGCCTTACAACAAATTAAGCAGTTTCAGCCTGGGGCTGTTCCTAGAATTACCTGGCCAAAAACAACCTTGTGCATGCTTTCTATACGTCTTTAGAAATTGCACATCAAAGGCAAAATTCTGCTTGAAGCTTGATGCTTTCTCTGCCTTAGTAATACTTTTTTTCAGCCTCCAAAGACCCCCAAAAGGAAGTAAACTTAAGCTGGGTACCACTGACTTGCATTTGTGCAAATATAGCCATTTCTGTAGGACCAAATAAGAGGATGTCATCTTTAAAGAATGTTTCATTGAGCCTACCAAAACCAAATGTTTACCTGCCATCCTTAGGTCAGCCAGCTTCTCAAAGACTATTGCAAGAAGTGGTGGTGCTGGGTTGGGATTCAGTGCTTTGAACTTACTAGGCAGGTGCTGTTCCACTTGAACTATACCCCAGCCCTGTGTATTTTTCACATAGGGTCTCACAGGGCTAGCCTGAGACTACAATCCTCCTTCCTGTAGGCCTCTCAAGCTGGCTTTAAACCATGGTCCTCCCAATCTCTATATCCAGAGTAGCTGGAATTACAAGTCTGAGCCACTGCCCCCAACTAAAAGACCAATATTTTATAGGAAAGAAAAAGTGTAATATAATCTCACAAGCATCTACTTATTCTAGACTTCTTTTTTTCAAGGCAAGAAGATGAAGTGGGTTTTGATTACTATTTTCCAACGTAACCTGAAGCTTTTAGCGTTCAGATCCAAAACTGGCAGATTCCTAGACATGCAAATCCACCTGTGTCTCCTAGAAACAGGATGCAGGAGAACTTGAAGCTCAGGCCTAGGGATGCTCAGTATGTTTTAGCTTATTTCCAGCCCCCTGCTAAATGATGGCCTGGCAATTTTGAACATTGTCGCAAGTGGTTATTTCTATCTTCTTCAAGGCTTTGGTAGGAGAACAGGATCACTGTGTACCCATATTTCCCATCAACATGTCTGCTACAAGGAACACAGGCTGTTCTAGGACAAAGCTTGTCTTTATTAGCATTGCATTGGACCTGATAGACAAGTCTTAGTCTAAACTGGTTGTACAGTGGGTTGTTAAATGACTAGCAATGCTCAACAGTTGTGCTCTAGGCCTTTCAAGGGGGAAAAGGATCTATTGCAGGCCATTGTGATGATGGAAATGTTTCAAGTGAATAAGTTCAATGAGATTTCAGCCATCCTGAACAAATCTATTTCTCACTTATGCTGGTTTTACATATGTATGCATGTATGCATGTGTGCACATGTATGGAGTTTGACAGGGCCCGACAAGCAGGTGCTCTTACCACTGAGCCATGCCACCAGCCCTTTTTTGTTCTGGTTATTTTCAAATTAATGTCTTCTTTCCTGTTCAGGTGTCCATGCCTAGGCCACAATCTGCCTATTTTAGGCTTCTGTTGGTGCTGAGAGAACATACAAGTGTTGCCATGTCCACCTCTCCATTGAGAAGGTGGTCTCACAAACTTTTCTACCCAGGCTTACCTGGAAGTGCAATCTTCTAGTCTCCCAAGTGGCTAGGATTACAGACCTGAGCAACTGGTGCCCAAATACGCTGTTTTGTTTTGTTTTGTTTTTCAATTTGAAAATGCTAAAAACAGAGTTATGTAGGTCAGGTAAAGAGTTATAGTTACATAAATCAGGCAAAGATTACATTTCCTGTTGGGGAATGTCACCCTTTACCTCCTTCTCTCCCAGTTTTCCCCTCCCATCCTACCCACCAGTTGTATAGTTCATTTGCAACATAGTGTCCAGTGAGTACCATTGCTGCATTTGTTTGCCCCTGGCCCCTCCATTTGTATACCTCCCCTTATACTTCCAAAGACATATACATAAAGAAATAAGACAAAGACAGGCACTGGTGGATCATGCCTATAATCCTAGCTACTCAAGAGGCTGAGATCTGAGGATCACGGTTCAAAGCCAGCAGAAAAAGTTCATGAGACTCTTATCTCCAACAAAACCACTCAGAAAACTGGAAGTGGTGCTGTGGTTCAAGTGGTAGAGTGCTAGCCTTTAGCTGAAGAGCTGAGGGACAGCGCCCAGACCCAGAGTTCAAGCCCCATGACCAACAAAAAAAAGAAAGAAAGAAAGAAGATGAAAAGGAAACAGAAACAGCAAAAAAGAAAAAAAAACCTCACTTCTATTTCCTGGAGTTCATTTTGATAAATATTATTTTGTGTGATCAGATGCACATAGGCATTATGCCTTTACATTCCTCTCCTAAGCATGTCCTCTCCTTTGGTCTCACCGTGTGTGAATGTCTAGAGATCTGTATAATTTATTATATCCCAGTGTAGTTCAGATCTAGCTTCTGTATATGAAAGAACACATGCACCATTTGTTTTTCTGTGCTTGACTTACCTCACCTAATATCATTTGTTCTAGGTCCATCCCTGAAAATGATGTTATATTATTCTTTTTCATGGGTGTGTACAATTTCATTGTGTATAGGTAACACATTTTGGAACCCACTCATCTATTGTAGATCATCTGGGCTGTTCCCACAACTTGGCTATCTTGAATAGTGCAGCAGTGAACATGGATGTGCAAGTGTCTTTATGGTATCCTGGCTCATGGCGTTCAGGGTAGATTCCCAGGAATGGTATGGCTGGGTGGTAGGGAAGATCTATGTCCAGACTGCTATTCAGAGTGGTTATACTAGCCTACATTCCCACCAACAATGTAATAGGGTTCTTTATTCCCCATATCCCTGCCAACATTTGTTGTTCAAATTCACCATGTTGGCCAATCTAACTGGGATGAGATGGAATCTCAGAGTTGTTTTGATTTTCATTTCTTTTATGGCCAGGGATGATGAGTGTTCCCTCATGTGCTGCTTTGCCATTCTTACCTGTTCTTTTGAGAAGTCTCTCCTTAGCTCCTTTGCCCATTTAGTGATTGATTTATTAGCTTTGGGAGGGGTTCATTTCTTGAGCTCCTTGTATATTTTGGACATTAGGCCTTTGTTTGATGTATAGCTGGTAATGATCTTCTCCTAATCTGTTAACTGTCTTTCTAGTTTAGTAACTATGTCCTTTGTGGTGCAGAAACTTTTTAGCTTAATGTAATCCCATTTGTTCAGTCTCTCTCCTATTGCTGTGCCCCTAGGACTCTTCAAAAGTTTCTGCCTATTCCCATGAGTTCAAATGTTTCTTCCACTCCCTTTTGCAGAAGTTACAAACTTTAAGGTCTGACATTGAGGTCTTTGATCCATTTTGAGCTGATATTAGTGCCTGGTGACAAGCTGGAATCCACTTTTAGTTTTCTGCATATAGATGTCCAGTTTTCCCAACACCAATTATTGAAGAGGCTGTTTTCCACTGTATATCTTTGGCTCCCTTATCATATATCAGATAACTGTAAGTATATGGTTTTATTTCTAGGTCTTCTGGTCTGTTCAATTGAACTTCTATTTTTGTGCCACACAAGCTGTTTTTGTTATTACAGCTCTGTAGTAGTGCTTGAGATCTGGTATTGTGAAACCACCCACATTACTTTTTTGACTAGAATTGCTTTGGCTATTCTAGGTCTTTGGTGAATTTTTGGGTTATTTTCTCTAGCTTAGTAAAGAATTTCATTGGGATTTTGATGGGAATTTCTGTTTTCTCAAGTTGGGTATTCTCTTTCCACTTGAATTTTATTATTGATAAAACACATATACATGTGTTTTTGTGTTTAGGCAAGTAAAATGTTTAAAACTAATATTGACATTTATTTATTTATTTATTTATTTTGTTGGCCATGGGGATGTCCCTGAGCTTTTTCTGCTTAAGGCTAGCACTCTATCACTTTGAGCCACAGCACCACTTCCTGTTTTTGGTGGTTAATTGGAGATAAGTCTCATGCACTTTCCTGCTCAAGCTGGCTTTGAACCATGATCTTCAGATCTCAGCCTCCTGAGTGGCTGGGATTACAGGCATGAGCCACTGGCACCGGGCTAATACTGACTTTTATTTCCCCCATAGGTTATGCACTTTTTAAAATTAGGATTAGAAAGAAAACTTATCAATGTATTTTCACTATAAATTACTTCTATTTGCAAAAAGTGGAGGGATATTGTAAAGCATAATAATCTCACTGTTCATTTTATGTCATGACTGTAATGGATTACCATAAGTTGAATGGTCTGAAAGAATATATGTTAATAACCTTCTCAGACTCTCATTTAGAAGTTTGGCAGAGGTCTCTCTGCGTCAAAAAATCAAGGTGTTGGTAGCATTGTATTCCTTGTACATGCTCAAAGGAGAATCTATTTACTTGCGTATTCCATTGTCTAAAGGTTGCCTACATTCCTTGGCTCTTGGCCTCATCCATCTTTTAAGCCTATGAGTTGACCAGTTTCTCCTCAGGATGCTTTCTATGGTTCACACTGTTCTGCCTCCATCTCCCATCTCTTAACACCCTTATGATTACATTGGGGCTACCTAGGAAGGTCAAAATATCCCTATTTTACTCTTAACCATACTCACAATGGCTATTTTCCTAACATTTACCTAACATTAATAGGTTCTGGGGTTAGGACATAAACATCTTTGGAGAGCCATTACAGTATGCATTTGGTAGGGGCTACTGTCTACTGAAACCTTATAAGAACTAAACTACATCTTACCTTCAGAAGCTGCATAAGCAGCATTGTATTGACTAGGTTTCTTCCTCATTTGGAAATGGTATTAGTAGATATTTCAGAGAAAGGAAAAGGGTCTGGGTAAGGCTAGGGGGCTCAATTGTATAGCTAAGTAGCAAGAATTTTCCCTCAGACTCAGATTTATCACCTCCATCTGAAGAATATGGGTATTAATAAGAGCTCAGGGCTGATCTGACAACTATATACAACTTTGCAAAAGAAAGTACAGTGTCAGCTTCAGTGGTAGATACTTGAGTGCACAGAACCATAGAAACTACATTTGAAAATTAAAACTTTTCTTCTAGCTTGGCACTAGTGGCTCATGCCTGTAATGCTAGCTGCTCAGAAAGCTGAGATCTGATGATTGCAGTTTGAAGCCAGCCTAGGCAGGAAAGTTCATGAGACTCTTATCTCCAGTAGATTTCAAAAAGAAAGCTGGAAGTAGAGCAAGTTATAGAGAGCTAGCCTTGAGCAAGGAAAGCTCAGGGTTGGCGCCTGGGCTCTGAGTTCAAGCTTTAGGATGAGCAAGCATGCACATGCGTGTGCATGTGCACGAGCACACACACACGCGTGCGCACACACACACACACACACACTTCTAAAAGTACAAATTTCAGAAAAAAAATGAGAAAATTCATTTCCATCCTAAGGTAATCTGTATCCTCATCATCTGAGATAGGTCATTTTAATCTGTTTGTGTTTATCTTGCTCTGCTTTCCCCACTGCTCTGATGTTTGCTGTGCTTTGAGTAGACATTTATTCCCTTCTCATTAAGCCTACAAACATCTAATCATTCCTATGTTTGTTTTTTTCATTTTTAATAATTTATATTTAAATGCTGGCAAACTGAATAGTCTAATTTTGCCCTTTGAATGCGTACACATTCAAGTTCTTTAAGCAGCTTTTCTCTCTTATTTTTTTAATTCCATTTTGAGTTTCATAAAAATTGATATTTCTTATTATTCCCTCAACCCATAATTTTCTTTACTGAACTTTTTGTTTAATTTTCTTTTGCCTTAACATTTTATTTTTCAGACACCTCTCATTGAACCTCACGTTCCTCTTCGTCCAGCTAACACCATTACCAAGGTAATGGGATGTAGGTGGGTTGATGAGCCCTCCAAGCTCACTTCTTAAGTACCACTGGAGGTGGTCCAGATGTCATGGCATCACATCAAGACACCTCTGATCCATTTTCCAGAGACAATAAATATTCAGTGCATCTCAGTTCTCAGCATAAAACAGTGACATGTCACACAGGCGAACAATGTAAATATGTATGAGTGAGTTATGTTTTTCTAGCCAGACTCAGATTAGAAAGTGATTTAAAGATTCATCACATTTTTTTTGCTTCTATTAACTCCTTTTATTTCTTCTCCTTTTCTTCTACCTGAAAATCCAGGTCCCTTCAGAGAAGATCCTCAGGGCTGGAAAAATCTTACGAAATGCCATTCTCTCTCGAGCACCTCACATGATAAGAGACAGAAAATACCACTTAAAGACATACAGGTATGTGTGCTAAAGCTAATGGCTGTGGCCCTTCAGATTCTTAGGTAGTAAACTCTGAGCAAATATGCTTCAACCTACTTTGTAGTGCCTCCAGGTTCTGAGTCTGATCTTGTGTGTGTGTGTGTGTGTGTGTGTGTGTGTGTGTGTGTGTGTGCATGCGCATGCATGTGTATGTGTGCACACCCACGTAGTGAAGCTTGGACTCAGGCCCTGTCTTCTTGCTTAGCCTTTTTATTTAGTGCTGGTGTTCTACTACTTGAACCAACCTCTACTTCCTGCTTTTTTGGAGGTTAATTGGAGATGAACACAGCCCAGAGTTTCTGTACTGGTTTTGAATCATGATCCTCAGATCTTTGCCTCATATGTAGCTATGATTTTAGTCTGAGCCACTAGCACCTGACTGATCTTTTTTTTGGGGGGGGGTCCACTTGTAGGGCCTGAACTCTGGGCCTGGGCGCTGTTCTTCAGTTCTAGGCTAGCGCTCTATCACTTGAGCCACACAGACACTTCCAGCTTTTTTCTTTTTGCTTATGTGGTGCTGAGGAATCAAACCCAGGGCCTTATGCATGCAAGGCAAGCGCTCTACCACTGAGCCACTTTCCTAGCCCCCACCTGACTGATCTTGTCTGTTTGATCCTTGTTAAGCTCTTGAGTATATTCTTAATTTTTTAAGCAGTCAGTCTGGACTAATTTACTTAGACATTGGTTTAATTGTGATGAACAATGAGGAGAAAGATTCTGCATTTCTTTTTGCTGGTGTTTTTAGGAAAGCCTTTATGTCCAGCTAGCATTTACTAAGCATTTATTTATGCTTGAACACTTGCCACAAGCCCTTTCCATAGTTCTCTCCCATATCATCAGCACAGGCCTGTGAGACTGGCAGATACTGATTCTTACATGACAGAAGAGGGTTAGCTCAAACCAATTCTAGTATTTCTTGTCCAACTCACAAATCTAGGATCTCTCTTCCTGTGAGTATGACTAAGCATAAAATTAGGGACTTTGGGTGTTTCTAGGTGGGTACAATATAATCATAAGGGTGTTAAAAGGTGGGAGAGGAGGTAGAAATACAACTGTGGTTCAAATGATAAACTGCTCTCCTTGAGCAGAAAAGCTTAGGGATAGTGCCTAGAGTTCATGCCCCAGGACCAGCATGCATGCACATGCACACACACACACACACACACACACACACATACACACACGCACACACGCACACACACACACAAACACACACACACACACACACAGAAGAGCAAAGCAAGAAGGAAAACTGAGACTCTGGCTAATTGAACCTTCTGAAATGACTGAACAATGTTGAGCTAAAAATTTGGGCCTAATCCTTACCTTTGATTTTTATCAGTTCAAGGAATATTAAGACCAAGAATGGTCAAAACACCACACACAGCCTTCACTCTCTCTTTCTGAACCCATGATTCAGACCCAGATCTCTATCATCATCTCTATCATCTCTATCTCTATCATTTAGTGACCATTAACCTTACCATGAGTGAGAACCCATTTGATTCACATAAACAAAATAAGAACAGTGAAGAGCTACAATAAAAGTTAAAGTTACCATGGCTGTGTTTCTTTCTAGGGAGAACCAGCTATCATGAAACCTATAAAAGAATCCATACTTCGTCACCCTGTAGCATATCTGTGTCTGTACCTCACCATCTACAGAGATGGGGAGCTATCCCAAATCCTTCCTGCGTGGATCACTGTTTCTACATGCCATGCAAGTGAAATTCTTTTCTGCTTGTATTGATGTCACAAATCACAAGGTCACAGTTTGTGACATTCAGGCTAGCCTCTTTTTTATAGACTTATAAAAATAAGATGGAATTGGAGAAACACCAGATCTTGAATAACAGCACATTTCTCTTAGGAGACACACTGTATTTAGGACAGAATGGTCCTCTGTACCTTTTAGGTTCATACTATCCAATATGTTTTTATGGTTCCAATTGTAAATCTTATTTTCCAGCCTGCAAGTTGATTCTTTGTGGAATTTGTGGCTGCTACAGTTGTAATTTTATTTTATTTTTTTCTATTTATTATTATTTTTAATATATATTTTTATTGTAAAGATACTGTACAGAGGGGTTACAGTTACATGAGCAAGGTAACGAGTCCATTTCCCTCCTTTGTTTTTGTATTTCCTCTACCATCCCTTCCCCCCGTAAAGTTGTGAAGTTCGTTTTCAACATAGTGTCTTGTACATCTCGTTGTTACAATGGGTTATCCTGCATCCTTATTTCAGCATTTTGTTATTTCCCTTCCCCTTCCCAAATCAGAAAAATGTATAGACAAGATGCAGGACACCGGAATCAAATACAGTGACAACAGGGGAAAGAGCATACAAAGAAACAACAAAAACATTACATAGTACCTTATAAGTACATTAACAAGAACAGTAAGAAAGATAAAATCTCTTGTGTCCCTATCTTGGGGTTCATTTCACTTAGCATTTATTTTTTATTTATATTTTTTGTGTTGGTCCTGAGGTTTGATCTCAGGGCCTGGGTACTGTCTCCAGAGGTTTTTTTGCTCAAGACTAGCATTCTCCCACTTAAGCCATTTCTAGCTTTTGGTGATGAGAAGAGGCTCACAGATATTCTTGTCCAGGCTGGCTTTGAAACCAAATCCTCAGATCTCAGCCTCCTGAGTAGTTAGTATTACCAGTGTGAACCACTGGTGCCAGGATCGGTTACAATTTTAAAGAAAGCTTTAAAAATGTTACATGTCACATGTCTTTAGATTAACCTCTTTAACCTATTAAGTGAATATAAAAAATCTGGCTAATGAACCTTTTCCTTTAAAAGATTTTTTTTCTTTAATTTAAGATGTGATTATGTTTTCCGAAGGACTGACTTATGTTAGGGAAATTCATTAAATCTGTCATGTTTGGTGACACAAAATGGAAACTGGAAGTCAGAAACCACAATCTCTTCCTTAAATCCCTGAAATGTAGGTGTTATGTCTGTTCCACACCCTATGACATAAATTAATGATCTGTTGGTAATGATGGATGGGGGTGGAAGAATCCACTGGAGTTTGAGTTCCTTGTCCCAGACCTTTATTTCCCAGCTCCACACTCTCCATCTAGGTCCTCAGCTCATGATATCTGCAGTGGTAGGGGGCCAAAGTCTATCCCGATCACTATGCTGGATGTTTACTGTCAGATCTAAAGTGAGAATACCCAGCAATTCCACCAGCTACATGGAACCCATGGATAACTGTCTAGTTATAAGAGAAATGCTTTCCATCACTGATCCTTTTGGTTTGGAATGAATACGAAGGTGCTTCTTTGACCCTTAAATCTCTAAAATATGGGCATTGTCCTGAATAAGGGAAGTCCTGAAAGTACGCAGCCTTCTTGGTGATCCTGGATCAGGACTGGTGCCAATCAGGAGCTGGTGGATTTGAGAGATCATAGGATATTAGAACCGGAGAAAACTCAGAGGCCATCTTTTGCTCCTCCTGTCTTGTACAGATGAGAAACTGAGAACTAGAGAGTTTGCCAAAGTCACATCACTATTAAGTAACAAACCCTGTGCTGTATTTCTTTCTTTTCTCCTAGTTTAAGATTGTTCCTAAAGTAGTTTGGCACAAGGAATCTTCTTCTCTTCACACTAGAGAGGAGCTTTCTGGGCATGACCTGGTCTCAGCTCATACCCAAAGGTGGTGCCACCCTTAGCACAGGAGGGGAGGCCACCAGTGACTCAGTTCCAGCTGCAGGCAGCCAGCTGCTCTGGGTCCCTGCCCTGTTCCTCTGTCTCTTGAGATCCTTCTCTAGAATTTGAGATTCCACTTCTCCCTTTGTACCTATGCCATAAACACACCATCCTGGTCTCTCATCCCACTGAAGATTTCAATATTTCCTGTATGTGAATATATAATTATGTGTTTCCTAACAAATACATGAGGTTTTTCCATTCAGAGCAACTCACCACCAAGGGGCAGCGTGGATTTATGTATGAGCCTACAGAAAAGCCAGAAGGCATCTTGTGCTCTTAGATGACAAGCTAGTAGAAGTACCAGTGCTTGTAACACAGAAGATTTTTCCCCCAAGGAGATCTGCATTACTAATTGCTATTTTCTCCCAACACCCCTCCAAGAAAGATCAGTAGTATTACTAGAAAACATAAAGTGCCATATAATTTTACACTTACACATCCTTTCATGGAGCACTTCTGAGTGCCTGACAGAGGTTCACTTGTTCCACACAAGGCTTAGGTGAAAGAAGATGGTATTTTGCTTTGCCTTTATCTTACCCTGAGATTGTCTGGGAACAGCTCATTATGATAGTGTTTTTGTTTGCCCGGGAATGCTCCTCTGCTCCCTTCAGTGGCCTGCATCCTTATATATTATTATAACTCTGTTTATATACCTGTTGGAAATATCTCAGGATACTAGGATGTTGTGTAAGAATAAGAACACCAACTCAAAAGGAACTTGGCAAGTTAAAGTTCACTTCTGCAGAAGGGCAAACTACTGACAGGAGGCCAAAAAAGCAAATGCTCTAGGCAGGTGGTCCATCCAGGTTTTATCCTGACATATAACTGCTTTTTGTTCTGATTGGTCAGAACTTAGGTTCACAATGTTGCATGATTGGCTAGTTTGAAAGGAGTTAAACATTTAGCCAAACAAATCAACCAAAACCAGGAGGCCTGGCTAAAGTAGGAATTTGTCAGAAAAACAAATCTTACTCAGCTTGTGCTCTACCATTTGTGCCCTGCCACCAGCTCCTAATAAAACCAAATCTTATAACAGGCTGTGGCTTAACTAAAATAGCTTCTTATAAGATGGCAGCTACCCTTCAAATGGCAGTGCTTATGTCAAGCAACCAGTTGGACAGAAAAGATGATAACTTCTACCCGTACTTGGTTCGAACATTTTGTCTTGAGCTGATAGTTTTCTTAGTCTGTATCCCAGTTAAGACCCTGAGGCTACATATTGAGGTGCTTTGTATGTTATAAGACCTACTATGGTAGAAGACCCACTCTGTGCTTTGGGAGGTTTTCCACTTCATCTCTCTGCAAAAGGTTGTTTCCTCATCCTTTGTGTCCCCTCTCCTTTTAGACAATGCTGTGTGGGAACTGAGCTGGTGGACTGGATCATGCAGCAGACTTCATGTGTTCACTCCCGGACTCAGGCTGTTGGCATGTGGCAAGTCCTATTAGAAGATGGTGTTCTCAATCATGGTAAGATAAGCCACAAGGCCTAGAAACCCTGTGAGAAATGCTAAGTGCATTTCCCTGGGTAAACTGCTGCTGAGCTCCCAAATGGGCAAGAACGAATTACGGTCCCCTTAGGGACCTCTGAGCTAGTATCTTCATTTAGCAGTACAAATGCACGGAGTGCATGCTATTGATTGCTGTGTTCCACTATTGTACCTTCCTAACTTCCGAGAATGAAGGGAAGGAAAATGAAATTGCAACCCGAGTGCATCAGTTCCAATTATGTTTATTAGTTTGCATTCACGGTTCATTGATAGTATGATTATACTCAGAGCATGGCATAGCAATCCTGATACAGGGACAGAATGAAGAGCAATGAAATGTGTGGCTGGGCTGATGACATGAAAATAAGTAATGAATTCAGAAGCTGCCTTTTTACTGTGCTGCTGTCTGGGAGAGTCAATTTGTATACCCAAAGGATGACCATATTTAAAATCAGGAATCTGCTCTGCAATTGCTGGCCCTGCTAACTGCAGCAGCTCTCCTTGAATGGATGAGTAGCTATTCAGGACTGGGGTACAATGGGAGTTGAACTGCTTGTGCCATTTGTTTAAGACCATTTCTCCACACAGACAAAACAGTCAAATCATCCATTTCATTTGCCAACACCTGGGAACCTAATATCAGTTTTTTTTTTAACCAGTGCTTTTCCTACTTCACTGAATGTGCATACCAATCACTTGGGACTCTTATTAAAATACAGGTTCTGGTTTAGAAAGTCTGAGATGGATCCCAAGCAGCTGCTTTTGCAACAAGCCAATGATGCCGCTGTTCCTGTGCCAAGGGTCACTTTGAGCAGCAAGGGGATCCCGCTTCTTTTTATCCTGAGACTATTGATGCTTTATCCTGAAAAGGCCTGAACCCAGTCCATGGTGGGGTTTTTGTTTGCTTGTGTTCATTTTGTGCTAGTACTGAGCCAGTACTGAAGTTTGAACTCAGAGCCTGGGTGCTGTCCCTTAGCATTTTTTGCTCATATTCTACCATTTTTGCTGATATTCTACCACTTGAACCATACCTTTACTTTGGACTTTTGATGGTTCATTGGAGCTAAGAGTCTCAGAGTTTACTGCTCAGGCTAGCTTCAAACCTTGATCCTCAGATCTCAGCCTCCTGAATAGCTAGGATTACAGGTGTGAGCCAGCATACATTGTTTGTCCTGCATAGATCTACATATTGTGATTCACAGAAACAAGAGGAGGACTAGGATGTAGTTCAATGGTAGAGTGTTGCCTTGCTTGAATAAAGCCATGTGTTTGATCCCCAGCATTGAAAAATAAGAAAAAGGAAAAAATATTTAAATAATAAAAACTTAGAAATTAGAACTGAGAGAAAATTACCACAACACACATATAGGTGTCTATGATCTAGATGCTTGGTCTGACCAGCTTTAGTCAAACAATCCATTGACTGATTTTTTTCCTTCAAGATTTTTATTTTTAATTTCTCAAAGTGCAGACAGAAATATTTATTATTAAATGGCATATATTGAAAGAGAAACATAAATTTTGGCTCTGACTGAGGAGCTTTTCTTATAAGGCTATATTTTCAAAGCCCAGTCTGCATCATGACTTGGCACTTGGTTATTTTCCTGTTTGGAACACAGGCCCTGAAACCTAGGGCATGTCATCAAGGCAATTTTCATGGGTCGAAGTGCTCATCACAAAAGCTGGCAGCTCTCAGGGTGGTAGAGAGACAGGGTGGGTGGGCAGGGCTGTGGCTCGTGTGGCTGAAGCCAGGAGGATGTGGCTTCCAGCTGTTCTGCCCTGTTGAGGCAAGTATGAAGGGTGCAGTCTCTGCTTGACAGTCACTTGGCTTTCCAGGCCTGTGCCATCCATTTGCTTCTGGTAGAGGGAGCTGAGGGCCAGAGCTCTGGGCCCCGGCTGACACTTGCCTGCATGTTTCCCCTAGTGGACCAGGAGCACCATTTCCAAGACAAATATTTGTTTTATCGATTTCTGGATGACGAGCATGAGGATGCCCCTTTGCCCACTGAGGAGGAGAAGAAGGAGTGTGAGGAGGAGCTGCAGGACACCATGCTGCTACTGTCACAGATGGGGCCCGACGCCCACATGAGGATGATCCTGCGCAAACCGTGAGTGAGGGCTCGGGGCTCACCCTGCCAACAGCTAGCGTGTGGCATGGCTGGTGGTGAAATCCTGGCCCTTGCCTGGGGTGAGAGACTCTGAAGGGGTGACACAGCAGTGTTTGTCTAGTTTCTTTTTCTTTTGGAGCTGTAATGTCTCAAGCCAGTTATAGCAGCTGGCTTGGAGTATAAAAACTGAGCCCTCTTTTTTTTTTTTTTTGACAGTGCCAGTGTTTGAACTCAAGGCCCAACTCTTGTTTGGATGGTATTCTACCACTTAAGCTAGACCTCCAGCCTTTTTTGCTTGTTATTTTGGAGATGAAGTCTTGCAGACTTTTCCATCTGGGCTGGCTTTGAACCACAGTTCTCTGGATCTCGGCCTCCTGGGTAGCTAGGATTACAAGCGTGAGCTACTGCTTTTGAGCTCTCAGATTAAATGACCTTTGATCAATGACAAATAGAAACTGGTCTGTTTCTTCTCTAGACTGCAGTAGCTCTTTTCTTCTTAATGCCAGAGGTCAGAGGTCATGAGAACCATAGTCCCTGTATGTGGGATTGCATTTATTTATCCAAATCTAGCATATTCTTCACCCCATTGTATACTTTCTTTTTCATTGGAAGAACTAGAGTTTGAACTCCAGGCCTTGTACTGACTCAGCAAACACTGTATAGTCTGAGCCATACCTCCAAGCCTTTCTTCTTGCTTTATTTAATTTTTTAGAGTCTCATGCTCTTTGCCTAGACCACATTGGGCTTCAGACTGCAATCCTACCTACAACTTCTACCAGAACTGGGATTACAGGTGTAAATCATCATATCTGGCCTTGCCCCGCCCTATCTTATGAGAATACACTGTCCCCTTAACCCTTTCAAGGCCTTCATTTAGCTAGGGAAGCAGCTTGCTTGCAGTAGCCACCCACTAGCTGAAGTTAAGAATTAATCCAATGATTAATTCTTTGGATTAATCACTGGATTAATTCTTACAAAACATCCTGAGCCCCTGTTAGATGCCAGCAGTCTACTAAATGCTATGTGACATCCATGTATTGCAATGAGCTACAGTAACGGTCCTCAGAAACCCATTGCAATAAGGGATGGTTTGGCACTTGTTTTCATAAGCACATACAGGCTTACGTTTTTCTGCTGGAAATGAAATCGCCCTCCACCCTGAAATCAGTGCTAGCCAGCTGTGGATGTCAACTCTGAGTCACTGGCTTGGGCGGCCCTTGTATATTAGCAGCTCTGGACGAGAGCATGAAACTTTACATGTCTGCTGGGCACCTCCCAAGAGAGTTGTCCCTCGGACTGACTGTCCCACATCTCCCCTACACACAACTCACAATAGACTCTCCAGGCACAGCTTTATGTCCGGTCCCCAGGATTCTATCCCTTTCACTTGCCCATCCTCAGTGCAACAGAGGCTTTTCAGCACATTCCATTTTGTCACACCATGTCCCCTTTGTCAAAACTTTCTCTTGGGTCTTAATCTCCCTCACAGTGTGTTTCAAAGGCCTTCCCTCAGCCCATTTGGTACCATCATCCTTCGCTCTAGAACCATGGCTTTTAGCTCTTTAGGCCTCAAAACCCTTTCTTCAAACAAAAAATTTAACAGAAAAATCTAAGTTATCAAACAGAAAAGCCAGAGCCTCACTGACCGAAGCAGGAGTAGGGTCCATGAGACCTGCCCAGCCAATTTATGTTCTCTTAACCTGCAGGATTGCAGGGATGGGTGGCCCAGGGCACACAAGGAATCCCGAAGCTTGAGGTACTCAAGTGAATAATGCCATTGTAGACCACGTTTTTTTTCCCAGAGCCTGCTTCCCCTTTCTGGTACATTGACTGTCATTTGGGGTCCATCCCCTTGTTGTCACCTCCATTCAAGCCACCATCATACATTCATTCCAAATCAGGGATGAGGCAGCCCCCCAGGGGATACTTGGAAATGTGTGGACATGTTTCACCTGTCAGAATCCATGAGTGACACACCGCTGGCATTCATTGAGTAGAAATTAGGAGCAAGGATGCTATAGACATGGCAAAGCCCAGAAGTCCCTAAAGTAAAGAGCCATACCTGACATGACAGATAACACCTGGCCCATCACAGTGCTTCTTGTTCCCAGGGTGTCTTGGGCTCCTGCTCAAATACTTCTTGTTCCCATAATGCCCTGGGTACTCATGAAACTAATGAAATAAAACAGGTGGCACATGCATAAGCCATGGAGCATTCAGCTCAAAGCTCAAAGGATGGCTATATATAGGAGGAAATATGGGAGGAGACCTGAATCATAAAACCCAACATCCAAGAGGACTCTTTTGGATTTTTCTTTGAGACTCCTCTCTAGATAGCCTTGTTACTTTCCTTTCTTGCTTGTCTTTCATTTTTCAAATACACTTACTTTGTTCACTTCAAATTTAAAATAAAAAAGAGGCAGGCACCATGCCTATACTCGTAGGTTCATGCCTATAATCGTAGCTACTCAGGAAGCAGAGATCTGAGGATAGCTGTTCAAAGCCAGCCTGAGCAGGAAAGGCCATGAGACTCATTATCTCCAGTGAAGCAAGAGAAAAGCCACAGTGGAGGTGTGCCTCAAGTGGCAGAGTGCTTGCCTTGAGCACAAAAGCTCAGGGACAATGCCCAGGTCCTGAGTTCAAGCCCCAGACTGGCACCGAAAGAAAAAAAAGCCACCCTTAAAGTAATACCCTTGTTGAGAAGCATTGCTATAAATGTAAGCTTCCTGAAGGCCAAGGCAGATTTCATTTTACTTCATCCCCTGATCACCCAACATCTGCTGATCATCTGCTTTGTCCTCCATACTATGGTAGGAGCTAAGGTATTAAAGTGGGTAGAGGACCAGAAGGTTTCTCCTCCCTCCTGTTGCTCTGTGCAGCACAGGAGATGGAGTTGAGACTTGCAAGCAATCATTTAATCATAGTTGGATTACCACCTGCAAAGAAAACTATAGTGCATGTTAACACAGCTTGCTGTGGAGAGGAGTTAACATGCTGTGAAATGGTAAGGCCAGATTCCTGGCTCTGCATAGCAAGGAAGCCATCGATAAACATGTGCTGAGTGAGTCCATGGCCCCGGCTAATGGTCCCTCAGCCTTTAGTTGCTGGGGCAGGTGGGATGAAAAGTACCATTCAATTCACTAATGTTTTTGGACATCTACCAAGTTGATTAAAAACAACAACAACAACAAGTGGGCAACAGTAGCTCAAGAATGTAATCCTAGCTACTTAGGAGGCTAAGACCTGAAACCAACACTGGGTGGGAAAGTCTGGGAGACCCTTACCTCCATCCAGTTATACACCAGAAAAGCCACAAGTGGAGCTTTGGCTCAAGTGGGAAAGTGCCAGTCTTGAGCGAAAAAGCTGCGACAGTATTCAGGCCCAAGTTCAAGCACAAAAAATCAAAAGTAATTTTTGATCATCGAAGAGTTTGTAATCCAATGGAAGAGGCATTTCCAAGTTAGCTACAGATGGAGCAAGCAACTATTGAGTGCTTGCTGTGTACTATAAACATTCTTGCTTACCATCGCAGGCTTCAGATCTGGGTTTCACAAGTCAACCTTAAATATGAGAGCTTTGGGGGTATGATAGCTCAGTGGTGGAGTGATTACTGATGTGGGTCAGCCGTGTGTTCAACCCCAGCATTGAAAAAAAAACAGGATATGGGGGTAAGGGGCTCTTCTGTCTTTTCCTTTTTTCTTTCTTTTTTTGCTCTATACAGCATTGAATTATATGAAACATGACAGCCCAAAGATTCTTTTAAAGGAAAAAAAATTAAATTGCCATGCTTAATTCTTTCAGTCTATCACTGGCTGATAAAGTACAGGTTTCACTGGTATTTCAAGGTCCATAATTAGGGAATTTTCTCTCATCTTCCCAGTTTTTTAAATTTGGCAAACCCTAGACTTAGGCTACAAGTCTTTTGGCACTTTGGGACAGACATTCAGATTGTACACACACCCTTTTTGGATCTTCTAATGTCTGCTGTTATAGCCACTACTTTATATTGTTTAACTGGGAAAGAAAATAAGATTAGATATTCCAGAATTACTAATATCACTGTTGTCCTTAATGAGATCCAGTGAGCACTTTGCTCTTAGAAATCAAGGGCCTGCTCCTAGGTCATAGAAATGTTGACTGTCCTTACTATCCAGCCAGCCAAGTCACTCAGAAATAATGGAGGCAAAAGATGCACTGGCTTTGTGTCCACCAGGGCAAGGCCCCTCAGTTTGAACTCAGCACAGCTGCGTTCTATAATAGTCACCACTGCCAGACAGGTTGCAGAACTCTGATAATTACTGGGAAAGAAATAACACAATATTCTTTGATGAGAAGATTACTTTGAGAATTTGATTGTATAATGAAGATGTTGCTTTGAAAGGTACTTCCTATTGTTCTGAATCTGAGACTAGCTAGCCAAAAAAAAAATAGTGTCACTTGTTTTGACAGGCTACTTAGAAAAATTCTCTGTTTATTACATTAACTGCAGCATTTTAACTGTCAAACTATGAAAGAATGTTCTCCAGTTTAAAAAACAGAATAGAGCTTCAGGGGAATTTTTTGGCACAGTTTTGTTGCTATTGGTATTGAAAAAAAACATACATTCTGAATGTGAAATTAGCTTTTCATGTAGTGGCAGTCAGAGTGACTCACAATGCCCATCCTGGTTTTGCAGGTGCAGACCTGATGGCATTTGGGGCAAATGCCACAGGAACCAGTGACAGTTTGATGGTGCTGTTATTACAGCTCTGAGACAGGGCCATCAGACACAAAAATGAGCTCTGGGAACTTATTGTTTTGATTTTGCTTTGTTTATAAGGCTAAAACAAGAGGTTACACTACAGCAAATAGATACAATAGAGACCCTTACCAGCAGAAATAATGCAACACTAAGTAGTTATTCTGCATAGGACCATGAGCAAAAAAGTATAGAAGTGACCAGATAAATACGATAGTATGAACTTGAGGTTAGCTGGATGCTGAGAGAGTTCAAGGAGTCAGGATGCTCTTACCACACAAGCCTTCCTGAGTAAAGTATGAAAAATGATCTCAGTGGTCTGAGAGACTTGCCTGGGTGGGAGGGAGATGAAGCAGATGGTATGTCCCAAGTCTAATTCTACATCTGCAGTTCCAGCATGCCCTAGTTTAGAAGCCAGAGTATTCAGAAAGAAAGAAGCTCATTGAGCCTGAGAAGAGGGAAAGAAATAGCACAAGAAAATTACGCTATTATACCCTAAGAGAATTATTGGCAAGGTCTGGAGTCTTCCACATGGCTCTGAAACTGAGAAACTGGAGTCCACCCACTACATGTGCTCATAAATATTTTCCTAACATGTGCTTTGGGGCATAAGGCTGGAAGAAAACAAAATAAATCAAGTAACATGAACAGATACCATGGGGAGAATAAAGGGTTGTTTGTCCATCTATAGCCGTTGGTGGTCCTACCAGACAGTCCTGTAGTAGCAAGGGTAGGACATCTGCCCCCTACCCCACCCCCAGGTTTCACATGCTTGCTTTTCTGCTCTTTGGGGCACTTAAGAGATTTGCTTTTTCTTAGAATTAGCAGAACTTGTTTCAAGAAGATCTTTATTTGTCCCCATTGTTTTTGAGGATGTGAAGGTTGAAATCCTGATCATTATCTGCAGGTTGGAGGGTTGGTTTTCCCCAGGGAATTTCAGGATCTGCAGGCCTAAAATCATTGGTACTAAGGATGTTGATTTCTGGAGCCCAGAGCCTATTCACAGCTAAGCAGTCCACTCTCAGTGCAGGTCGGGGGAAAGAGAGAGCCTGAGAAAGAACCTAAGGTCAGAAAGAAAGAACCACATCAGGAGTCCTTTTCTTCCCTGAATGTTTTTCCTGCAGAGACTGCCGTGCCCTCGCTGAAAGCTTGTAGAAATTTCCTGAATAAGTGGTCCCATTAAGTAAATTGTTTCTTGCGTTTGGATTTGCGATTTCCCTGTAAATCAGTTTACCCTATTTATCTCATGCCTGCATACCTACAAATGCAACCAGTAGATTGCTACCATTATGAATCAGACTTAGGGAAGGATACATATGGCTTTCTACTTACCGGTTAGGGTTCATTATAAGATTACCTCAAGTTTTTGATGACTTTTATGGGCATCTATGTGTGCTGGCCCTGGTGCTTGAACTCAGAGCCTGGGCACTGTCCCTGAGCTGCTTTTGGTCAAGGCTAGCCCTCTCCGCTCAAGCCACAGCTCTAGTTCTCACATTTTTGGTAATTTATTGGAGATAAATCTCATGAACTTTTTTTCTCGTTTGTTGTTTTTCTTTTCTTTGTGTTTTGTTTGTTTGTGCATCTTTCTTTGGGAGTGTAAAGGGAGGCACAGGAATGGAAAGACAAGGGGTAAACAAATGCATCAGTGGTATTCACTGGACACTATGTTGATAACTATACAACTTGTGGGAGGGATGGGAGGTAAAAACTGGGAGAGAGGAGAGAAGGGGTGACATTTTCCAAACAGAAATGTACTCTTTGCCTGACTCATGTAACTATAACCATTGTGTTTTTTACTTAAAAAAGAGAAAAGAAAAGCCAGACATGGGTAGCACATGCCCATAATCCTGACTACTCAAGAGTCTGAGATCGGAGGATCATGGTCAGAAGCCAGCCTAGGCAGAAAAGTCCCCATGAGACTCTTATCTCCAATTAATCACTTAAAAACTGGTGGTGGAGCTATGGCTCAAAGCTCAGAGACAGTGCCCAGGCCTTGACTTTAAGCCCCACCTCCAACCAAAAAAAGAAATCTCATGAACTTTTCGGCAGGAGCTGGCTTTGAACCTTGATCCTCAGATCTCAATCTCCTGAAGATTAGAGGCATGTGCCACTGGCACCCACTTCTTATTTTAAAAGAAAATTTGACTTTAAAAGTTCAAATTTACTTCCCATTTGAAACTCCTAGAAGGAGTTACAGAAGAATAAATAATACTTCCAGTCACATTTCCCAAAGATATAATTACTATTAATATTTTGATGCCTAGTCTTATGGTAATTTTTCAGTTCTTAGCTTTTATACTTAATAGCATGCCATTCTCCATGGCTTGAAGCCAGCTTAGATAGAAACCTTTGAGCATGTATCTCCAGAAAATAACCAGAAATATGCTAGGCTGGAGACATGACTGAAGTATTAAAGTATCAGCTGAGTAAGCATTAGGTCCTGATATCAAACCCCATCCCACCTGCCACAAAGTAACATTCTCTCTTAAATATTCTTGTTAGACAAGAACCCTACCACTTGAGCCACACCCCCAGTCTATCTCTTAAATATTCTTTAATGCTTGGACTTTTTAAAAAGAAAGATGCATTTATTCCATGATCAGTGCAGATGCTTATTCACTATATCAAAAAGACATGCAGAATTTCTTGTCTTTTGAATACTCCTTAATGCACTCATTTTCCAATGGCTGGATGTTTAAGTTGACTCTCAAACCCTTTCTTAGAAGAAAGGGTTTTAGTGCTTTTTTCCCAGAACAAAGAACTCTTAAACTGGCAGGAGCACTGGGTGGGAGTGGTACCAGAAAGATGCGAGGAAAGTTGCCGAGGAGAGTGATGAACTGACTCACACTGAGGGCAGTCCAGACCAGGAGTATTAGCAGATGAGGCTACAGCCTTAGGTCATAGGCAGATTAAGGGAAATCTGCCATGCCCTGTGTGCCTTAGCTGGCATTTATAGTTATTTAGGGCACCTTTAAGTTTTAAAGAAAAGTGTGACATAATCATGTTTGTAATAGGTCAGTTTCACAGCTAACCATGGAGACTGGATTAGAGGGGCCAAGACTAAAGACCAACAGATACTTTATGATTTTAAAATCAATCACATTTTGAGAATTCAATGACAGCATTTGAGTTACAAGCATTTGATCCAAGAGCATGCTAAATAAGTTGAAAGTAATACTGAGTACAGAGCTTGGGATTCTATTCTTCATTTACCATTCACACATCCAACATCTCCAGGTCTAAATCCCTTAAGCTATAAAATAAATTTAGTAATGTTTGCTTACCCTCCCTCTACTTTCCACGAAGACTGTAAATGGAACTACAAATACACTTGTATTTAATCATTTAAGCGCCTGGGTACTAGGCACTGGACTAGATAATTCAATTCAAATCTTTCAGCAAAGCTACAAGATTGTTAATGAACATACTTTCCACTTTAAAGATTAGGAAACAGTGGCTTAGGCTAAGCCAATTGCTCTGTTGAGGGTGGTGGGTCCCTGATGTGACCCTGGTCTGTCTGACTACAGAATTTGTGTTTCCTCCTCCTCCTCCTCCTCCTCCTCCTCTTCTTTCTTTGCTTTTTCCTCTAGCTCTTCTTCTTTATTCTCTTCCACATCTTTCTTCTCCTTCTGCGCCAATACTGGAGCTTGAACTCAGGTTCTTAGCTTTCTTGCTCCAGGATGGCACTCTACCAAAGCACACTCCCACTTCCTGTGTTTTTTCTTTGCTGTGTTTCCCTCAACCATGGTCCTAACAGGAAGTCAGATAGCCTCATGGGTTTATGCGCTAAGAATAAATGAGGAAACATATCACAGAAATCTGATTGCAAAATAATTTTACAGACTAACCTCATTGTATAAAATTATAACTCTCAGGGCTGGGAAGGTGGTTTACTGGTACAGTGCTTGCCTTGCATGCCTGAGGCCCTGGGTT
>NW_012267221.1:22977103-22979743 GCF_000151885.1 Dipodomys ordii
ACGTTGTAAAGCTCGTTTTGGACATGACAACTTGTACTTCTCATTGTTGCAACAGGTCCACCTGTATCCTTAAACGACTGGGTTTTCCCCATCTCCTCCACACTGGGTCCTATACCTTCTGAGTTCCACCACTAGGAGCTACGTTGGTGTGCAGCTGTGTCCTTCCATGGTGATCCTTAGCAGGGGGTGAACCTGGCTGGCATATCCGGGTCAGGGATTTAGCATCTGTCTTTGTGCAGTAAAGATTAGGAAACAGAGTCTCTGTTGGTTCTGTAAGGGAAGGCAATAGGAGTATTTTGTTTGTGTTAAAGCTGCCCTTGTGAAGGTAATGTACACTGTCTGCAGAGATTTCTTCCTCTAGGTTGCCCCTACCAAACCTGCTAGTTTCCCCATGTGAAATTATTTTATCTAGTTCTCTACTTCAGAATATTTACAGATTAGCCGGAAGAGTAATCTAATAATTGGCTACCAGATGTAAATTGTTGGGTCAAATATACTGTACTCTGTAAGTCTGATTCAGTCCTTAAATGTAGGTTTGAGTTTTTAATGTTGATATTACTTGGCTGTGTTTTTCTTTCACTTATGCAAATATCTCACTCATTGCTTCCTTGGGTAGTTTCAGCATCTCTCAGGAAGGAACCATCCCCAGCCTGCAGATCACACAAAAGCTGTGATATCACATGCTAAGAGATAGCACTGAAATTAGAACTTGCTCTTCAAACTTCAAATCCAGTGCTCTTCTCAGTACAACAGACCTTCCCTCATTTATTTGATCAACACATTTTAAAATTACAATATAGTGATAGAATGTCACCTGCAGCTCATTAAAGATTAAATCTTTAATATAGAGTAACATTGACTAAATATCATAAGTTGCTAGAAATGTAGGACAAATGCATAAAACAGCTTGGTGATTATATAATAAATAATACTTATAACTACAGTAATGAGCCAGAATAAGCCACTCATCCATCAATGTACAGATTTTCTGTCAGCTCATTTTCTAATACTCTCAAGACTAATAGCCTGTTTGTGAGTTTCAAAAACATTGGCCAGCTGGGCACCAATGGCTCACGCCTGTAATCATAACTACTCAGGAGGCTGAGATCTGAGGATTGTAGTTCCAAGTTAGCCCAGGCAGGAAAGTCTGTGAGACTCTATTTCCAATTAACCACTCAAAAAGCAAAAGTGGAGTTGTGGCTCAAAGTGGTAGAGTGCTAGCCTAGAACAAAAGAGCTCAGAGACATATTAGCGTTCCTTATATTGCAGAGAAAAAAATCTAAATTATTGATCAATCCTATCACTTATTATTCATATAACTAAACATGATTAAGTAGTTCCTAAATAATTATAGATACAAATGATGGTTGATAATTCCTGCAATTTTACCATTCCAAAATATCTCTAATACTCCCCCCCCACCCATTCCTTATAGGCAGTTTTATTATTAGGCACTAGTTCTATAATAATCTTATTTGAGACAAGGTCTCATTGTACAGCCCAGGCTTGTCTGAAACTCATAATCCTTTTGCCTCAGCCTTCTAAATGCTATGTTATAGATATCAGAATAAGAAAGTTTAATAACCTTGTCAACAGGTCATAGACAGATGTGATCCAAAGAACAGAGTATGAGAAATGCTGACATCCACCTCTCTTTTTTCTTCTAATCACTGCTTTTCCTTGTTCTAATCTCACGCTCCTGCCTCCCATGTCCCTCCACAAAAACATCATCATTTCCAGTTTGCTCTTCACCACCCATCATTCACTGCCAATATCTTCTTACTTTGAAGGATTCCCTGAGTATGTTACGGAGCCTGAGTCCATCACTGTATTTGAAGCCTTAGGGATGACTTTTTCTTTCTTTCTTTTTTTTCTTTGTAGACCTGGCCAGAGAACTGTGGATGATCTGGAGATTATCTATGAAGAGCTCCTACATATCAAAGCTTTATCTCACCTTTCTACCACAGTAAGTTGTCTCTGCATTGAGCTGGTCAGGACTTAGAGGTAGAATACTGTATACTGAGACCCCTAACCATCATTTATGGGCCCATGTGTCTACCACTCCCAGCTAGCTGAAGGTGCTGGAAATCTTTCTTCAGTGGACATACCTGCTGGTTCCTAGTAGGGTGCAGGTGGTCAGGTCTAGTTCTATCCTGACAGCAATTGGACCGTTGTCACAGTCCCCAGCAGAAGAACCAGTGTCCTCACATCCCTTCTGCTCCCTATACTGAGGCTAAGACTTGTTCACTGACATGGACTGTCCAAGGGTCATCTCCACCTACCTAGCCCTGCCCCATCACCCTTCTTGTCCTTGGAAGAGTATGTCTAGTGTGGGGAGTTCTGACACACAGAGACAGCTGAGACTGAGACCCATATGCCAGGTACTCGCCATACCGCTGCTCACCCTCCACATATGGAGGGATCTGAGAGAATTATGGGCGGTCACTTCTGCCTGAAATTTCACTATCTGGGCAGTTTGGAAGATTCTCAAGTTACTTGCTTCTTAGGGAGCTAGAGTTCTCATAGTCTTTATCTTTTTAAAAATTATCTTGGAGGGCTGGGAAGGTGGCTCAGTCGTAGAGTGCTTGCCTTGCATGCTCAAGGCCCTGGGTTTGATTCCTCAGCACCACATAAGCAAAA
>NW_012267221.1:22979793-22986069 GCF_000151885.1 Dipodomys ordii
ACCACATAAGCAAAAAGAAAAAAGCCGGAAGTGGTGCTGTGGCTCAAGTGGTAGAGCACTAGCCTTGAGCTGAAGAGCTGAGGGACAACGCCCAGGCCCAGAGCTCAGCCCCATGACCAGACCCCTCCCCTCCAAATTATAACTCTCAGTCAGGTGCTGGTGGCTCATGCCTATAATCCTAGTTACTTACAAGGTTGAGAACTAAGGATTGTGGTTCAGAGCCAGCCTAGGCAGGAAAGTCCATGAGACTCTTATTTCCAATAAATTACTCAGAAAATGCCAGGCCCAACTGGCCTTGAGCAGAAGAAGCTCAGGGATGGGACTCAGACTCAGGACCAGGGTGGGAAAAAATTACATATATATATATATATATATATATATATAGAGAGAGAGAGAGAGAGAGAGAGAGAGATGGGATAGAAGTATATCATCTACTCAATAAATAATTACCAAATAGGACTTCCTGTTTATGAGGGACATGGATATTCTGCTCATACATAGTGAGTTGTGGGAATAATGGAAACTAGTTTCACATCTGTCACCTCTTTGAATGGCTAAATAACTCCATGAACTAAGTAGGGCTAGTTTGGTAGCCTGCTGTGGACAGAAGAAGAAATTGAGCTGAGCAGATGCCAATTGCTTTCCTTCTACTTTTCTTTCTTTTGTTGACAGTATTCTTTCTCTATAAGGCTACCTGGGTTTGTCCATTCTGGTGTATTTAGTGAATAAGCAGTGAAATTAACAACAAAAATGAAATCAACCTGTTGCTGATTAAAACCGGATAGCAGGGAATAAGTAGTAATGCCTCCACATGGCACCTTCTTAAAAAGTTTACATTTTTTTTTGCGGGGGGGGATCCGGTCGTGGGGCCTGAACTCTGGGCCTGGGCGCTGTCCCTCAGCTCTTCAGCTCAAGGCTAGCCTGCTACCACTTGAGCCACAGTGCCACTTCTGGCTTTTTTCTTTTTACTTATATGATGCTAAGGAATTGAACCCAGGGCCTCAGGCTTGCAAGACAAGCGCTCTACCACTGAGCCACCTTCCCAGCCCCCAAAAAAGTTTACATTTTTTGTGCCACATGTGTGCCTCATACTCAGAGGCAGAGTACAAGCTGTACTTTCCTGACTCCTTCCAAATTAGTTTATTCTTCTCTACTTGCTGTTTAGGTATTTCCAAGGAAAACATTTACAGGTGCACCTATTAAGAAGTTTAACATTAAATTTCTGGTGTGTACTAGTAAAACATTTTTGTGGGAAGAATGCCAGGCATATTTGTTGCCTAAACATGAACACACCTATTGCCCTAAAAACAGTCAGGTGCAGAGAGTTCTGGAACCCCTCCTGCAAGTTCTATGAGGAGGACTTCACGTCTCATAAACATTTATAAGACCTTTCTCCTTTATTGTAGTTATAGGCCCTATTTATTTCTAAATTTCACAAAGAAGCCAACACCCCCTTCCCCTATGCATACAGGCTTTGTGTCAGAACTAGCAATTTCCTAGGGGCAATTAATAAACTGACATTCCCTTGTCTAGGCTAAAGAACCCCACAGGCAGAGCTGTACAGGACCTCCCTCTAGCGCTAGTCACGGGCTTCTAGACTGCCCCTGACAGTCTTGGGAGGTGAAGAAAAGGATTTTTTTTTGGTTGGTCATGGGACTTGAACTCTGGGCTCTGTCCCTGAGCTCTTCAGCTCAGGGCAAGTGCTCTACCACTTTGAGCCACAGAGCCACTTCTGGTTTTCTGGTGGTTTATTGGGGATAAGAGTGGAACAGACTTTTCTGCCCAGGCTGGCTCTGAATCATGATCCTCAGATCTCAGCCTCCTGAGTAGCGAGGATGACAGGTGTGAGCCACCAGCGCCCACCAAGAAAAATGTTTATGACATATCTCACTTTCCTTTAAAAGAAGTGGGAGAGGCAAGATCTCTAGAAGGTCAGAAAGTGTTTGAAAATGCAGCCCAGTGCTGATGGCTCATGCTTATAATTCCAGCTACTCAGGAAACTGAGATCTGAGGGTTGCATTTCAAAGCTAGCCCAGGCAAAGTGAGTCTGACATACTCTTATTTCCAGTCAATCAGCATAAAGCTGGTCGTGGAGGTATGGCTCAATTGGTAGAGCTCTAGCCTTGAGCCAAAAAGCCAAGTGAAAGCATGAGGCTCTGAGTTCAATTCCCAGTACTAGCACAAAAAAAAGCATTTGAAAATGATCCAAATTTAAGAAATGTCTTACAAATACAAGGGTCAAACAGGTTGAGGTGAAGTCTTGCATGAAAAATAAAGTACCCCAGTGAGTGCCAATGTTCCCTAACTACTCAGGAGGCTGACATCTGAGGATCACAGTTAGAAGCCCACCTCAGCAGACAAATCTAAAAGACTCTTTTAATTAGCTAGAAATAAGCCAGTAGAGGAAGTGGAGGTATGGCTCCAGTGGTAGTGTGTCCGTTGTGAGTAAAAAAAGCTGAACAAGAGCCAGAGGCCTAGCAGTCAAATCCCAAAGGGAAGCAACCCCTCAAAAAGTAACTAAAACATTTTAAGATTGAAGTTTAAGGGACTGGGAAGGTGGTTCAGTGGTAAGAATGCTTGTCTTGCATTCATGAGGCCCTGGGTTCGACTCCTCAGCACCACATAAGCAGAAAAAGCAGAAGTGGCACTGTGTCTCAAGTGGTAGAACGCTAACCTTGAGCTGAAGAGCTCAGGGATGGTGCCCAGACCCAGAGTTCAGGCCCCACGACCGACAAAAAAAAAAAAAAAAAAGGTTGAAGCTTAACCATGGCATACTCAGATATTTACCACACTGGCCTTTCTGGGTATTTTCACCATATACCAGGGTCCTCTAGGTGTGAGGTCTATAAGAACCTGGTGATTTCCTTTCTCACTTGTGCACTTCACCCCTGGCCATGCATGTGTTGTGTTGTTGCTGGACGAATCCCTCATTTTGTCCATGTTCCTGTAACTGAGTAGCTGTGTTTCTGACCTTGATAAATTCCTTGATAAAGCGGTATTTACCAGTAGCTTCCAATCTCACCTGAGCCCTCCTATCCTTTAATGTATAAACTGCTTCCCCATCTGTCCCCGTTTATTATCTTGTCTGTAAGTAGACATTGCCGCTGGAATGCATCCCCTGCGGAAACTAGGCCTTTCCCCAGCGGGGTCTGACAAATCCACATCAATGTGGCACCACGCCGATTTGTAAAGAAGCAGGGACGCCTAATACCTCTCCCTGTGACATCTGCAGAAGGACAAGTAAAGACCAGGTACATTCACAGGCTGCCACTCAGAGCAGCCAGAGTCCATTCACTTCCCCAGCCTCATGGGTACCGCTTAGGAAGGTGCTTGCGAGCTATCTCCTCCTGCTCAGGCTGTGTTCCCTTTCCTCTTGAAAGCCAAATTGCCTTCAGCCCTTGGGACCTTTCATTGGAACAGAATGGGGACTGATTTGAAGGGTCTCTTGTCCAGTTTTTTTTTTTCTGTCACCACCCCCACTACAAAGATCAAAGCCTGAAAAGTACTTAATGCCAGACTTTGCCACGAGAAACCTACTTTAAAAACGTGACTTTGTTCAGTGCTTACAGTAGGGAATGCTCAGTGTCAGATGTCCCCAAGTGCTCTTTGAGGAGTGGGGGTACAACCAAGGGGACACCTGAGTGTGAAGAGAGTGGAGAGGAGAGAGGCGAGCTTTCCTAAGATGGTAGATGGCTCAGTAGCTGGACAGGTCAGGCTGGTGGCTCTTTTTCCTGCTGCAAAGGCAGCCCCACATAGCAGGGAAAGGAGGTCATGTTTTGCTTCTCTTTGGTGGGCAAGGGTTGGCCACACTGACTTTTGCTCCATCTGGCTTCTTTTCTGAAATGGACAGCTGTCAGTCCTGCTGAAATGTGGAGACCTGGGTCCTGACTCCAGGTGAACTTCTCATGAAGATTTTTATGGTGTCGTGAATTCTATTTAGACTCCGTTTTTGTTTTGTTTTTGAAGTAAATCTCTTCATACTTCGCAGTCCAGATTTCTCTCTCCTCATTCACACACAGCAGGGAGTTCTTTGCTACCTGAGTAGATTGCCAAATGACAATGTTGGGCATCTCAGACCCATGGTTGTTTTTGTGTTGCTGTTGTGGTTTTCTCTTTTTTTTTCCTTGTCATATTGAATGTTGTGTAAGACCCAGAAGCTAACTTGGTTTTAGACCTGGCTCCATTCTCTTTCAAAGAGTCATCATGGTTTCTCCATAGCATCTCATGAGTCCCCAGTGGAAGGACGGTCTCTCTGACTGGCCGATGAATGTAAGGGTGCCCCGCAAGTGTGTGTGCAGATGTGGCCATTTGAGAAATGGAGAGATTCCCAAATGGCTTAAGCAAAGAACATGGCTGTCAGGGAACAAAATGTGATGAGAGAAAAAACAGAAGAATACGGAAAATTAAATCATTACCTGGTTTTAAAGAATCTTATATATGCCAGGTGCTGGGGGCCCATGCCTATGATCTTAGCTACTAAGAAGACAGATCTGAGGATAACAGTTCAAAGCCAGCCCAGGCAGCAAAGTCTGTGAGACTCTCATCTCCAATAAGCCAACAAAAAGCCAAAGCTCAGGTGGTAGAACACCAGCCTTGAGTTCAAACCCCCGTAGTACTGGTATAGCAAAAGAGAGAGAGCGCGCTTTGCGTGGGGACAAGGGAACACTTCTGGAGAGACGTCTCATATCTTGGATGGAATATAATCATTTTTAATATGGTGAGCTTTATAGATTCTAGAGACAGTAATTTTTTTTTAAGTCCATAAGCTAGAGTCCAGTGGCTCGTGACTATAATCCTAGTTTCTCTGGAAGCTGAGATCTGAGGATTGCAATTCAAATCCATCCTGGGAAGAAAGTATGTGAGACTCTCAGTAAACTACCAACCACTCCCCCCCCAAAAAAAAAAAAACAGAAGTGGAGCTGTGGTTCAAATGGTAGAGTGTTAGCTTTGAACACAAAACCTCATGGGCAGAACCTCGGACCTGAGTTTAAGCTCCAAAACTAATACCACCCTCCCCCATTAAAAAAAAACCACTCAAAGGGAAATCAAAGCAGAACTTAGAAAGTGGAAAAACCTCCCATGCTCCTGGATTGGAAGGATCAACATTGTGAAAATGGCAATACTTCCCAAATTCAACGTGATACCTATCAATATTACAACCTCATTCTTCAAGGAAATAGAAGAGGCAATCCAAAAATTCATATGGAACAATAAAAGACCCTGAATAGCAAAAATGATCCTTAACAGAAAGAACAGTGCTGGAGGAATATCAATACCAAATTTCAAACTCTACTACAAAGCCATAGTAATCAAAACAGCTTGGTACTGGCACAAGAAGAGACCTCAGGACCAATAGAATAGAATTGAAAACCCAGAAATGAATCCACAGACCTATAGCCACCTAATCTTAGGTGCTAATAGGGAGCTAAAAATCTAGGGAGGGGGAGGAGGATTCGGTGGGGGGTGGGGGGAGGATGGGAAGGGATGGGAAGGGGAAACAAAGGAGGAGGCTACTATGCTTGATAAGAAACATACTCATTATCTTGCCCATGTAATTGCAACCCCTCTGTACAGTATTTTCACAATAAAAATAAAATAAAATGGAAGAAAGACAGCCAATTTTGCTGGCAAAATTGGTCAATCACCTGTAGAAAACTAGATCCTTATATATCACCCTGCACCAGAATCAACTCCAAATGAATCAAAGACCTCAAAGTCAAAGCAGATACCCTGAAAACATTAAGGAAGGAATAGGAGAAACCCTAGGTCTCCTTGGCACAGGCCGAAATTTTCTTAAATGAGACCCAGAATCACAACAAATGAAAGAAAGGTTGGACAATGGGATTGCATGAAGCTGCAGAGCTTCTGCATGGCAAAGGACATAGCTAGCAAGATGAATAAAAAGCCCATGGATTGGGAGATCTTCACTAGCCATACAATGGACAAGGGTCTCAAAGGTCTCACATCTAAAATATACCTGGAACTCAAAAAATTAAATCCCCCAACAACAAATCCTCAAAAAAAAACAACTGCCCAGTAAATAACTGGGCTAAAGACTTAAAGAGGAGCTTCTCTGAAGAGGAAATAAGAATGGCCAATAGACACATGAAGAAATGCTCAACCTCCCTAGCCATAAAAGAAATGCAAATCAGCATTATTTACCATAGCTAAGATCTGGAACCAACCCAGACGCCCCTCAGTAGATGAATGGATCAAGAAAATGTGGTATATATACACAATGGAATTCTATGCTTCCATCAGAAAGAATGACATTGC
>NW_012267221.1:22987599-22988816 GCF_000151885.1 Dipodomys ordii
GATGTTAAGTGAAATGAACTCCTAGATAAGAACACAAGTGGTTTTTTCTTTCTTGCTATTATTTCTAACGTATTTATAAGGTACCATGTGATTTTGTGTTGCTTTGTATGTCCCTCCCCCACAGTGTAACCCCTATTTTCACTGTATTTGAAGTTGGTATAATTTGGGGAGTGGAAGGGAAAAAACAAATTGTTGAAATAGGGATATAGGTAGACCCATTGCAACAATGAGATATACAAGATGTTATGTCGAAAAAACGAACTTTGGGCTGGGAAGGTGGCTCAGTGGTAGAGCTCTTGCCTTGCATGCTCGAGGCCCTGGGTTCGATTCCTCAGCACCACATAAGCAAAGAGAAAAAAGCCGGAAGTGGCGCTGTGGCTCAAGTGGTAGAGCTCTAGCCTTGAGCTGAAGAGCTGAGGGACAGCGCCCAGACCCAGAGTTCAGGCCCCACGACCGGACCCAAAAAAAAAAAAAGAAAAGATAAAACGAACTTTACAATTCAGGCTGGGGTGGGGGAGGGAGGAATGTAGTTGTGGAGATGGGAGGGAAGGGATGGTAGGGGAAAAACAAAGGAGGAGGCAACAATGCTTAATAAGAAATGTACTCATTACCTTGCTTATGTGATTGTAACCCCTCTGTACAGTATTTTCACAATAAAAAACTTATTTAAACAAACACTCAAAAAATCTATGAATTGAGCAATATAGAATTCATATTAATGTTATATAGATACTCCTAAACAAAGATCTGCTCCCAAACTGTCATCATGGAATCATTCTGTCAAGATTTTAGAGCTGAATTCTAAGCCTTTCTCTTCCCAGCTGAGTTTTCCTCCTCCATCCATCACAGCCTACCCCATGGCGGTGAGAAGGAAACTTGGTGACTGTTTTTCTCTTTCAGCCAAGCATCTAGGAGAGTTCTGTGCTATTTGCGGTGGATGTCAAGTAGCAAGAACAGCAGGGCTGCTTCTTGTGCTGAAGCGCTGTAATCCTATTACACCTGTCTGAGGCATTCACGTTAGCTGCCTCTAAGGTAGTAGATGGACAGAGGTGACTCGATTGACTTTTAAATCCCCAAGGGTCCTAGTTTTGAAATCCCCATGACTAAGTCAAGTAGTAGATTAGGCCCCTTGCTAAGAAGGCCTGGCTCCTTCCAAGCCCCTGTGGCTACAGCTTTTCTCCAGTATCTTTCTGGGTCCCATACCTTCTTTTTTTTTA
>NW_012267221.1:22991676-23118002 GCF_000151885.1 Dipodomys ordii
GAAGTGGCGCTGTGGCTCAAGTGGTAGAGCGCTAGCCTTGAGCTGAAGAGCTGAGGGACAGTGCCCAGGCCCAGAGTTCAGGCCCCATGACCGGACCCCAAAAAAAATTATCTTGGAATGTTTAGGCTCTTATATGTCTTGGAATATAAGTCTGCTCACTTAATTCTTCAACTCCAAGACACTGAATTTTGCTGTGATACATTATGTGTGTTGTCAGGAAGAGCCACTAATAACAAAAGGGTCATATAATATTCCAGAAGCATATCTGCAAACATATTGACTAAACGATGGTTTATGTAGGGGATGATTAGAATGGTGTAACTCTTCAAAATTACAGTTTAACAAAATGAATACCAGGAAACTGAAATGTGTGTTTCAGAAGTGGGGCGGCTGAGAGGAGAGAGGGCAGACAGATGGAGGGAGTCATAATATTCCATGTACATGTGTGTAAATGGGACCAGGTAACTTGTGCAGATGGGGTTGGGAGAGAGGGCAAGAATGATGGAAGGGGTGACATTGATCAAAATACATTGCATTCATAAACTGATATGTTGGATTGAAACCCCTTTGTGCAACTACTTAAAGATAATTTTTAAATCATATATATGTATATACAATATATGTACATGAAACCATGTTTTAAACAGTTTCTAAGACGGGAATCTGATATGAATTCACTATAAGCTGTTTGCTAAAATAGCTATGGGTACAGGCTTTGAGAAGCTAATAACAAATCTACCAAAAATGATTCTAGATGAGACGAACAAGCAGGGGTGGGGGGTGGTAACTATATCAAAGGGACAGATAGCATTGCACCCTCGTAGAGCACAAATCCCTTCCCCACACACCCACCCTTTCCATGTGCTTTCTTTTCTTTCATAGGTGAAACGGGAGTTAGCAGGTGTTCTCATTTTTGAGTCTCATGCCAAAGGAGGAACCGTGTGTAAGTGAACTCTCACAGGAGATTATGCTGGTCATGCCGTCTCTAACACATGCCACACAGGCATCACGCAAACGCTCTATTGCTGGTTCCCAGTCTGACATGACAGGGTGGTGTATGGCACTTGCATTTTTCTGTTATTATTCCAGCACAGGTCAATTAACCTGAAAGATTGAATAAGGTACTAGGTGGTTTTCCATCACCAGCATATGTAGTGTTGCCAACCTGAGTCTCACTGTCTGGCTGCATTACTGGTTCAAGGCTGTTCTAAAAAGGGTAGATTTGGGTCTGGCACTGGTGGCTCACGCTTATAATACTAGCTACTCAGGAAGCTAAGATCTGAAGAATGCAGTCTGAAGCCAGTTGGGGCAGGAAAGTCTGTGAGACTCTTTTTATTAATATTTATTTAAATTTTTCTTTGATAGTTTTATTTTTACGTGGCACTGAGGAATGGAACCCAGGGCCTCATGCATGCTAGGCAAGCACTCTACCACTAAGCCACATTTCCAGCCCCTTCTGTGAGACTCTTATGTCCAATTAACCACCAGAAAACCAGAAGTGGAGCTGTGGCTCCAAGTAGTAGAGCACGAGCCTAGAGCAAAAGAGCTCAGGGTCGGTGTCAAGTCCCATGACTGAGCAAAATAATAGAAAAGGTTAAAGTGTGATTTGGGCAGAATCTTGGGTAGCACTTTCCCCAGTGACCTCACTTCAGTTTGTGGCTTCAGAAGAACTCATCTGCCTCATGAGACTGCTTCTTTCAGTGATATCTAAGGCATTCTGTTTTATGTTCCCTCTCTCCTTTCCATGATGTGCTCTATGCCTGTGAAATTTCTTTGACCCAAATATTTATACAATGATAATATCCAGTATCTCTCCAGACTTCAGTTCTATGGTCATATTTGGAAACAAGAAATTAAAATGTGACATTAATAGATTGGAACAATATTATCTAAGTTGGCATTTCTCTCTAGAACTACAAACTCTTTCTTGAACAACAAGGGTTGTGAATGAGCTAGGAAGGACGGGACATGCTGTCTTGTCTAATCCCTCACGGAATCATAAGACTTATCACATGCTGAAGGTTCTCAGAGATTCTGCATGAAAGACAAAAGGATCTCTGTATCCAAACTGACATTTTTCCCCCACCTAGTGAAACATAGGACACTTGGGCTGCCCGTGATGGTTAAAAAAAAGCAAAAAATACAAATTATAAAAGCAAGATGAGTCTAAAAAATGTCTCCCAACTGGGTGTAGTAGCTCATACCTATAATTCTAGCTTCTCAGGAGGTTTAGATCTGAGCATCTAGGTTCACCACCAGCCCACACAGGAAAGTCCATGAGACACTTTAGCTGCAACTAACCATCAAAAAGCCAGAAGTGGAGCTGTTTCTCAAGTGGTAGAGTGCTAGCCTTGGGCAGAAAAGCTCATGTTAGGCCCTCAGTGTATGCCACAGGACTATCAATCACACACCAATTTTTTTTGTTTCTGGGCTGGGATGATGGCTCAGTGGTAGAGCACTTGCCTTGCATGCATGAGGCCCTGGGTTCGATTCCCCAGCACCACATAAGCAAAAGGAAAAAAGCCGAAAGTGGTGCTGTGGCTCAAGTGGTAGAGTGCTAGCCTTGAGCTGAAGAGCTGAGGGACAACACCCAGGCCCAGAGTTCAGGCCCCACAACCAGACCCAAACACACAAAAAAACAAAGTACTGTTTCTGACACTGATACCTAATTTACTGAGTTATTTCTATACATTTTAAAGTTGACTTTAACATTTTTATTTTTATGCTCACTTATGACTTACAGTGTTTCATTCTTTTCATTCAAACTTATGAATTGTTTTTACTGTTTACTATTAAACATTATTTAAACATTTCATTTGAAAAATAGAAAAGATTGCAACTATCATTTTAATCTTTTTTGTTATTGTTGCTTATGTGTGTCATACTTGAACTCAGGGCCTGGGAGCCGTTTCTTAGCTTTTTCACTCAGAATTAGCACTCTACCTCTTGAGCCATAGCTCCATTTCTGGCTTTTGCTGGTTAATTGGAGATAGGAGTCTCATAAGCTTTCCTTTCCTGGGCTAGCTTGACCTCCAACCTTCAGATCTCAGCCTTCCAAGTAGCTTAGATTACAGGTATGAGTAACCTGGCAGCTGGCTTACATTTTAATCTTTTCTAAAACACCCCCATCATGCCATTTACTTTCATATTTTCAAAATAATGAAGTTACAAAATTCTAGTTGTAGACCTCTTACTCTCTCTTTCTCCCATTTTTCTCTTTCCCTCCTTAGGGCAAGTCCTGCCTTAAATGTAATAGTTGTCATTCAACCAATGGTTACTGATCTAAAAACAAGATGGGGTGCTGATTTTCATGTTTTCGAACTTCTTATTACTGGTCAGATTATTTTTTAAACTAGTTTCTTTAGTACAATGTTTTTGCTGAATTGTGGGAGGACATGGGAATTCCTTTAAGAAGTGGGTTGTTAATAAGTGGATCTCGGATAAAAAGCTGTTTTTCCAAGCATAGATTCAGTGCCCCACCTCCCTCCCTTTCATGGAGTGTAGACAGATAAATCATATTCTACCTGAATAAGTTAGTATTTACCAGTAAATTTTTTTGTATTTTATGTACATATAATGCTAGAAACTTAAAAATGATGATTTGATAAGCTATAATTTATATTGATGTGCTTCTATTCTTGTAGTAAGTCTTTTCATCTTTTTATGTCTAGTGTTTAACCAGGGGGAAGAAGGTACCTCCTGGTATATTATTCTAAAAGGATCGGTGAATGTAGTCATTTACGGCAAGGTACATATATTTTTTTTTTCTTTGGGAAACTTTAATATACTCCATTTACTAGTGTGGCTTGCAGTGGGAACAGGGTAATGTTATTAGATTTGCAGTAACATCATTACTTGAGGTAGAAAAGATATGATCACATCTCTGATCATACATCTTCTCGGTTATTATATCCAGAGTAGTGGTATACTTTCTGGGCTCATCTCCTTTTAGATTATAATGCATGCATTTAAGTTAGGCCACTGATTGTATTATTTGAGGAAAGAAAAATTATACATTGTGTGTTAAGTATAAAATCCTGTTTGGGCATTCTTCGGTAGGACCCATTTATACACACCGTGTTTCTCGGGGTCAGGGGTTACAAGGGAGTAGACATTTACTCCATTTCACCAGAATGTGCTGCTCTCTCCAGGGCGTCGTCTGCACCCTGCACGAGGGAGATGACTTTGGCAAGCTAGCACTAGTGAACGATGCTCCCAGAGCTGCCTCAATTGTCCTGCGAGAAGATAATTGCCATTTCTTAAGAGTTGACAAAGAGGATTTCAACCGGATCCTGAGGGTGAGTCCAACGCAAAGTGTGGCTGAGGAGTATCTTATTCCTTCTCAAAGAAGCAAAGATTTGAGTAGAGTCTTAATTAAGCCGGACTATTGACTGTGAGTTCCATGTACTGGAGTCCAGATGCAAACAGCACAGGTAGGATGCTGTGCTGGACCAACTATCTCTGCACATACCTGTTACCTGAGATGTGATGGACAGTGGGTGTCTAGAAAAATAACAGTCTAGGAAGTTTCTCTCTGGATTTCTGGGCATCTCTTTTTGTATCCTTCCTGTTCCCTTCTCCCTAACACAGCAGCAGCTCCCGGTACACTATGTCTTTCTCTGTCCAGTCCCTCCTAGTGGCCACCTGTCATCAATTCTGAAGCTGAACCTTCTTATGTCTTCTCACAGTCTCCTGACTTTGAGTAATTGCATGTTAATGACAATTAACCCAATCTTGATTACTCTAACCAAGCATTTTCATTTCAAGTGCTTCATCACAAATAGTTTCAACACCAAAGGCGTTTTTGCCTCTGGCACATACAGTCCCAGTCCTGTGGGAAGAATGACTGGTAGAGGCTCTACTTGTGGATGATGATAATTTCCCATCATCCCGCTCTCTTGAGTGGCTTGTGCTCCTTTTCATCTTAAATGGAGCTCCCCCAGGGGACTCTTCTAAGATCCTCTGCCCTCCCAGAGCAGCTTCTTTCTTTCCCCTCCTAGTATATGGACTGTTCCTTCCCCTGCCACTCCCTCTGCTACAAACATTTCAGGCAACATCTTTTCCCCCTAGGAATGTCTTAATGCCAAGAGAATTAAATTAAAATTTGTTCCATTAAATAGTAAAGGAAAAAAAATACCACATGGTTAGTTCTTACCTGATCCTTGTTAAGATGGAAGCTAAATGTTGAGAAAAAATGCATTCGAAACCATACTGAATGGGAGAGAATGAGGGAACAGATGACACTGTACAAACTGAAATATACTCATTACCTAAGGGACATAAATGTAACCTCTCTGTATATCACCTCTGTAATAACAACAAAGTAAATTCTAAGAAAAATAATAAATCAATAAAGCAAACAAACACTTTGAAGTTGACACCCAGAGTTTATACTCTGAAAGAATATATAATCTGAAGAATCAGATCAGGACCATTTGTTGTTAGAATTGATAAAGTCATTCAAAATAACTGAAAAAGGTATTCTAACAGACTTCACATTATTTTTTTTTGGAAGAGCAGTCTTTTGATTAGAGACAGGAGCAGTGCTGTTGTGGTACTAGGATTTGAACTCAGGACTTCATGCTTGCTTGGCAGGTTCTCTGCCACTTCAGCCATGCCTCTAGCCCCAAGGTTCTACTCCAAAGGAAACCAGATAGACCCATAAGAAGAAAGGAACTTTGTGGACTCCGAATGCTGTTCAGCACATATTTTTATGAATATAAATCCCCTCTCCACCATTGCAAACAATTACCCAAAGATTTCTCAGTGCCCAGGCACAGCACTCTATGCTGCTGTTTCTCATCTGGAATAAAATTAGAGTTGTGTGGTTTTTTTAAAGGCATGTCTCAAGCCTCATCTGGTCTACCCTCTGACCATTCCAGCCCTTGACTTTGAAAATGACTTAATTTGTAGACGCAACAATTAGCATCACAAGCACCAAATGAGTTTCTGAAACGTTCGAAATTTTTGTCATTGTCTGAGTGTAACGCAGCATCTGTATGTGGCATAATTTGTATTTGCAGGATGTGGAGGCGAATACAGTCAGACTTAAAGAACATGACCAAGATGTCTTGGTGCTGGAGAAGGTCCCAGCAGGGAACAGAGCTTCTAATCAAGGAAACTCACAGCCTCAGCAAAAGTATGTTTGCATCTAACATTGTAATTGCCAGACTATGATTAACCTTTTCACACGACGTCGTCGTTTCTACAATAGCGTGTTCTCCTCTTTTTTTTTTGTTTTTGAAAATGGCAGCGTGTGTGACTTTTTTCCTTTCTCTATTGACTAATCACCCGTCTTATGGAGTATAATGTATCCATATCTGGCACTGCTTTGAGACTGGTGCTGCTTGGTAATCTTGGAGAAAATATTCTCCTACTCTCAAAGCCTTTCTCTCTGCACCCTATTCAAGTGTAATAGCTGAGGAACAATGGATTACTGGGCAGCTCAATGGATACAGGCCCCTGGGTGCTGACAAGATCTGGTATTTGAACATCTTGTATAGGATTTCTCATAAAGTGTTTGCATCTTATCAGAATGAGTGTCTTGATGAAAACCCAGATTTCAAATACAAAAATACTGATTTTAGCCCATCTCTTGACCTCCTTCCTTATTTTGCCAGTGTTGCAAAGGGATTTGCTTGATATTGTTCAGGCCTCCTGCTTAATGTGAATCTTTTTCAGTATCTCTGTGTCCAGTTCCATCTTTCGCTACAACCTTCTTCCTGTATCAGACCTTTTCAACAATTTACTAGCATTGAAGTAATAAGACGGGAAGATCAGAATATGGCTTCAAGAAGTCCTAGGAGGGGCTGGGAATGTGGCTTAGTGGTAGAGTGCTTGCCTAGCATGTATGTAGCCCTGGGTTTGATTCCTCAGTACCACATAAACAGAAAAAGCCAGTGGCACTGTGGCTCTAATGGTAGAGCACTAGCCTTGAGCAAAAGAAGCTTAAGGACTGAGCCCAGGCCCTGAGTTCAAGCCCCAGGACTGGCCAAAAAAAAAAAAAAAGTCCCAGGAAGCCACGTGCCTATAATCCGAGCTACGTAGGAGTCTGAGATCTGAGGATTGTGGTTCAAAGCCAGCCCAGACAGGAAAACCTCTAAGACTTTAATCTCTAGTTAATCAGCAAAAAGCCAAAAGTGGATCTGTGGTTCAACTATTAGAACACTTTGAAAGAAAAAGGTCAGAGCAGTTGCCTATGCAATGAGTTCTAGCCCCAGTGCTGGCACATGTGCATGTGTATACGCGTATGCAGAGAAGAGAAACTTATTCAGGTTTTTATTAACTCATTTAAGAAATATCAATGAGTACAAAGTAATGCACTATAGAAAATTAGCTCCTTGGAGAATGAAAAGCCACCTTCTCAAGAGGTAATTTTTCATATTGAATATTTTGTATATCAGACCAGAGTTGAAAAGAGAGTCTAAGTAAAAAAAAAAAGTTGGAACTACCATTCAATTACATGCCAACAGCTATGTCTGTGGAATGACATAAATGTTGGAAAGGCTCGGGGTATCTGTCTCCTCACAAATTGTCCTTTTGGAACTCAAGAGAGGGTCACCACACTGGTGTCAATGTTAGTTTTCAGAACCACTTTTTCCTCTGAGAAATCCAAACTGGTAAGTCTTCCCAAGCAACTCAATTCTGAATGTGACTACTGAAATGTAAGGAGGCAGATATATTCTGTGGGATGACATTTTGTTTGTCTTCCTATTAGGTAGGTGCAGTAAGAAAAAAAAAAAAAGGACTTAAGCTTGGGAAGGACCCTTTCTGTTTTGCTATTCTGTTGCTTTTTCCTCCCGTTTCCCCATTGCTCTCTCTCTCTCTCTCTCTTGTTGCAAGGAAATGGTTTTTCCCTATTCTCTCTAGCCTTTTTTTTTCTTCTACGTACTGATGGAACAATCTTCATTTGGAGACTTGGTGATAGGGAAATGTTTTTTGTTTTTTTTTCCATCACGAGTGAAAAGCTGCCACTTAGGTAATGTGAACAAGTGAGGCTGCTTGGCTTGACCTGCCATGGCTCTCTCATACAGTAAACTGACGAGAGCCAGGCTGTCTGGCCTCAAGTGCTCTTGACCTCGCTTTAAACAGAGGTCAAGCAGTAGGCTCCTGACAGTGTCCAGCACAAAATAAAACCATAAAGTGATGTGGTTTAGCCAGATCTGAAACCTCAAGATCACATACTGAGCTACCAAAAGCTTCCGCCTCTTCCTCTCCAGAGTTTCCTGCCCTAAAGGAGTGCCAGCTCCCGAGAGTCTTCTGTGAACTAGAGGCTGAGGGGGGCAGCCATGTGGCTATGCCACTAGAGGGCGTCTGAGAGCCAAAGAAAGATCTCCCTGGGTATCCCGCTGGCCAGGCCGGTAGAACTTTGGAACTAGTGAGGTGAAAGACTTGTGACCAGTCTTCATTCCTTTTGTCCAGACCTAATACTCAAGCCAAGAGAAATCCAAACCCAGAATACTAGAATGTGACCTCTAGCTGCTAGCAGAACTAAACTTTTCCCACATAGGGAGCAACTTTCAAACTGATGTATCCATCGACATTGGCTGACTATAAAGCTTATAATTTGGTAGCAGCTCCCTAAATGCCATGAGAAGAAGAAATAAACAGACTGGCTTTTCCCAGCCAGTTTTCACCTGAAGAAATGAATTTATACTCTTATTTAAATATCAGTTTTTTTTAACTAACCAAACAGAAAAGGTCCTTGTAAGAGGGAGGTTTTTCATGACAAGGTTGCCTGTTCGAAATGATTGCAGGCAGGTAGACTTGTTCTCCATATAGAGCTTCTTGGTATCTAGGCAGAAAAATTCTGTGGGTCACACACTTGTATTCTGAAGGCAAGAGAGTTCACACCAGAGCTCTTCCCTTCACTAACTCTGACTTAGGCTCAATGCCCCTCACCCCCACATACTTCTGAGTATTTAGTCTACCTGCAGAGGGTGAGAATATTTAATTGGCAAGAATAAATATGACCTAATTCAGTGCCCACCCAGTCTGGGACATAGGAAGCTCTGTACAGATGTGGAATGCTTTCTCCAACCCACTTCCCAGTGAATGTGGCCATGTGCTATACTTTCTTACAGCTCTGCTGGCATGGTGTTCACATATTCCAGGAATGATTGCATGAGCTGAGCAGAATTCCCCTGAAGCATTGGGCATCACATACAGATAGTTATTGCTATTCATTGTTTCCAACAGAGGTGCAACCATTGTCATCTGCCTTACTTACTTTGGGAAAGAGGTCATCCTTGAAAGATTAAAGTAGATTCTTTTTCATGGGACTTTTCCTTTCTCCTTCTCTAGGTTCCAAAGCCGAATTTCCTCAAAGACTTAATTCTTTAGCTTCCCTTTCAATCTGTGGGTGAATTCCCAGAATAATTTCATTCCAAATAGGCTACTTTTTGTTCCTTATCTGGTCCCAGGGTCACCCCAATCACCATATTTTCCCAAGCCCAGGGTCATAAAGTATATCTTAGCAGAAACAAAGACTTGGAGGCTTCACATGTTACAGAAATTCTTGAGATCTTAAAGCCTCTCCTACAAGGCCTCAAACAGTCAAAGAAACATATTGCTGAGGCAGCAAGAATCAAATTCTACCCCTGCTTTCTGAACATTAGAGAATTTTCTTTTCATTCTTGGCTTTTCATTCCTGTTATTTTACTTTCAGCAAAATGCCAAGCAGGAAAGTCGAGTGTTTGGTTCCAGAAGAGAAACACCCAGAATCAACTTCATGTACTTTGTGGCTTCCATGAACTGCTTTTCACCATCTTGACTTTGACTTTGAAACCACCTACATTCAATTTAAAAAATGAACATTAGATGGATCTCCTGGACTCATGGCTATTGCCAGCCTCCCCCAAATAATTTATATTTGACAACAGAGTTAATTATGTGTTTTCCTACTGTTGATTAATTTTCTATTTGTGATGGCACTGGAATTAGCTCATTGCTATTTGAAATTTTGTTTTCTTTTCTCTTGTCTTATTATTAGCTGCAGTTTTGAAGCATATACCAGTATACAGTTGGGGAGAGACAGAATATTCCACAAATAGGCAGGGAAATCCAGTGTGGGACTAAACTTTTGCTACAAATCACCCATATATGGATAACCAAGTTCACTGTCATTCCCTCCCCGCCCCCCACCACACACACAGGCACATACTCCCTTGCCCTGCCCCATCCTAGCCTGCCCTGCCCTTGCCCTGCCCTGCCCTGCCCTGCCCTGTGATTTATATGTTCCTTTCCATTTCCCTGCAGAACAAGGTTGATAGCCCTTAGTTTCCAGCCTAAGGCTGTTCTCCAAGAAGTTTACTGTAGTTCCCTGTAGGGAGAAAACAAAACAAGACTTTTTAATAACTACTTGCTTCGTTGGTTTTTCTTTTGTCTCCTGTTGTAGGCATGGAGAATATATTGGCCACAAGTACAATTTACAATCTCCCTTGGATCTCAGATATAAAAAATATATTACACAGGGAAAATGTTTTAAATTGATAGTTGCCCATTTTTGAAAATAACTAAAGACAGTTTTATTTCTTATCCAGGTATACTGTGATGTCAGGAACACCTGAAAAAATTTTAGAGCATTTTCTAGAAACAATTCGCCTTGAGCCAGCTTTAAATGAAGCAACAGGTATGCACACAGAACAGGTTTATGTATCCATTAAATCCATTCATAGCATTGGTTTTACTTTTTTAAATCCATATTTACTCTCACTGTGTATTGTCAGCAGTTTGAGAAGGAGGTGATGTGTACTGCTACTTAGAATATCAGCTGGGTTAAGTGACTCACATCGGTCATCTTACTACACAGGAGGTGGAGGTGGTGAGAATCATGGTTCAAGGCCAGCTGTACAAAAAGTTCACTAGACTCCATCTCAGCTTAGAAAAAGCTGGGTCTAGTGCTGTGTGCCTGTCAGCCCAGCTACACAGGGAAATAGAATAAGAAAATCATGATTCAGGCCAGAACTAGCAAACATACAAAACTCTGTTCAAAAAATAATGAAAGCAAAAAGGACTAGAGTATATCTCAAGTGGTAGAGCGCCTGCCTAGTAAACATAAAGGACTGAGTTCAAACTTCATAGTGCTAAAAAGGAAGGGAGGGAGGGATCGTATCTGTGTATGGCACAGAGCAATGGATCTGACTCTGCCCTCTGCCCTGTAGATGTCTCAGTTTCATCCATACACTTGAGGAGTGGCCATCCACAGACATCTCTTATGTCACCATTCAATCCCACTTTACAAAGATACCTACTAGGTTATCATTTAATCCCTACCAATTCCCACAGGGTATCTGAAGCTGCATCTGGGACACCTCTTTGAGAGTCTTGGTCCCCAGTCTCACTAAATGCCTGTATTGGTTTCTTGTAGCTGCTATAACAAAAAAGCACCACAACTAAGATAGTAGAAATGATGGCATTTGCTTATCTCCCTTCCTGGAGGCCACAGTTGTGAGGCGAAGGCGGTGGTGGTGCTTTCTGCGCACAGTGAGGGAGCGTCTGTGCCCTGCCTCTTCCCTCCCCTACTTGTGTGGCTGCATCACCTGCCTCTGCCTTGGTTTTGGTGTGGTCCTCTGTGCACATCTGTCTCTGTGTCCTGTATCCCATTCTGTAAGGACACCAGGCACACACAATCACAGCCACATTCATGCTCTCATGTTAACCTGACAAGTCTACAAAGACCCAGTCTCTACAAAAGGTCACATTCTTACCCACGGGAGTTATAACTACAGAATATCTGTTTGGAAGGATTAAGTTCAATGCATCATGCCTTCTTCAGCAGAACCAGTCTTGCCACAGAAGACACAGGGAGTCAGGGTTAAAGATGAATGTCATAAGTGAACTACATGTTTTACTCTTTGATTTCTATAGTCAGATTTTTTCTGGTACTGGGCCTTGGACCCAGGGCCTTGAGTTCTCATTTGTTTTTATTTCTCTTGTTGTTCATGATTGACACTCTACCACTTGAGCCACAGCTCTACTTCCAGCTTTTTGCTGATTACATAGCCATAAGAGTCTCATGGACCTTGAACCTCACATCTCAGCCTCTTGAGTAGCTAGGAATACAAGTATGAGCACCACCTAGGATCACAGGCCTGAGCCACCGGTGTCTGGCTTTACAACCAGCTTCTTATTTCATCTCCTTCTTCCAGCCTCTTATTTTATAAACCAATTATATAAGATTTATTTTAATCAAAAAATGGATTAGAGTGTAGGAGATACAAAAGCTATGCCCCCTGGCTGCAGGCTGTTTCCTGAGTGTTGGGCAGTGCTAAGCTGAGTGGGTTAGGCAGTGTGAACAAGGGATTGCTCTTCCTCTCCCTCCCTCTTTTCCACTCTTCCTCCCTCAGGAAGGTTACAGTCTGCTAAGCATAACTTGGAGGAAGGGCAGAATGTGCTCTGGGTCTCAGGGGCATAGAATGAGCAAGGGTACCTGGGAAGTGGCCCTGAGGGAAGGCTGGTGACCAGGAACTGGAGATGGCATGAAGCCTTCATTCTGACATAGATATGAGCAAGGAAGAACTTGGGATCAGCTCTTTGCAATTCTGTCTTATACATCAGTGGAAAGGGAGGGAAGGTCTTAGAATTTGGGGTACAACCCATAGAGGATCATAACTGCAAATGTGTGGCTGAAGATGTTTAAACCAGGAGAGTTTTTCTGAAACAAAAACTTCCTCTGTATGGAAGTTAGAGAAGCCACTGAGGGGCTATTTAGTAGGGTTTACCTATAACCTTGAATGAACCTAGGACAGGAGAAAAACAGGTGGTTATATAATGCCATAAACCTTCTAAAGGAAGTGTTAACCAAAAGGAAGATTGTGATACATTAGAAACTATGGTATCTAAGGACAGCCCTGTATGCTCTTTACTGCTCATGAAGAACAAATATAATTTTCCTCTAAAATAAAAAAAAAGGTTATAAGAGATGTGGGAGCTGGATTACTGCTTCTTAAAAAGAAAAACTGACTCAGCACGGTGGCTTATACCTGGAATCCCAGCTACCCAAGAAATGGAGATTGAGAGGACCACAGTTGGAGGCCAGCCCACAGTCACCTCAAGAAAGTGAGACCTCAAGTTGACAAAAAAGCTAGGTGTGGTGGTACACAGTGTAATTCCAGCCTCATGGGATAGGAGAGTAGCAGCTGAAGGCCTCCCCTAAAGAGTTTTTAAAAAGTCAGGGATCTGGGATGCATCTGGATGAGGTTTCTTACACAATAAAGAATTGCCATTGTACTCAAGAATTGCCATTGTACTCAATGATGAGGCAAAGGAGGCTTCCCTACCGGGATGGGGTTAAATACAAGTCCCACTTCCTGCTTGGCATAGCGTGGTTCTCCTCCAAGTCCTGATTTCAGGCTGTGGCCCATCCCTCAGCATCCCAACTAATACTCTGCTTTTCCTATCCCTCCTTTTTTTCCCTCTAGTTCTATTAACTCTTCAACTTTCATTGTTCCTTCTACAGTGTAGGAGATAAAAAGAAAGATAAGGAAAAAGAAAATAAATGGAAAAAGTGGTGTTAAGTAGATAAAGAAATGACCTTCAGGTAATTCTTCATATGGAATTGCCCCTCGGGAATTCTTTAATTTTATATGCTTTTAAAAAAATGGGGGCTGGGAAGGTGGCTCAGTGGTAGAGCGCTTGCCTTGCATGCCTGAGGCCCTGGGTTCGATTCCTCAGAACCACATAAGCAAAAAGATAAAAGCCAGAAGTGGTAGAGCACTAGCCTTGAGCTGAAGAGCTGAGGGACAGCGCTCAGGCCCAGAGTTCAGGCCCCACGACTGAACCCAAAAATAAATAAATAAATAAATAAAAATTTAGGCGGGCATGGTGGTACATGACTGTAATATCAGCTAAAGAAGGGGAGATAGGAAGATCACCATTTGAGGTCAGCCTGGGAAAAAGTTAGTAAGTCCCTATCTCAACCAATAGCTTGACATAGAGTTATGTACCTATAGTCTAGGCTACATGGGAAGTAGGAGGATCGTGTTTATGAGTATTCTGGGAAAGGTTAGCACGAGACAGTATCTGAAGAACAAACTAAAGGCATAAGGACTGGAGGGGTGGCCCAAGTGATAGAGTACTTTCCTAGCAAGACCCTGAGTTCAAATTTCTAGTACCATTAAAAAAAAATTCAGGCTGGTAATTAGCTTCATACTGGTATTGTACTTGCCTAGCATGCATGAGGCACTGGGTTCCATCTCCAACAATGAAAAAGAAAAATTATTTGTGCCAAAAGTAAGAAATGCATTCCTACAAAGGTGTGTCTTTTGAAAATAGTACATTTTTGAGGCTGGATCCTGAGTTCTATTGATACTATTTCTTTTCTTTTCTTCTTTTCTTTTCTCTTTTCTTTTTTTTCTGTTCTTCTCCTTCTTTTTTTTTCTTTTTTTTTTGTCAGTCGTGGGGCCTGAACTCTGGGCCTAGGCACTGTCCCTCAACTCTTCAGCTTAAGGCTAGTGCTCTACCATTTGAGCCACAGCACCACTTCTGGTTTTTTCTGCTTATGTGGTACTGAGGAATCAAACCCAGGGTCTCATGCATGCAAGGCAAGCACTTTACCACTGAGCCACCTTCCCAGCCCCTGATACTATTTCTTATAAGGGGCTTCCAACATGGAAGAACCAAGGGACAAGAGCAAATGAATAGATGTGCCTGCCTTCCTAATGGTTTCCCAAGGCCCTCACTTCCTTTTCTGTTCCCTTCCAGATGCCATTTTAAATGACTTTGTTATGATGCACTGTGTTTTTATGCCAAATACCCAGCTTTGCCCAGCTCTGGTGGCCCAATATCCTTTTGTGGTGGTAAGTCTCTGCTCCCTGGAAGACACTGCACAGGTACACAGCCCTTGCTTCATATTTTGCGAAGGTAAGTCATGGCCAAACTCTAGGCAGTGCCAGCAGTTTAGATGGGGCAGAGCATGTGGCAGGGTCCTCGCACTGTATTGCCACATGGAGGAAAGCAGAAGGGCAAGCACGCATGTGCAGGAGCCATACAAAACACGAGGGCAGCCTTGATTTCTAACAGCCAGTTCTTACAGGGACCCCTTCACTTTTGTCAGAATTAACCCATCCCACAGATATCCCATTAATCAGCTATGAGGGCAGTGAATGGTGGCAGTGAATTCACTTCTTAAAGTTTCTACCCTCTCTCAACACCCTCAGATTGGAATTGCGTTTCAACCTGAGTTCCAAAAGAGATAAATCATACTCAAACCATAACACTCATGAAGGCAATGCTGGGAAGGATACACAGGCCTGGGAAGAAGGAGGTGGACAGAGAGATCTGGGACAGTTGTTAGGGATGGTTCCCTAGCCTTGAAGGAAAAACTGTGTCTTCACAGGTTGTCTGGCAGGACAGACTGTGATCTGCCTGTGTTCTTCCTCTCTGAGTTATCATATTAACCACTGCTCACCTGCAAGGATAAATACCAGGTATCCTAGTCAGGTAGCTGCTTTTGCATTAATCCTAGCCCACTCCATTGTCTCCTCCAAGGCCACACATTGCTTCCTCTGATGCTAGTCTTCATTGTCACACTGTCTTAAAAGCAGAGAAAAAGTGAAATTCCAAGGAGACAGTTCCTCTAGACAGCTTGAAGAGTTCTCAACACTTCTCAACAGTGTTTAGAGCCATATCTGGCACAGAGAGACCACTCAGAAAATGTTAAGATGAATAAAAGAAGTGACTATTATGTTTTACTTCCACTTTGGGAAGCATGTGAAAGTATATTATTAAATAGTTTTATTTTAAAGGCAACGAAGATTTAGTTCCCCCAAATACTTTGGACTTTTTGGGGAATCAAATATACTGAAGGAGAGAGTCTTGCCTTCCTTCCTTCCTTCCTTCCTTCCTTCCTTCCTTCCTTCCTTCCTTCCTTCCTTCCTTCCTTCCTTTGTAATCAATCAATACTGGCATGTTTTTCTTTTTCACAATTATAATGCTCTACCAGTTTCTCATTTTCTTGCTCTCCTATAATTCTCTTTGAAGTCCACAGAATGTGTGCTAATGGGAGATTTGAGTTGAACGTGTTACTCAGAGTGAGCTGCAGAAGTGAGATGTGGGTATTTATTTGCCTGGAAACTATATTTCCAAGTAATGACAGCTTAATGAGACTTCCCTATATTATATATTCTTTCTGGCTCACATTCAATTTTTCCTCAAGTAAAATTAACACAACTCAGGAGCTCTCTGCACTCTTTTTACTCTACACATGGTGATCATTATTAGACCTTTGAGATTTGTTAGAAGGGAATGGAAAACTACTGCTGAGTTCAGGTTACTTATTTTCCAGGAGTGAGCATGTTGATAATCAGAACATGAACAAGGCCCTGACACTAAGCTTGTGCTTTCTGCAAATTCTGATTTCTTCACTTAGTAGCTTGTTTTCTTCAAGATTCGACTGAGAACATTCAGATTGCTGGCTTTTGGGTCTGTGCCATGCCCATTTAGGAAAGGATGGGCATAAAAGTATTGATAGGGAGAAGGAAGACAAGAAACCCAACAATATAGTCAATCATAAGGCTGGGGACCTTGCTCAAGTGGTAGAGTGCCTTCTGCCTAGCAAGTGTGAGACACTGTACCTAAGTACTACCTCTTAATAGACTGAGGAAATTTGGGAAAGCTGGGTATCATTTATATTGCCTGGTACCCTTCAACTCCCTCCTGCTTGCTTGACCCTGTGAGAGTTTAGATTCTCTTCATCCATTTGTTTTGAATCAATTCTATATATCCGGTGCTGTGTAATACCATTTTATCTTTGTAGGGTCCTGCTGGGTTACTATTAGCTTTATGTAGCAGATGTGGCTCCTAAGCATGCTCCCACCCCCAATGGAGTGGCTTTCTCAAAGCAAGTGACAGTGAAGTCTTAGCCTGGCATCATCTCACAGCAAGTGACAGTCATCAAGTCTTAGTCTGGAATTTGTCCTTTGTTTCCTTCAGAATATATTTCTTTTAGAAGTTTGTTGAAATGCTTTTTAAACCTTGAATTGGAGCTTTAGAATAGCTCTTGACAATGTATGACACAGTACGTATTTATCTGTGCTTCAGTTAGGTAAAACCACGTAGGCCAGGTTAAAACCAGAAAGTGTCGTATAGGACTTCTTCTATGTATCCTAAAAGTCTCTTGGTGATTTTCTAGGTATATTCCTAAAAAAAACCTCTTTCCATTTTAATAGTTTCTCCTAGTAATTCAGACTTATTTTTTGCATATTTACCTGGAGAACGCAGGGACATCAGTGAGAAGGCCTCACAGTTCCATTCTGAGGGAATAATCAAGAAGAGGCTTTAGGCCTATGGATAGTGCAGCCAATTCTGTCCAGTAGAATTTTTCATTGTGATGGAAATGTTTTAAGTTTATGCTAACCCAGCAGTGATTTAAAACTAGAAACTGTGAGGAACGAAATTTTTAAATGTAATTCTCATGAGCTTAAACTTCCAATGGCACATCGGGTGGCAGCTACCACATGAGACAGTGCAAGTCTAGTTCTTAGATATGGTTCGTGATGCTGGGGGCCGGGGGAGCCATTCCACATCCTGTGAGCAAAAGGAGGGCTCTGTCCCCAAGGCCATATCTGAGTATGTGCTCCTGTGTCACACTTATCCGCACTCCTTTCCCTCCAGGAGGTGATATATAAGCTCCCTACATAAGCTGGGTTTTTCTGGTCATAAGCAAAAATAAATGAACTGCGCCCAACTTAAGGAATAAAGTGAATCATCAGAAGACAGTAGGACAACTCAGAGAACTGAAGAGACCTTTGGAGAGAAGAGAGCCTAGGGGCAGACATTAATGGTCTTACTGTTGGGGGTCTCTCTGCTCCAAAACTCTTGGGCCCTTCCTCACCTCTTTTCTACATCCATGGGAACAAGGGTCTAGCTGACCTTTTTGTCACTCCACATCTTGGTCAATTGGAGGCACAGTACTTTCCTGCATAGTTTCACAGAGACTGCCTGCCAAGAAAAACAGCTAATGTACCAAACAAGTGACCAATTGGCGATGAGCAAGCAAATCTTGCAAATACATTTGCTTAGCAGTACTTCCATGGGAAACAGGGGTATAGGATGTGAAATTGGACAAGTGCATTAACCCATATATTTTCAACATATAGAATAAAGACAGGAAATTACGTAACCACATTCTGATAGTCAGCTACTTTGCCTGAGTGTTTTAAAGTACTTAATGTCTCTGACTTTTCATAACGGCTCTGTAGAGAAGTCATTATTTTTTGCCACTCATTTTCCAAATCAATACACTGGGATAATGAAAAATTATGATTTGTTCAGAGACAGGTAATTACTACCACAGAAAAGATTTGAGCCCTGAGCTAGTGACACCTATTTCTGTCCTTAATCCACATTGTAGGTCTCTTCCAATTTTGCTTTTAGCATGGGAAAAGATGGTAGAAGAACTCTGTTTAACATTAATGTAGCAGGCCTTTTATGTGCTAATGAGAGACTCTCTATTCATTAGCTACACTTTGGACATGATCTGACCTGTTGAATACAAGTGCTTTATAATGAGTCTGAAAATCATATTTGTTCGATTTCTATACTTTTCATTTCTAGCTTTTTAAATCTTTTTAAAAATCCTCATTTAAAAGTCAGTTCCATTTTCCTTTAATCTCAAAAAGAAAATTAAAATAGCCTGTGTATAACCCTATCAGCTCTTAGGTGTAACTGTGGGTTAACAGTTTGGTGTGTATTCTTCTGGTCTTTTCTCTATACACGTAAGTATATGCTTCTAAATGTGAAAATGGGATCGTACTGTGATTATGCACACTCTTTCATCAAACAGTATTTTATGAGTATCTTTCTTAGCCATTAGATATTTTCCTATACCAGTTTTCTAAATGCAAAAGCTTTGACATCCTTAAAATATTTTCACTACAAAAAGAAAAAAATCTCAGCTGACACAAAAAGGAGAACAAAATTTACCTCATCTCTCACTGATTGCTATGAAAATTTTATGAAGAATATTCCAGAATTCTGGAACAAATTCTGAAACATTTTCCTTTGGGTGTTTATTGCTAAGTTACTCTGCTGTTGTCTGAATTTTTCTGCTTTTATGATCAAACTTTACCATGTCTCTCTCTCTCTCTCTCTCTCTATGTATGTATGTGTGTATATATATGTAATATATATATTATGTGTATATATATATATATATATAGTTCTCCTCAATTAGGAGCATTTTCACATCATTTACTTTATCTTTCTAAGACCTATTCCCAAATATGAGGCTAAAGAACTGCAGTATCATTTATTTCATTTGATATACAGGAGAAACCAAGGCAGGAAGTACAAGTTGCTACCTGAGATTCTGCATCTAGTAGCAATGTTCGGAGGATGACAGGGTAGCTCTAATGTGATTGTGACTTGCAGTGGACATGGTGTTTGACTCCCCAGTCTACATGCCATCTTAGGTGGTCACTCTGGCCACTCATAGCAATTGGCTGCCCTTGTGAACAGCTGCTTCTCAGATTGCAGGCTCAAGCTAAACTAGGCCAATTTAATTCAAGGAGAGGCTTCTTTGAAATGAAAACATTTTGAACTTTAAGATAGAATACATGAAGCCTGTAACCCCAATTGCTAGCAACAACTATTTTTCAACTGTAAGGGAAATGTACCCTAGGATAAAGCTGAAGTAAGTAGACAGTTTGGGTTTTAAAAAAAAAAAAAAGCAGGAAGTCTATGATGACATTACCAGCTTTGAGACCGGTTCTGAATCTTATCTGGCCAATAGTTGTTTTTGTTGTGTTGGGTTTTTTTTTCAATTCTATCAGGGAATACTGGTCAGCTGCAATGAATACTTTGGGACAAATTCTTACTGCAGCTAAAAGAACCTTAAGTGTTGAATTGTTTACATTTAAACTTATCAAAATTTAGACATAGCTGCAATTTTGGTTGAATGTTTTATGGTAGCCTACTAATTCTCTTTGGTTTAGTAGTCAATAAAAAAATTATGCTTTAGGAATGGAAATGATTTATTTAGTTTTCTCAATTAAGAAAGATAGAGTATGGGTTTGGCATTAAGTTTCAGCTAATATTGCTTTTTGTATACTTGTCCCTACACAGACAGAAATAAATACAATGTTCCTAAGACAGGGCCTCTATCATTTATACCTCTGTGAAGTTGACCTGGAAATGTTCTTATAAATTGGGTAGGGTTCTCAAAGAGCAATGCACATCAAAATTTGCTTTTTATGCAGATGTAAAGGTTAGAGCAGCATTAGGTTCAAACTCTGTAGACTAGGCTAACTTTTTATCAGTAGTCTTATTTTCTTTAATCACCAAATATTTGATAGAGGACAAATGGTAGCCCCCCCACTTTGATTCAATAAAGTGATTTTTACACCTTGATCAGAGCTATTTCCTTCTCAGATGTATAGTTGGATGGCTTGTTTCCACTAAGCAAGACTTGATTTGATGATGATATGAAGGTGGTTTCTTCTTAGAAGAAAATAACTGCCTTAGCAGATATGTGACAAAGCATCTCCTAGATACTTTCTTAACTGGAAAGCAACACTATGACTTTCTTGATCCTGGTTTTTACCATCAGGGAATTTGGGATTGAGCAGCTAGCCAATTTGCCAGATTACATAGCTAATACATGTTAGAAGAAAACTTGAATCCAGGCAGTGTGTTGCACTAGGCCATATCCTTACTGCTCAGCTGGTTTGAGAGTACCAAGAACTAGAGATTTCTAAAAACACAGCAAGTCCTAAATGCCATTAAGCATGCTGAGCAAGAAATGAAGACACATTGAGAAATGGCCAGTAGCTCAGGCCCTCCTGTGAGCTCAGTGAATGGGAGTGCACAAACACAGGAACGGCTTCTGCTTCTGCTGATCCAGACAATGTCACCAAGTAAAACCCACAAATACAGAGCCTCAGAAAAATTCTCCAACTGCCCACTAGAAATATTTTAAGAGATTTCCAGAGGACGGCCAGTCATAAGGCTGGTGGTGAAGGTGCATTGAGTCCTTCACGTGTGTTAGACAAGTGTGCTGCCTGTTTTCTCATTTCTTCCAAAACTGTGATCACAGGCTGGAGAGGAAACCGAGGCTCTGGAAATGAACTTACCAATGATTGTAGCCCTTACCTGGGGCGGGAGCCTGGGGAATCCCAGGGTATGGAGCTCGGATGGTCTAACTACAGAACTTGACCTTGCATTCAGGGATGGAGTAGAGACAGTGGCCAATGTTCACCTGCACCTACAAAGGCAAGCAGGTAATAAAGAGGCCCCAGGTTCCAGTGGGAAATCTGTAAAAGCTCTGAAGTCAGCTTTGTCTTCAAGACCTGCGTGTTACAGGCTACATTACTCAGCAATTATCCTTAACCTCCTTGAACCCCGGTGTATAATTGGGGTAATTACACTTGCTCTACCCACTCACCTGGTCGCTGTGAAGATCAAATGAGGTTATGTGTGTGAAACTACATCAAAAACCTGTATGTCTCCTTGACGATTGCCCTTGCTATTGTACTGTTATGCATGGATGTTGGCATCGTATAGGTGTTGGCTTTGTCATCAGTGGCCGGATGACCCTCAAAGTTTGTTTCCAGCTGCAAGCGCTGATCTTATATGCAAAGCAGGGTTGTTGTTTGCAAAAACATCAACATTGAAGAGTATCAGTTTGAATGTTGATAAGTGTTTTATAAATAGCTGCATAATTAGCATGTACTTACTGCAAAAAGTATACATAATATTTTATTCCCTGTTGTAGGCTGTAATGAATCTGCTGCCTCCACATCCTAGGAGGCTTTCACTTACTTTCCCTGCGATCATTTTAATACATGGAACCATTATTAGCTGAATTAAGAATAAGTAAATGAGCAGTTAAAAAAATAGAGAAAAATTACAGGTGCCTGTGGTGAGTAAGATAATAACTAGGTAAAAATATATGAAATAATTACAGTGTTTGAACGGCAGAGCCGGCATGAGGAAAATGACTCAATGCAATGTTAAGGCTGCTCGTGGCAGGGCGGGACAACTGTCACCGGCTCAGTGGCCTTTGCTGCTTCTGCTCCCATCCCTCACCTGCCCTGAACACAGGGCTCCAGCCAAAGGTCGCAGTGCCCAAGGAGCGGGTCCAGTTCACAGTCACTGTCAGCGTGTCTTCCTGTCCCTGCAAGGCCCAGAAGGAAAGTCAGGGTAGATTTGTACCTGATGTTTGGGTATTTGCATAGACTGACTCTACCTGGGGACACCGAGTGCTTTTTGAACTTATTTAGACTTAGATCTAGGATCTGAATTTGACAACTTCACAAAATAGGATGTCAGGTCATGCAGATAAGATTTTAAAGGTATTTTTGGAGGTTTTTGAAAGCTACTCTTGAAGAATTGGGGCGGGGTCAAGGACTGTATTCTGTATATATTCCAGACTGTATGAGGACCAGTCAGTCAACAAACAAGGCATTTGGCTTTGTTTGTCTCAGTGTGTTGGTGTGCCTGTTACTTTAGCTAGAAATTGTGGAGATTCACAATGTCTTTAAAACCCAAGCCCTGTTCTCAAGGGTTTTGGCTAAGAGAAATCTTTGTTGGAAGCAGCAGCTCTGGCTGGAATTTGAATAGCAGTCGATGTGACAATGTCTGTTAGTTGAGAGGCCCCTGCTTTACTAATGGACTTGTAGCAGATGGTCTACCTCTTCACACCCCACGGCTCCTGCTCCGCCTCTCAGGATAGATAGGCCGCAGCCCCTTGCCTTTTGATTTTCCACATGGACTTTGGTCTGCTTTGAAGATTTTTTTTTTTTTGGCATGCATTTTTCTCCATTTCAGAACAATTTCTGAGCAAACAACTTCCTCCTCCTCTTCCTCCTCTTCCTAGTGTAGTGGTACATTCCTATACATCCAGCTGCACAGGAAGTGGAGGTGAGAGGATTGAGTTGTTCAAGGCTGATCCAGACAAAAACAAGAATATTTTAAGAAAATTTAACTACAAGAAAAAAGACTGGAGTGTGCTCCAGTGGTAGAGCTCTTGCCTGATAAACATGAAGCCCTGAGTTCAAGCCTTACGATAGCCCACAATAACACTAATGAAAACATTCAATAGAGAATTCAAGAAGAAAAAAAAATGTTGCCTGCGGAAAGGCCTTGAGATTTGGCTATAAAAATAATCTTAACCCCCCCTCAGTTCAGTAAATAAATATTCATGAGGAGAAAGGGGAAACTGTGTGAAATAAAGTAGTACCTTTCCCAGAGCAGGGAAAAATTCTCAGAGCCCGCGCTCATGACTCATGCCTATAATCTTAGCTACTCAGGAGGCTGAGATCTGAAGATCATGGTTTGAAGCCAGCCCAGGCAGGAAAGTCTGTGAGACTCTTACCTCCAATTAAACACCAAAAAAGCCAGCAGTGGAGCTGTGGCTTCAGTGGTAGAACACTAGCTTTGAGCAAAAGAGCATCTAAGCCCTGAGTTCAAGCTCCAAAGCACCAACAAATAAAATAAATCCTCAGCATTTATGATAAAGGGGAGGTGTCCCCTCTCCACCTCTCTGGCTATGAGCAGTGCTGTCTCCTGGGAGGCCAGAAGGTTGCTCCTGGATGATGGGGACCTGCACACGTGCTTAGGTCTTCTTTGTGCTCAGCAGCTCTAGAAGGCACAGAGGAAGAGGAGGGGTGGGAAGACAGGAAGGAGAGAGAGGGGACAGAGGGGAGAGGGGAGGAAGGGAAGAGGACAAGAAAAGAGAAAAAATGTCCTTTTTCCCATTAGGTATTTTGCCTCCCAAATGTGGCTCTTCTTAATACTTTTAACACTGAGGCATTATTGGCACTGAGGTCAAGGTCAGCATGGAAGTGGAAAGAGCCCTGTCTGTATTGAGAAACCTGCTGTTTACTTGCAGAATAGTTTGGACCCATTTCCCTTCAGCCTCATTCTTCATCCATGAATATATTCTCTTCAGGTCTTTGTGTGTGTGTGTGTGTGTGTGTGTGTGTGTGTGTGTGTGTGTGTGTGTTCATGCTATATGTTATGATCACATAAGGGTATTGTATAAACTGGCACACTGTAGCATATTCAAAATATTGTCTTAATCTGTCCAACTATGTACTCTATTTCTCATTGTAGACAAAACTAGATTTCCACATCAGGAAAGAGGACAAGAAAAAAATCTTTGTCCTGACACACAGAGACATAGCAAATTCAGTGCTCTTATCCTGTCACCCCCTGGATTACTCATAGCTATACCTCTGCTACTGCTGTTCCAACATAGGAACGTTTACATTGCTTCCTTGTGTGCAATGAAACTCACATCTGTTGAATGCCAGCCTGGTATTTCAAACCACCACATTAGCTTTGTACAACCAGAAAAGACTCAATATTCAACAGAACATAGGCCCATTGCATCGCTGTGTCTTCCTCAAAGTTATCTCTTTATTAATTGGTGAATCTATTTGAATTATTTCTTTACCCATGACTTATAAAACACTTGGGTTATTTATTTGAATAGTACATTCACTTAATTGAAAATGCATTTGCTTCATAAAAACCACATGTCCTATTTTACAGCTACTTATCTAAATGTAGGCTAAGGGCTCCCAATATACCAACTCAATAAGTACTTCATTTCCTTTGTGTGGTATGGCCATCTGCAGGTGACTCAAGTTCATGTTGCATGTGTCATGAACTATGGTTAAGATCCTAGTTTCTGTAGTTAGTCAGGGCACCATTCTTTTAAAGTTGATGATGACAGATCAAAATTTGTGTTTGTATGTTTTCCATAGTATGGATCATTATTCCCAGGCATTCTCTCTGAGCTGTAGAAAAGCCGAGAGAGGGAAGATGCCTAGACTGAGAGGGGGTCAAAGGTGGGGATCATGGTGTGCCCCAGTGGCATTTCAGTGGCTGGTTAAGAGAGTGAGCTTGGCCTAACAGGGACTTTATCACATTATCTACTTAGATTTCAGAATGTTTGTTAACACTTACTAAGGCTAGTGTTCCCCCCCCCAACCACACCCATGCCCCATCTATCTTACTCAATTCTTCCCTGTTGGCTCCTATGGCTCAGACATAGCAATAACAAAAAAGATAGCACTTGCCAAAGCCTGATGTAAGTCAGGTTTTCACATGCTTTAATCTATTTTCTGTTGCTGTACTAGCATGTCGGAGACTGGGTAATCTATACAGAATATAAAAGTTTATTTTGTCATAGTTCTGGAGGCAGGAAATCTGAGATCAGGTGGCTACACCTCTGCCTTCTGGTGAGGATTCCTATCATTCCACATGTAGCAGAAAGCAGAAGGGCATGTGAGCATGTGCAAAGTTCACAGGCAGTAGACAAAGGAGCCACCTTTATAGAACATCCCACTCTTGTGAGAACCCTACATTCCCAAGAGAATGAACTCCGTCCCTTAAGGAAGACATTCGTGCTCGACTCTGCTGTGCTAAGGAATGAGGCCTAAACATAAACTTTAATGAGAACAAACCCTACTCACACCATCACCCTCACAAGCACAGGCTACACAAAACAACCCGAAAGGCAGCATATTTTTATTACATTATCCGTGGGTGATGGTCTACCTTGCTTGAGTGTTATTAAAGTGGCAGCTGAAAGGGAAGCTGGAAATGACTTCATTCCACTTCTCATTCCTTAGGTGAGTCAGTGAAGGTCTGAAGCGACTTAGTAAGTGACTCACCCAAGTTGTATTGCTAGGTGATGGTGCAAAAGACTAATTTTTGAGAAAGAAAATCCATGTTAGACATGCAGACAAGCAAGAGACCAAAGGGTTAATCAGAGCAGAAATAATTCTCACATCAAGTGATCTTTCTTCCTTTTTTTATTGTAAGCTCAGAATTGTAGCAATACAGGTTGAGCAATTTTCTTTTTTTATGAATCTCCTGCTCAATTTATGAAAGCCATTTTGCAACACATTTACATGCAGTAAACCTTTGCTTTAAGGTTGTGTCATTTACCTTGATCATGATTATTTACGGTGCTTTTAGAAAGGCCCTGTGCTGGGCTTGCACAGCACTGCCAAGGCAGCTTTCTATGGTGCCTTTTAAGTAAGTTGTGGTTATAAGCTAAGACATGGCTTGTCTTGCAGCTAGCTAGCTGTGAGGCTCGGGAGGGTTGCATAATGGGAACAAAAGTAGCTGGATTCAGGAGTTGAAACCAACTCTACTTTCTTGCTGTGTAATCTTGATCTTTTCCGGTCTTTTCATGTCAGTTGGACCACTTGTAGAAAGGAAATAGCATTTCTATCACAAGACTATGGAGCAGAGCTTAACCAACCAAGGGATCTTGTGTGTGAATCACAGTGTAAGATTCAAATCCTAAGTTGTTTCATGAGCTAATTGTCTATAATAAGAACTATGATAAATTGCTGAAAAAGGAATGGCAGGGTTAACCTAACAAGCTTCTTGAGCGTCTACTCTACTCCATGCCAGAGTGCAACCAGAGCAGGCTTTTTACTCTAGAAACATAGTCACTCACTTAAATATTTGTTCTACTCGTAAGTAATCAAAATTTCTAGGTAAGTTATTATGCTAAGTATAAGACCAACGTTACACCATCCTAATGCTCAAGTAGATTATAATTCAGATAGTCAGCTGGGGGCCAGGGGCTCACGCCTGTAACTCTAGCTACGCAAGAGGCTGACATCTAAGGACCAGAGTTTGAAGCTAGTCTGGCTAGATAAATCCATGACACTGTCAGAACTGGACTGCTCAAGTGATAGAGTGATAGCCTTGAGTGAAAAAGCCAAGTGAGAGCACAAAGTTCTAAGTGTAAACCTAAGGACTAGCACACGTGCATCCACATATGCACACAAACACACACGTACACACACAAAGATGGCCAGCCACTAATGCATGAATTGCCCATGAAATAGGTTGTAGTCCTAGATAAGAGAAGATTCTATGGAGGGAAGAGTGTCTAAGGCTCAGAGGATTGATTGGGCTGGAACCTTTCTCTTTCCAACATGGGGTGAGTTTCTCCGCTACCAGCCTTCCTTGCCCACAGTACATTTTGTACCAATGTGGTCTTAGCAGGACAAGATGCCTACTTAGAAGGATTTAACCAAAATTTATATGGTGAAGGGGATTATAGAGATGTGGCAGAATTATGGGGCCCAATACAAGGTGATAAGGCCCCCCCCAAGCAAGTTGCCAGCAAGTGACATCACCCCCTCCCCACCCCCAAGGTGGTGATACACTGGTAGATATCTCGAGAATCCTTGTCAGCATGGATGTCCATATCAGCCTGAGTTACTAAGGGTCCTCACGCTTTTGGCACTGATGCTGGATTTATGTGGGATTTTCTTGGAGGCCCAAGGCAGGAATTTCTTCCACATAAACCGGGGACCTTCACTTTCTGCCTTTGCAAGGAGAGAGATGAGTATGCAGTGGTTCAGCAGCGTGCAGTGACTCAGTATACAGTGACACAAGGTCTTCCTTGACTCCTTGGCACTTACCACGCACAGCCTTCTCAAGGTACTGAACAGGAGAAAATGGATTATGCCCTCAACAATAAGAGACGAGTCATCCGCCTGGTTTTGCAGTGGGCCGCCACATACGGAGACCTCCTACAAGAGGACGACGTGGCCATGGCTTTCCTGGAGGTGTGTGGGGTTGTCCCTTTGTCCCACAATACAGGGGTGCATGACAACTTCCCTAGACAAAGTGGAATTGCCAGTTCTAGACTTTAGGAACACATCCATTCATCAGAAGGGTGTTGTAGAAAGGAAAAACATTGCTGGGCGCTGGTGGCTCATGCCTGCCATCCCAGCTACATAAGAGGCTGAGGTTGGGAGGATCAAGGTTGCAAGGCAGTCTCGGGCAGAAAAGTTCAGGAGACTCCATCCAGCAGAAGAAGCAGGGAGTGGTAGTACCTAGCTGTCATATCGGTGATAACAAGAAGCCTAAAATAGGTGGGTCGTAGTTCAGGCATGAGCCTGGGCAGGAAAGATGGTTCTTTCTCAAAAAATGACTAGGCTAAAGTCATGATTCAGTGGTAGAGAATCTGCCTAGCAAGCAAAAGGCCCTAAGTTCAAACCTCAGTACTTCCAAAGAAACAAAACCACCGTCCATATCCTGCCATTGTAATTCAATAAGTGTTTGAATGCATTTGTGTGTTCTATTCGTTATGCTTTATTCAGTTGTAGTAAAGTTAGTACCCATCATTTTGCAGTCTGCTCTTTCTACTTTATTTAAATAATTTTCTATCTCACTCATCTTAGTGATACAAATTTCTTTTTTTTTTTTTTTGGTCCGGTCGTGGGGCCTGAACTCTGGGCCTGGGCGCTGTCCCTCAGCTCTTCAGCTCAAGGCTAGCGCTCTACCACTTGAGCCACAGTGCCACTTCCGGCTTTTTTCTTATGTGGTGCTGAGGAATCGAACCCAGGGCCTCAGGCATGCAAGGCAAGCGCTCTACCACTGAGCCACCTTCCCAGCCCAGTGATACAAATTTCTAATGACTATCCTATGCCACAGAGAGGTTTACTTGTGCCCATATTGTTGAATGTTTGTATCATTTTATCTTTTCACCTTCCTAGAATTATTGTGCAGTGAACATTGCTGTGCAATTAGGACAATCTTGTCCCTTGGTGGTATCTCTAGAAGGATTACTAGATCAAGCTAGAGGTGGTTTTGAATGAAGGGAAAGAGATCATCTTTTGGAGGAATTATTAGGACAGGAAGCTGGAGGCCATAGATCATTGTGAAGACACATTGTATACATAGCAAGCATTCCTTCTAGCTCAGCTGCCCATTTCCTCCCTATGGCTGTGTCCTGTCATTTTTAATCCTGGATTGCAGATTCCCCCAACTGGCCATATATGTGAGGGGGGACGGTCCCCAAGACCCCCAGTGGAGGCCTGAACTGTAATAGTACTCAACCAACATGGACGTACCTGTGATAAAGCCCAGTTTATAAATGAAGGACAGTACAAAATGAGCGACAACAATAATAAAGAATCATAACAATATATTGGGCTAAGATTTCTAAATGTATAAATTATTTCATTCTAGACTTTTCCATTCAATATTTCCAGACTATGGTTGGTGGTGTGTAATGCAAGAGCACAATTAAGGAAGACAGATCTCCTCCCTCTGTCCTGTACAACCCAATTTTTTTTTTGGTTAAGCAGAAGGCAGTGTAGCTTCTGTTTCAGGGTGGTTGTTTTTTTTTAAACTTATTTTGACAGTACTCAGTTTGAACTCAGAGTCTAAAGTTTGCTAGGCTGGTGTGATACCACTGAGCCATACCTCCAGCTCTATTTTTCACTGTTGTGTTTCTTTAGTATAGGGTCTCATTTCCCATTTGGGCACGTAGCTGAGTCATGATCCCTTCATCTCTGGGATTGCAGGTGTGTTATCCATCTTCCCTCCATGGAAATAGAGTCTCATGGACTTTTTTTTTTTTTGGCTTGGGATGACTTGGTACCTTAGTCAGGTATAGGTTGAGAAGGATCTTGTGAACTTTTCTGCTCAGGCTGGCCTGGAACCCTGATCCTCCTCAGCCTCCCAAGTAGTTAGGCTCATGGGTGTGAGCCACTAGTACCAGGCTTGTGTTTCAGACTCTTACAGTCTGTGCGCTCTAAGATGAAGTCTCCTAAAGAAACATGCTCATATTTCTTTCATGTCATTTCAAGTGGGGGGGAGAAGGACTGTGGAACTCCTCCAGAGTGTGGAGTAACATACCCTAAAAACGTAAGGGATGAGGTGACTTGGGGGTCATGTGTTGAGTGAGCTTTGAACACAAGGCCATTTTATGAGGGGTGAAGCCAGCACTGCTGTGATGTTTGTGGTCTGCTATGGAGGCCGCTGCTTCTGAGTGATGTGGGACACAACTGCTTCTGCTGCTGCTGGGTGTTCAGCGAAGAGCCCTAGGCCAGGGGCCCCAACTCAGCAAAGTGTTGAAGGCCATACCTCCATTGTACCACAATGCTGGTAAATATTAAACAAACAACAAATACTAAAATAACAGTTAAAATGAGTATTAAAATGTTACTATAGCCAGGCATCTTTGACTTACATTTATAATCCTAGGTCCTCAGGAGAATGAGTTTTGAGGATGCAGGTTCAAAGCTAGCCCAGGCAGGAAAGTTCATGAGACTTCTATCACCATGTAACCACCAAAACAGCCAGAAGTGGAGCTGTGGAGCCAGTGGTAGAATGCTAGCTTTAAGCAATGAAGCTTATGGACAATGCTCAGGCTCTGAGTTCAAGCCCAAGAACTGGCACAAAATATTTTTTCCACTAGAAAACTGAGGTCAATGAAACATCCTATTGTTTTGACACCAGTGGCCCATTTCTGCCTCCCCAACTAGAGGAGATAGAAATAGGGTTGATCTCAGTTCCAGAAAAACCTGAGCATAAAGGGCATGAGATCTTCCCATCTCAACAGAAAAAGATGGGCATGCTGGTACACAGCTATAGTCTAAAGAGGAGAATCATGATCCAGACAAAGCCTGAGTTCAAACCCCAGTATTGCCAAAGAGTGTTTTTAAAGTGTAGAATTTAAAATGACCTGTTTCAAAGCACTCACTACATTGCCTTTCAGATAAATATCACCCAAATAATTTGTTTGTAGTTTAAAAATAGGAAAACATATCTAATATAAATTTACCATTTAGCCAATTTGTGTGTATGTGTGCACATACTCACATGCAAGTGTTGGGACTTGAACTCAGGGCCTGAGCATTGTCCCTGAGCTTTTTTGCTCAAGACTAGTATACTACCACTTATGCCACAGCTCCACTTCCAGCTTTTTGATGGTTACTTGGAGATAAAAGTCTCTCATGTTTTTCTGCCTAAGCTAGTTTCGAACCTGGATCCTCAAATCCTAGCCTCCTGAGTAGCTAGGATTATAGGCATGAGCCACCAGCTCCTGGCCCACTGAGCCATTTTTAAGTATATAATTCAGTGACATTCATTTTATTGCAGTGTTGTACCATCAACACCTTTGAATCATGGTCTGGTGCTTCTTATGCAAATGAGATAGAATCGTGCCTCTGTTGCTCTCTACAGAAGTGTACAAGCTTCGTAGTTCTTATTAAAAGCCTATGATCTTTGCCAATTACAGGAATTTTATGTGTCTGTATCAGACGATGCCCGGATGATTGCTGTCCTCAAGGAGCAACTGCCAGAGTTGGAGAAGATTGTGAAGCAAATGTAAGGAAGGGCTTGGCTTTGGGTGTGCTCTCACAAGGAATGTCTGCCTTGCCATCAAAAGAGCTTCCTAAAGGTCTTCCAACAAGAATGATTAGAGCTAGCCTTTCAATGACTGGCCACACAGGGTTCTGATTGCCAGATGCACAGAAAGATCTAGAACCATGGTTAGCTGTCTTCCGTCCTGAAAAGCTGCCGAGAGAAAGCCTGGCATGAGGAAGAGACAGACCCTCCTTTGGGGAGCCAGGTGCATAAAGTTGTGTCCCTTTGGTTCAGAGCAAGGAGCTCAGCTATAATACAGTCAATGCCATTTCAAGGAACTTTCTCCTTGACTTTCTCCTGTCAGAGCTGTAGATGGAAAATAGTTGTGTCCTCTCCATGCAAATTGAGGATTTTTCCTCACTGTCGCTTGAGCTGTTATTAAATAGTCTAGTGAGCACACTAGGTTGGACTTAAAACAACTAGGAAACCTGGCTTTTCACATGTGTTCTGCCTGGGATCTACCCACCTGTGACAGAAGCTGTTGTCTTTGTTGCCTTTTTGTGCTTGATCTCTTCATGTTAACATGAGGATACGTCCATTGCTTCCCAAAGGGATTCTGTGGTTTCATCTTCTAATGTAAGATTAAAGTTATATACAAATAGAACACTCTAAAATGACAGTGGTTATGGTATTAAATAATGTGCTTCTCTATTCTCGTAGCTCAGAAGATGCAAAGGCTCCACAAAAGAAGGTAAGACATCACCTGGAGTTCCTGACTGTCTGTGCCTTGTAGAATTATAATTCCTGGCTGGGAATGTGTCTTAATGGTCGAGCGCTTGCCTAGCATGCATGAAGCCCTGGGTTCAATTCCTCAGTACCACATAAGCAGAAAAAACCAGAACTGGCACTGTGGCTCAAATGGCAGAGCTTTAGCCTTGAGTAAAAGAAGCTGAGGAACAGAGTCCAGGCCCTGAGTTCAAGCCTCAGGACTGGGGAAAAAAATAAAAAGAATTCCTATAAAAGTGGTACTTTGTGTGTGTGTGTGTGTGTGTGTGTGTGTGTGTATGTGTGTATGTACACACGCACGTGTGTGCATGCCAGTACTAAGGCATGAACTCAGGGCCTAGGCACTGTCCCTTGATTTTTCACTAAAGGCTAAAGGCTGGTACTCTACCACTGAAGCCATTCTTCCAGCTTTACTATTTAACTGGAGATAAGAGTCTCATGGACTTTTCTGCCTAAGCTGGCTTTGAACCTCTATCCTCAGATCTTAGTTTCCTAAGTAGCTAGGATTGCAGGCATGGGCCACTGGCACCCAGCAAAAAGTGATACCTTTTTTTATAGGGAAAAATCTATTTCTTGGCTCTGACTGCTTCTGAGATGCATCTTGTCTGAGTTGCTGGCAGGTGCTGGTCAGCTCCCATTCCATCACTGTGATTATTTTTCTTACAGCACAGAGTTCTTTTGCAACAGTTCAACACAGGGGATGAGAGGTCCCAGAAGCGCCAGCCAATCCGTGGCTCTGATGAGGGTGAGAATTCTCTTCTAACTCATACCAAACCCTTTATCTGCTGCATCTTTATATCCTCCAAGTCTTGTGTCCCAAGCTGTTTAGCCACACTTCCTGATGCTCTTCCTCCCACACCCCCCCCCGACTGACACTCTCCTTTAAGGAAATATGGATTCTCACAGGGCCTGGCTCTAGGTCCTCACCTCTGGGAAGAGCCAGAGGGAAGGCATCCGAAAGAAGGTGAGACACCAGGGCCAGCTTCAGAGCAGCCCTCCTGCCCAGTGAGAGCACTGTGGCCCTAAACACACACAGCTTCCCCCAGCAGCCCTCCTGTGGGTGAAGATGCTGACATTTGCTGTTTGCATGCCTAAGTGTTCTGTAATCGTAAATGTTCATAAGAACAACAGAGTTGTCATTTCAAACCACAAATGAATCTTGTCATCTAAGAATACCTCAACACCTAAGAATCACAGTAGCTGGGATTGACTTCAGGATCTGTGGGTTCAGAGGTGAGCTTGGGGTTACCATGTTCCAGTCTGCTGAGCTAAGTATAGCTAAGCATGGCAGCCTCAACGTAACAAGATGAGCAAATGGGAGGGAAAGGCCGGAGCGGCAAGCTCGCAGAGGTGTCAGTGTGTCGTAACCTGGTAATCAGCTTACAGTGTGGCACTTTGTGGATGATCAAAAGAAAGACAAGAAAAAGACAAATCTAGACTACCAGCCAAACATACTTCTCATTTTTCCCCATGTCCTATTTGTGGCCTTCTCACAAATAACTGTGGGCTTTTTATTTTTAATGGAGAGTGGCGGCCGTGTGTGTCCTTATTCTTAAACCAATGCCAAGGAAAGCAGGGCTAGAAGTGGACAGGTATAGATGCATGCAAATAAATGCAACAGTAGGAGATCATACAAGTGTGAGAAAATGTTTTAATTAATTTTGCATGGCTTCTGATTTTCTGAGAACTTTGAGACCATTTTCCCTCATGATGAACTGTCTCTGTGAAGTTTTGTTTAAGGTCTACTGCATGGACCACACCTATACCACCATTCGAGTGCCTGTGTCCGCCTCAGTAAAAGAAGTCATCAGTGCTGTTGCTGATAAGCTGGGCTCCGGGGAAAGTCTGATCATCGTCAAGATGAGCTCCGGAGGAGGTAGCAGACTTCATTAGTATCTGGACCTTTGGAAAAAATGGGACATCCAAGCAGGAAGCACTGAGAGAGTTAGCGTAGCCATTCCAGGCCAACCAGATGGATGACATGGCAGCACGGGAGAGATAAAATCAACCAAGAAGCTCAGTTCCCCAGCGATGATTGGATAGCCATTTGATAAGTTCTTCCTTTTTGTCCTATCTAAGTAATCCAAATGACTTCATTGATGTACAGTTTTTAAATGCATATTTCAAGAAAGGAAATTACTTTGTATGTGTTGGTACTGGAGCTTGAGCTCAGGGCCTCACACACTGTCTTGGCATTTTTGTTCAAGACTGGTGCTCTACCCCTTGTGCCACACCTCTGCTTCCAGCTTTTTGCTGGTTCATTGGAGATAAAAGTCTCACTGACTATTCTAGCTGGGCTAGCTTCAAACTCCTTAGAACTCAGCCTCCTGAATAGGTCGGATTACAGGTGTAAACCACCAGCACCTGGTTTTTGGAATGTTTTTCTTTCTTTCTGTATTATTCTTTTAAGTCTTCTCTGTGTCTGACATTATATATAAATATATAATATTTATTAAGTGAGCTAATTTTTTTCAATGTAGACGGTGGCTTAATCTGGTTATTGTTGTTATACTCCAAATTAGGGAATGGATGAAAAATAATACATTTTACAACAACAATCCTGCAGTGTCTTTGAACCCCTCCCTCCTATGTTTTATAAAAGTGACTTTTTTTATATCTAGAGTACTGTGTAGTTAGACCATCTAGCAACTTATCTAAATCTCCAGTGCAGTTCTTATATATAATTATAGCTGTGTACAGAACTGGGTGAATGAACTCTTGGATGTTCCCCTCCTTGTTGTGTGGTCATTTCTGATAGCATCTTGAGGGTTGTGTGGCTGTGCAAAAGCTGTGTCCTTTTGATTCAGTGGGTCCCTTCAGTCCTGTATTTTCTGCAGTTGCTCTGCTCTGCATGTTCCGGTAATTCACCGAGCTGGTAATTTGTTGGTGTGATTAGGGCCGTGCAGCCAATCTCAAATGTATTTAATAGGCAATCTCACGCTTTTTATGTTCACAGAAAAGGTGCTGCTCAAACCTAATGATGTCTCGGTATTTACAACGCTCACCATTAATGGACGCCTGTTTGCTTGCCCGAGAGAGCAATTCGATTCATTGGTAGGTGGGTGTGGATGGCCTCCTCAGAGTGCCGTCTGCAATCAGGAAAACTAGTCTGCAGCTTCATTTCACACTCACTTTGAACCTGGTTGCTAAAACATCTTGAATACTACTTGGCTTATTCTACACTCCTGACTATGAGCAAAGCCTTAGGTGTTCACTAGAGATGCTCTGAGTTTAGATTTCTCTCTTGTGGAAATCAGCCAGTTAGCACCACTACTGGCTGAATTACAAGTCAGTTGTAATTACAGCTCACTATAACGTGTCCCCAGCTCAGATATTACTAGGAAAATCTTGGGTTCTTAGGCAAGGATGGAAATAATCTTAGTCTTCCAAGCAAGGCATTACTACCTAGGAGACTCCTTAGGGTGCTGTTGTGCTCATTGTCCCTCATTTAGGAAATGCCAGAGACCCGAACCCTTCCCCAACCATCCACCTTCCAGCCCCACATAGCTTCCCATGAACACAGGACACACTTGTGTCTTCCTATTTATCCTATAAAAATTAAGCATGGAAGTGAGTAGGTATTAAAAGATCTTAGAAGGCTGACAGGATCAGCTTAGAGAGTAGAGAAAGAAGATGCCCCCAGGCTCTGGACACACAAGGCCTTTCTTTCTAAGGAAAAGCAGAAACCAGAAGGATGAAGGATAAACTGCACCAAATTTGGGGAACAAAAGTTTATCAGTGAGCATGAGACTGGGTGATACATGAATAGGTTCAAGTTTAATCAAATCAGGCTCATGAGGTAACTCAAGTCTCTCGGGTGGGATGTAGTCCAGTAGCAAAGCGTGGGCCTAAGCACCTGCATGGTCTTGATTTGATCCCTGGGACCATGACAGTCAAGGATTGTCTTCTTTGGACTTGAGTTTGGTTTCTCTCAGCAGGATCTTGGTCTCTGATTGAGAGAGACTCACTTTTACCATCTTTTTTTTTAAATGTTTTCTGGAAACAGGCTATGTAGCCCAGACTAGCCTTGAACTTGAAGCCTTCCTGCCTCAGCCTTCCAAGGGCTGGGATTACAGGCATGTACTACAAAGGCCCAATTTAGAACACTACCTTGAATTGATATTGTGAGGAGAACTTGCAGATATGACATCTGTTCCCTTACTTCTCCCTCAGCCCTGGTCCTCATCCTTCCTCTGCCCCCAGCAGCATAAGCTCAAATTTGCCTCCCTGTCCCTTTCACATATTCTTTAATCATCTACATTTATTACTTTCTAAATAAATACTTTCCAACGTGGCGGGGTTGAATGTCATAAATGAGTTGTGCCTACCCTGTTCTGGAAAGAAATTCCTTAAAAAGCCACTGTCATTGAAGCTACATGCAAGGTGCCATGTGATGTGTTTACTGCACAGTGCACAGGGGCCTCTCTTGCCAGCTGGTTGTTGGCCATGGCGTTGAACGATGTGGCGGATGACAAGGCATGTGGACAGTCTCCAGCTCCCTGGGGGCAGATAGTAACTTTTAAGCTTCTGTTTATTTGCATGCCACCATTCCAAGGCCTTGCTTATCTTCCATGTTGAAAGTAATTTACTATTTCATAACAAGTTACCCTGGACGTGGAGCTCTTCCCTGTTGGGGACCTGCTCTTTGCTGAACACCGGGGGGTCCCACCTCACCTGCTGCACATCTGGAGCCTTGGAGCCACTTCTCCTGCTTGCTGAAGGGTTCTGGAGAACAGTCCTTCTAGGAAGAGCTCTCCAGATCTATCAACACCTTCTTACCACGTGACTGCTCTGTGCAGGGCTGGGCTGGCTTCTGTGGCCACGGGGACCAGTGCCCCAGGCCTCTGTCCTCATGACAACTTCTGTCAAGGAACTCAGAGTCACCCAAGTGGCCTGGAACAGAAAAAGCTGAATATTCAATGGTGTTAGGTTAAGGGCTTGGATTCTGAGCTTTTTGACATTTTATTTAATGTTAGGACAAAGCAAATTACAGGCAAATCCCATTGAACTATAATTTGGCTCTGCTTTTATCCATTCACTGGTTCCTTAGACCTGTATTTAGTACCAAACACATTGTTGTAGGCTTGGAATTGGTTCTGGCTCCAGGTCCATCAGCTACTTGTCCATCCACTAACATTTACAATGTTAGAGTGCTTTTCTTCCCTGTTCTGACCATTGGGATGGTTTCAATGACAAATCCAACATGTACCTTGAACAGCTCACTGTATCACTAGGGACATCAGTGTGTGAGGATCTCATGTGACAGAGCTAGCCACGGGGTGGGGGGGGGAGGTAGAGGACAGTGGGGGCTACAATGACAAGAGGATGTAGGATGAATCTCACTGACTGTCAACATTTGCTCACTTTGGTACCAATTCTATGGCTTGAACTCAGGGCCTTATACTCTTGCTTGGTTTTTTTACTCAAGGCTGTCACTCTACCACTGGAGTCACAGTCGACTTTCAGCATTTTGCTGGTTATTGGAAATGAAAATCTTACAGACATTTTTCTTCCTGGACTGCCATTGAACCTTGATTCTCAGATCTCAGCCATCTTGAGTAGCTAGGATTACAGGGGTGAATGGGAGGCTTCCAGGGGTGAATGGGAGGAGAACTCTGCTGGTCTTCCAGTCACTGCTTTCCAGCTTCAGGAAAGAAGTCATCTCTCAGAAAGGTCAGGGAGAGAATACACAATACACAGGGTCCCCCCCTTCTCTCTCTTTCTCTCTCCCTCTTTCTCTGTGTCTCTCTGTGTTTCTCTGTCTCTCTGTCTGTATCTGGGCAGACACATGTGCAGTGCAGAGGATACCTGAAGTCTGCTGTTCCTCATCTGCAGGAAATTTCCGTGGCAACCTCTTACAAAAAATGGTTCAAGGAGATACTTCCTATGGAACCAAGAGTCAACATGTGAACCCCCATGTCAGAGAGAGAAGCGCATTTGCTGAACATGCAAGGCGGGGTTAGCTGCCTTTGACAAGGAGCAGAGAGGCCCAGAGAGATCCTCAGGGCTTCTTGTTACTGTCATCTCTGAATAGAGGGATGACGAGCCAGCATCCATGACCAAAAAAACCTTCTATCTTTCTTTCCTTTTTTTTTTTGGTCCAAGACTGGGACTATACCTCAGTACCTGATGCTTTCACTCATTGGCTAGTGCTGTACCACCTGGGCCTTGCTTTCAACCCCCTTTTTGTTTTCTTCTCTTTCCTTTTGTTATTCATTTGTGTCTGGAAGGAGGGGTACTGGGCTTGAACATATGGCCCCGTGCTCTGTCACTTGAGCCACAGCGTTTTAGCAGCTAATAGGGGATAAATGTCTTACAGATTCTCCTGCTTCACTAGATCTGGACAGCAGTCCTCAGATCTCAGCCTCCTGAGTAGCTAGGATTACAGGAATGAGCCCCAGATACCTGGCCCATCTTAGTGGAAGAGAAGCCATAAAGCCTCAAAGAAAATCACCTAGAAGCCAGGTAGACCGAATGTCTCCAGTGTGCAGGAGAGTGAGAGTGTTGTGCAACTGCCCAGAAGAGCACATGGGCCATATTCACACCTATAGGGGAGAAGGGAGCCAGGGCAGAGGAAGGTTCACCTCAGAAGTGGTCCTAAAACCTAGAATTCAAAGGCTTCTCTCGCTGTCAGACCTGAGACCTGGTTGAAATCACTCTCCTTTGCTTCCGTCAATCACTTGTACATCAGCCTCTGGCTGGTTGTTAAGTTGTAGGGCTTTGCCATCAGTGCTTTTCTTCCCTGCTCTCAGTCTGTTGCATGGAGTGAGTCAGGGACAACAGTATTTAGCATCAAAGTCTGGGAGTTGTGCTTCCCACACCGTCCTGTGCATTTGTGTTGCTGAAGCACTGTTGGGAAGTGAAATCGTTTGGGACAGGGGCCCTCCCCTGTGCCAGGCACCGTATTTGTATGCTACACTGAAATTCTCCTATCTAATCCTCTTAGAACCAGCCTAGGGGTTCATGACCCTCATTTACCCACTTGGCTATTAAGACCCCAATTCACTAGCACTGGAGCCACAGTCAGGAGATTAAGGGATCAAGCCAAGTGTGTGGCGGTACAGTGGAGTTCTGTGTAGTCTGCTGCTCTCTAAGCTGTCACTAACCTGCTCTATTATCTGGCCTATTACAAAACCCAAACTCCTAATCGCAAAGACTTTCTAAAAGCTGTTCCTTTGGTTCCCCCCTGCTTTCTGTTCCTGCCAAGCAAGTCTCTTGACAGCCTCTCCATCTTTAAGAACTTCTTACCGTCCAGCTACCTATGATGAGCCATCTCCAATGCTCAGGGAAGCACTGACCTACCTAAGTTTTTCTGCTATTTTTTTTTTTATTGTCCTAGTACTGGGGCTTGAACTTAGGGCCTTGTGTTCTCCCTTAGGCTTTTTTCCTCAAAGCTGGTGCTCTACTACTTGAACCACACTTCCACTTCTGGCTGGTTAACTGGAGATAAGAGTCTCTTAGATTTATCTGCCTGTCTTCAAAGCACAGTCCTCAGATCTCAGCCTCCTTAGTTGTTAGGATTCTAGGCATGAGCCACCAGCACCCAGATGATCTACTACTTATTTTTAAACACCAAGAACCTCTTCAGGCCACACATTCATTCCCAGTACCTCCATTCATGCTCCCTCAACTGTTCATCTCTGCACCTCAGAGCCATGGGTACACACACACACACACACACACACACACACACACACATTAATGCTTAACTTTAAAAAGGCAAGAACCACTTACATTCTGACCATGGAATTCTTTAAAGTTCAGAATTGCAGGAGACACTGACAGCATGGTAATGATGGTGATGAGATGGAGCCTGTATAATATCACCACTTGTGATAGGAACTTACTTTTGGTTTTTGTAGTAATGGGAATTGAGCCCAGGACCTTGCCTATGCTAAGACAAGCATTCTACCTCTGTGCTATATCTCTAGCCCTCTGACATGAACATTGAATATCCAGATATAGTTGACATCATACTGGAAAATATTCTTTTTCACTTTTGTTATTTTGTAATATGTGTACGGACTGTTTCAGTTATGGAGATTTTTAATGTGTTAAATGTACACTTCTTTTGTACATAGATCTTTCATCTCATGCAAACATTTTAGACCATTTCCCATAATACAGAAACAAGATAAGGAAGTCAGATGAAAACTCTTGCCTGAGAGTCTTTCCAAAAATAACAGCTAGATTTTCTAATGTCTTCCACCAAGCCTCAAGGTCATGTGAATATCATTCTTATGGTGTTGTCCTGTCTCACACCCAGTTGATGTGTTTAGAAGATGGCACTATAGCAGCTTAACCACCCTTACCAGCATTAGCAAGGAACACTGTGGCTAGATATACAGAGCTGCCATGCCTACCTTGCTTTGCAACCACTTCAACACTGATGCAAACACTGATGCTTGATCTCAGGGTCTTGTGCTCTCACTTGACTTCTTTTCTCTTGGGCTGGTACTCTACCACTTGAGCCACACCTCTCCTTTTGTATTATTGCTGGTTCATGGGAGATAAGAGTTTCACTCACTTGTCTGCCTGAGCTGGCAAGGAACTGTGATCCTCAGGTAATCCTAGGATTACAGACATAAACCACATTGGTACCCACGTGATCCTTCCTTCTCTGCCAGGGGAAAGGGAGAAAGTTCTCAGGGATCTCCAGGCCCAGGCATAAGAGAATCTCCACATTTTACCTTACATGGAATCTTACTTTCCATATCCTGCATTTTTCAGTCAGTGGGATTGACTCCAATGCTGCCGATGTCTCAAATGGTGGTAGTCAAGCAAGTGACACTGAATGCAAAAGCATCTTTGTCTTCTGAGTGAAATTCTGAATGTATCTCCAGAACCTTTTCTTACCAGAAACTCCTGAAAGCACATAGCACCAAGTCCTCATCTTTGTTGAGGTCCTGATCTGTTTTTTTTTCATTTATCATCTACAGACTCCTTTGCCGGAACAGGAAGGCCCAACCACTGGAACAGTGGGAACTTTTGAACTGATGAGCTCCAAGGACTTGGCATACCAGATGACAATCTATGACTGGGAGCTCTTCAACTGCGTGCATGAGGTAGGCGGACATGTGTGGGTGGCCTGGTGTATAGAGGTTTTGAATGAAGTTTACTGGCCTGGCTCAGGTCTAAGGATTTCATATGGGTGGCCATATGGAAGCCAAATGACAGTGGGTGTTTGCATACCAAGTTTATAAATAAAGCCTGTTACAAATTCTTGGAGTGTTCAAGAAAACTTCATAAAGCCGTGTTGTGCTATATATGCATACTAAGCCAACGACACCTAATTTATATTTGTATATTTCACATAGCTCATGGAAAGCCCTTCACATCCAGAGATACCTGGGTTAGTGAGTGAATTCACATCTGCAGAACAATCTTTAAAAAAATCCAAAAAAAAAAAAATACAGAAAAAAATCAGGCTGGCATTTTGATTTAAAAAGCAAACAAATAAGTGAAATTGTTTCCTTTTCTGTTCTAGCTGGAGCTAATCTACCACACATTTGGAAGGCACAATTTTAAAAAGACCACAGCAAACTTGGACTTATTCCTGAGGAGATTTAATGAAATTCAGTTTTGGGTTGTCACTGAGATCTGCCTTTGTTCTCAGCTCAGCAAGCGTGTGCAGCTCTTAAAAAAATTTATTAAGATAGCAGCCCAGTAAGTATCTTCAGCTTGGGAAGAGAAAATAGCTTCAGAATTGTATTTTAATTTTATTTTCTTAGACACCAACCTCATAAAGAAAAGCAGGGCATAGGAGTTTCTTATGTACAAAGACCAGTCTCAGGAGATTACAAGTAACTGAATTATTGTAAAAGATCAACTTTCTCTAAGCTTTTGTGAATACATGCATCAATATATAAAGTAACATATTATATCGCCAATACTAGAGTCCACTCCCTGACCTCTGTTGGCTCTGAACTCAGAAATTTTGTTGCCTTTGATTTAGAAAGTTCTCTGATAGAAACTTGTGCTTGAGGCTTTTAAAACGCAGGTCTGGCATGACACATTCTCACCAGTAGAGGGCAGTAGAACATGCTTCTACAGAAGCACATCCAACTCAGCCAGAACAAAATCAGAAAAATGCATGAAGGCGAGCTAACCTGGTACAAGAAAAATCATCTCCATAAACATCAGAGAAAGCAAACATCTTATAAATATTCTATTTAACTGCACTTTGTGGGAAACAATTTATTTACTGCAGGGGCCAGTTAGATTTCTCCCTGACATGAATTTAATCTCCTGCTATTTAGATATGCCTGACAACCTCCTGTTTACTTCCATGTTTTTGGTATCACCACAGTGCTAAAAATAAAAGGCTAAATGTGGCCTGTGGCTGTGAGACTCCTTCCCTTCCTGAATGCGGGGAGCTCCAGCACAGGAAGATTGGGAGAACAAGTGACCCCGGCCAGGCAATTTTCTTGAGCCAAACAGTTGAGATCTCATGCCGAGACTGATTTCTAGCACTAAACAAAGGAGTGAAGGCTGCTTGGGGTTTTACAAACATCACTTTACCAAAATGCCTTGAGCCATTTTGCCAAAACTGTGAAGGTTCCATGGGATATTCGATCCTTCTGATTCAGATTTGACTCTCTCATCTTGGGGAAAAACTGGCTATTCAAGAAAGATTTAGTAGTGTTGCATGGAAATTTCTGGTTCTGAATAGAGTGTCTCTCTTTCTCTTTCTCTCTCTCCCTCCCTTCCGCCCCCCTCCCCCTCCCCACTCCCCTCATTGCAAGGAACAGCTGGCTTCCCGTGTTTGGAGTGAGTGGATTATGGAAACTATGACAGGATGTGCTTTCCTGTTAGAAGGAGCACATTTTCTCTTCACCTTAGCCTGATGGTACTAAATGCAGCAAAGATGGGAAAGGTGACCTGTACACAAGCAGCAGGGGTGGTCGGAAAACTTTATATAATCTTGTTAGGAAGTGTCATGGATGAGCCTCTCAAAAATACCCAGGAATGCTTGGGGTTTGGGGTTTCTTTGTTCTTTGTTTTTGTCTCTGTGTCACATGTCTCCTTGTGATCATTATCAAGCTCAGGTTGCTAGCCCACAATGGACCTGTTCTCATAGTCAAATTGGAGAAGGTTCTGGGCTTTCTTAACTCCAAGGTACACAGGATGACATAGAAACAGAATGGTCCCAGTGTCTATGCAACTTGATGCCTTTGGGAACTGTATCATATTCTGCTTAAGCTTTTTTCCCTGTCCAGAGCTTTATGAAGCTGACGGGCAGGATGCGGACAGCTAATTCTCTTGTTTTCATGCAAGGAAACTGAGGCATATAGAATAGCATTGATCAGCTCTTCATTTATTCTTTTAAGACCACACAGGCAAGACAAAGGCAAACATATGTACATGCTGTCACTCACTGCTTTCATACCTGGTACCTCCTCATAGATTTCAGGCTTTGTCCTGCGATCCACTGCCCTGGCACTAGGCAAGCCTTTCTTGCTTCTTCATACCAGGAGTGAGCATGGTAGCTTCTCTGGAGTGTCTTATCATGTTCACCCAGATGATTGAAGAATTACATATCACTACTTCTGCCAGAAGAACATGAGCAGCAAATGCAAATACTTTCCTAGCCCTTTTTTCCCCTGTCTGTTGTGGGGCTTGAACTCAGGGTCTAGTTTGAGCCACAGCACTACTTCTAGTTTTCTGGTGGTTTATTGGAGATAAGAGTCTCATGGACTTTTCTGCCCAGTTTGGCCCCAAACCATGACCCTCAGCTCTCAGCCTCCTGAGCAGCCAGGATTATAGGTGTGAGCCACCAGTTCCCAACTTTCCTAACCTTTTACAAACTTTGATTTCAGGCGGGTGAAAGAGTTGTCCTTATTGCCAAAAGAGTTTTTTCCTTTTACAGGGACCTAGTCTGATGAAGTTGGGGGTTCTTTAATTTTTTTTAACTAAACAACTTGGCTAAACACTGCCATTATTCTAATAAGAATTTCTAAGCCTTTTTCATTCCCAAATACATAATCATAAAAGCTCATAGTAGCAGAGGTACAGAGTCTGACATCAGTTAAAACACATAAGAAATCAGGTTCTTTTAGCTTTGTTTCTTTGGATGTTTTTCGCCCTCAACTTTGAACTGCTGAAGATTGCATGCCTAGCTCACAGGAACTCTCTTTGTCCACAAATTAGAAGCATTTGCATGGCAGGTAGAAGCCGGGTGGCTGTAGCATTGGGATTTTAGTTCCCTCTCCAGCTGCCAGGACAGGGGCCATCTCCAGGTATGAAAGTCTCCAAGGTCATGACCTTTCACCCTTCCCATCCCAAGGGCTGCTTTCCTTCAGGCCCACCTTGGATTGTACCAAATTTGGATTGTAATAACAGCTCCAGGGAAGGTGTCTTTAAATTACTTCTCAAAACCCAGACCCCAGTGGTGAAAAGTATCTGCTTTCTGCAATGACAGTGACAAATCAAACAGCAGAACCTAGTCACCCAAGTGGAGCCTACACAGTGCCTTACACCCACCCTGGCCTGTTCATAGAAAGGAATCCGGACAATACTAATGACTATCAGAAAATAGAACTCTGATTTCTTTTTTATCACTCAAAAGTGGCATTTTTACTCAAACGCGTGCCTCTTGTGTTCCAGTTGTAAAGAGTACAAGAATCTGAATTCCTTTTTTGCCATCATCATGGGACTAAGTAACGTGGCTGTGAGCCGCCTGGCACTAACGTGGGAGGTAAGCTGCAGCTGAGATCCAGCTGTGACTGGAGCCTTCAGAAGAAAACCCTAGGCTCACCAGTGAGCTTTTATTTAGAAATAGCACTTACACTGCTACAACAATGGAAGAGTGGAACACATGGAGGGAGGTGACCTTTCTCCTTTGACCAGTTGCCACCTGAGCAAGTGAAAACTGAAAAAGATATCATCCTTTTGTGTATGGGAGAAGGGACCTGGGGATGGGGGGGTTCTGTTTTTCCATCTACACACTGTAAATAATAATAACTTGATTATTAGGTATATGTAAATTGATTGGATGACTGCAAAAGGAGTTTTGTGCATAGATTCAATGATCTCAGAAATGTCTGCTTGTTCAGCTATGTTCATGCTTGGAATCCTAGCTACTTAGGAGGCTCAGATCTGAGGTCCATAGTTCAAAGCCAGCCCAGACAGAAAAGGCTGTGAGACTCTTATCTCCAATTAACTATCAAGAAGCCAGAAGTGGAGGTGTGGTGTAATAGGTAGAGCACCAGACTTGAGTAGAAAAAGCCAAATCACAATGCAAGGCTCTGAGTTCATGCTCCACTATCATCATGCATGTGTGTGCATGGATGTGCGCACATGGACAAACACACAAAGGAAAAAAGGAACAGTAGTTATTCCTCCCTCCCACCTAGGTCCTAGAACTTAAACTCTGAGACTGGGTACTGTCCCTGAGCACATTTTGCTCTCGGCAAGCACTCTGTCACTTGAGCCACAGCTCCACTTTTGGCTTTTTCTGTGATTAATTGAAATAAGAATCTCATGGACTTTCCTGCCCAGACTGGCTTTGAACCACAGTCCTCAGATCTCAGCCTCCTGAGTAGCTAAGATTACAGATGTGAGCCCACCAGGGCCCCGCTGCTTCTTGCTTTTGCACTAAGCCATAGCTGATTGAAATAAGATAGAAGATTCGATTTATTTTACCCAATTAGACATTTTACACCTGGGAAAAATAGCTATCCATAGGACAACTGTTTAGAGCAGCTGAGTACAAAGTGTCCCTAAATCACCTGGCAGTCTCCTCTCTATGTAGAGGAACAGCCTTGGCTTATCATTTTTTGGGGGGGAGGGGGCAAAAGTTATGGAGTTGTGTTATGAATTTTAGCACCAAAATAGGATGAGTGGTTTAATGATGCTTCAAATGTCTTCACTTTTTATTTGCTTAGTAATTAGAATGGACTTGACCCCTTTCATGTGGCATATAGCTGAAGAAATACTAATCTTGAATAGAACATCCACACAAAAATAGACTCTTACTAAAAATAAAAGGCATGTGTGAGGGGATACACACATACAAAAGAGCAAGGATGTTTCATAGCGACTGTGTTTGCAGTGAGCTACTTCAAGGCAGCTGTTTGCATCTCTTTATGTTTCTCTTGAAATCCTTTTTTCTACTTCCCTCTTGAAACGATTTTCCTTCTCGGTCCCTCCTAAGTGTTTCCATTGTTTATAGGGCAGGTCTTCACAAGTCCTCTGTCTTGGGTTTCTCTTAAAATTCCAGGCAAATGCAGCACAGAGCAGCTCATCCCCTGAATATAGGAATGAGAGAATTGGTGAAGCCTGTGTGCCATGCAGCTGCCTCATCTTCCAGTGAGTGAAAGGACAGACGAAGCACTGCCAAGATATCGACGCAGTGAAGCCATTATGCAGTGTCCCTGTCTCACAGCCAGTCCAAGGCTCTGGGAATCTCGGGAGACCTGGGGCTCTCCTCGCATAGTCTGCTTTCCTCAACCTTCTCCTGCTGCTCATCTCCCCATAGAGTCCAAATGAGTTGTTAGGGGAAAAAAAATCACAAAAAGCCCACAGCCTCCTGGGAAATCAGGGAGGCCAAGGATAGGTACCATGTAATGGCAACCAAATAGTGAGACCATAGCAGTTAGGAAATAGTATCTGAGTCCCTGCAGGGAGGGTGCATCCAGCAATAGGACAGTGAATTGGCCAGTTAGTGGCAAGTGAAAGTAAACAGCGGGTTAGCTGGTCCTTCAGCCTCTCCAGAACAGGAGTGCTGTGAGTCTCTGATCTGAGCTTTTCTTTTCATCATGATATGATGCTAACCAGGGAACATTAACCTGCCATTAGGAAGCCTTTACTTTTAGAGGGGAAAATGATGGTGTAATTCTGTAAACAAAGCTTTCCTTCATAAGTATCTTTTTCTTTTTTGTGTCTATACTGGAGCTTGAACTCAGGGCCGGGCACTCTTCCACTTGAGCCACAGCTCCACTACTGGCTTGTTGGTGGTTAATTGGAGATAAGAATCTTATGTGATTTCTTTCCCTGGGCTGTCTTTGAACTGCAATCCTCAGATCTCAGCTTCTTTGAGTAACTAGGTTTACAGATGTGATCCACCAGCACCCAGCTTTCATGAATATCTTTTATTTGATGTATCTGTCCATATTTGCCAAGAACTTCCCCAAGGCTTTCTGTAGAGCTCCAACAAGCACCCTGGTGGCCTCATGAACAGTCTTAGAATGAACTTAAGAATCTTTGGGGCTCAGGACTTGCTCTTTCTTGTATCAGAATGGAAAGTCTATCAGATCTCTACTGAGCATCTGCTCAGTACTCGATGAAATACTGAGGAGATAGCAATAAAACAAAACTGATGAAAAGCAATGTTCTCACTGTAGTTCATGTTGTAAAGGATGGGAAAGAGTGAAATAGTCCCTAAAGTTCATTGAATCCTAATATTATCAGGTTTAAATGTCTGATCATGGCTGGAATCTAGTGGCTGATGCTTATAATGGTAGCTGTTTAGGAAACTGTGATTTAAGGATCAAGGTTCAAAGCCAGCCTGGGCAAGAAAGTTCATGTGACTCCTATCTCCAGTTAACCACCAAAAAGCCAAAAGTGGAGGTATAACTCAAGTGTTAGAACATCAGCCTTGAGTGAAAAGCTAAGGGACAGTGCTCAGGTCCTGAGTTTAAGCCCCTGAGTTAGCCTGGCATACATGCATATACACACACAGACACATGCACACACACATGCATGTGCGCACATACACAAATTCAGATTGTACAAATAAAAGAGTAAAGGTGGGGGGGCTGTGTCAAAGGTCCAGACAAATTAAAGTTTCTGGAATGCAATCCTGTTTATGAATCATTCAGCCAAGAAAATGTTATAAAAGCAATCATAGTTACTTTTGGTTCCACTAGATGAAGGCTTTTAAAAGGCAAGTTCTCTATGTTCTAGAATTTTATCCTAAAATGACAGGACAAGTTATGGTTCAGCCTGTCTCTAAGATGTTTGATTAAGAGCCAAAAGATATACCTGTCCCCTAGAAATGTTAACTCATGGCACATATCTAGCTTTTGAATCTGACATATGCGTGTGGCATTTTCATTTCATTAACAGAAACTGCCAAGCAAGTTCAAGAAGTTCTATGCAGAGTTTGAAAGTTTAATGGTAAGTGACAGTGGCTCTTTATGCTGTTCACTGCATTAATCCGATTTCTGATGAGCTGAATTGAAGTTCTCATTTTGGAAATTTTATCTGTCCTTGTATGACTTTAAGAAGTTTATGAGCCCTTTTAGTGCTGCTAAAACAAGCATGTCTGACTAATGAATGGCACCCACAGGAACTAACTTAAAGAGGACTTATGTCCCACATAAGGTCAATTTGTGTAACAAGAAAAGCAGCATAATGAAGTCCTTCCCAGGCTGACGATGGGCTAGAAGCTGTCCTTCTCCTGGCTTGCCAAAATTAGGTCTCCCCATTGGCTGGGAAGTGTTCACAGACCGGAAAGGAGTGAGTGGAACTTGCTGGAGAGATGGGATGGTTTCAGAAGGCAAGTCAGGACATCTGTATGGGGCAAGGTTTGGGAGGTGAGCTCACCTCCCAGGGAAGAGGCCAACAGCAGGGAAGAGGAATGTTGGTTGAGGTTTGCTTTATATTTCCTACTTGCTTCCAAATCAGTCTCTCTCCCCAGCCCCAGTCAGAAAACGTCCTTTTAAACCAGAATGGGACCCAAAAGCAAAATAGTAGCTTAACCATATGTAAAGTTGTTTTAGAAGATTAAATCCATTTATTTAACTGGAGCTATGTTGACTCCAAAACACCAGATTATCCCATAAAGAGACCATGTGTGTAAGATGGTAGTGTCTGTGTCACTTGTCACTGACCAGCTTCTCTTTGTCTCCCTCAAGGATCCTTCAAGAAACCACAGGGCGTACAGGCTAACAGCAGCTAAGCTGGATCCTCCTCTCATCCCATTCATGCCTCTGCTCATTAAAGGTAATCCTAAGAAAAGCACAGGCCCCGCAGATGGGGAGTTCTTGAGAGGCAAAGATGAACTACACCCTGGTCAGATTGAGCTCTTGGGATAGACATCTTCTGGTCACCTTTCTGCCCCGAGGACTTTCCAAGAGTTGGAAGATGGCTGGAAGAGTAGGAACTCATGATGTGGAAACCTTGTTAGTGAAGCAGAGGATTCAGTAAAATTTCAGTTTGAAATTTTACTAATCTCAGATAAAGTGATTTAGAAAGTTAAACACCTAACAATCAAGAGAATTATTATCAGCTTTTCTTCAGCAACAGTGTTATGCAAATCCACCTGCATAGTCTAATGGTGTGATTGTGCTTTCTTCCTCTGACATATTTCGGTTAGTGATTCGAATGTGGCTTTTATTTCTTTACAGATATGACATTTACTCATGAGGGGAACAAGACATTCATTGACAATCTAGTAAACTTTGAAAAAATGGTACGTACAATATTATAACCTTAACCCACCATGAGTTTTTTTTAAATAAAATCTGCATTTGTACTAATAAAGGAAATAATTTCCATATAGGCTTCCATGTTAAAAGGTAGTTACACATAAAGGAGTTTTGAAATATTTGGTTCAAATTGGCTACCAATTTAATTCTGTCAGTTCTCTTTTGTGAAATTGAATAGTATTTGTACTGTGACTCTTAGCAGCAGCAGCCTTTATGCTGGGTGTTTCCATCTCTGGCTGCCTGTTGCTAAAGAGTACAAATGTTCCGCGGTGACTTATGGATTGTGTTTTGTAAGGTTTGTGGAGCTAAAATGCCCCAGGATGCCTTTGAAATGTTGATCTGCCTAGCCTGATGTGTAGGTAAATGCAACTCTATAGCAGATCTTTATAATGATGCATTTAATCTAAATATGTATTGCTTATCCCAATCAAGTTCACTGAAGTTCAGAGAGGGAACTTTGGAAATCTCCATAACAAAACAAATTTCAAAACAAATGTAGATCTAACACGTATTCGTATTCCATAGTGTTCAGCTATAGTCCTATATTGCATTCTACCAACAAGATTTTTTTTTCAGGTGTTGTCTAATATAGGTACTTTAAAGTTCTTTTCCTTGACTTCCACAAAGCAGTGAAGCAAGTCAGGATGAGACCTTTCTTTAGCTACAGAATGGAAGTTAATGGAATAATATTCCATTGTCTCTGAATCCTTTGGATGGGAGTGAGTGTGTTTTATCGCCACATGGGTGAGCATTTGCCGGCCAGGTTGATTGTCAGTGTGGATGTGGCATTGTGGGAAGAACCCAGGCCTTCTGCACCAGGAGTCATGAAAGTCACCCCTTAGTGTCATCACTTTGGAGTTGTCTTTTAATGCCTTCTCTGTGCATTGAAATTGGGGATCATGCCTGCTCTTTCTTAGGCGCAAAAAGATGTGGAGAATAGACCAAGAGAGGGCTCCACACTAGCACAGGTTTATATGGGGGAAAGAGCTGCAGAGAGGAGCCTCCAGCCAGAGACTCACTCCTTGCTTACGTCTGAGGTATTTATAGTGGTCTGAAGGAACGCTAGTTGTCCCACGGGAGTTGGTATGAAAGTAACTTGATAGGACAAAGGTAACATGTGAAAAAGGTCACAGCTGGAGGTAGGAAAGAAGCCTCTGGGACAGGAGGGGAAGAGGGGTGCTGGGAGCATCTGCCCAAGGCCCTCCTTGACAGTAAATATTGGGTCTGATACCAGTCATATGAGTTCAGCCAGTCAAGGAGAGGGTAAGGGGAAGTGTTAAGGACACCTGGCCATTTGGACATACCAACCTGTCTCTGAGTTGATGATAGGTCCAAGACACACAGGTTTCCTATAAGTCCTGATGAACTGTGGAATTATTACAGCAAAACTGCCCTTCTAATTGTCTCTAATCAAGGTAGTATGTGTGAGTCTAGGAGAACGTGAGACACTGTAACAGTCCTGTAAGGTTACAGTCAGCATGTTGGCTTTGGAAAAGAGCTTAAGGTAAAGAAAGGAAGCACAGTTCTTGGCTGGGCACTTAGTTCCCATGTCTTAAGCTTCTTAGGAAATAGCGTGTATGTGTGCATGTGTACCCTGCTCCTGCTCCCCTCCCCGCCCCCCCGCACTCACAACACTTTACACTGGTGGGCAAGTCATTTCTCAATGATTTTCTTCCCCAACTCCCATACCAAGTGCAAGTTTGAACATCTCCATCTCTGTGGCAGTTAGAAGATTTTTTTTAATCAAAGAAAAAATTATTTGCCCCTACTTATTAGTCTGGAGAATTGAACAATTTCCCTGCATTCCACTCTGCCCACTTCCACCAAAAAGAAAAAAGAAAAAAAAAGACTTGTTTTTCTAAAATGAAGAGTTCAGCAAGCTGGGAGCCCATGGCTCACACCTATAATCCTAATTATTTAGGAGGCTGAGATCCAAGGATCGAGATTCAAAGCCAGCCTGGGCAGGAAAGTAGACTTTTTTTTTCCTTAACCAGCAAAAATCTGGGAGTGAAGCTATGGCTCAAGTGGTAGAGCTCGAGTTTTGAGCAAAAAAGCTCAGGGGCAGCAATTAGGCCCTAAATTCTAACCTCAGGACAGGCACCAAAAAGAACAGAAAAAGACAGAAAGAAAGACAGAAAGAAAGACAGACAGACAGAAAGAAAGAAAGAAAGAAGAAAGGAAGGAAAAGAGAAGAGAAGAAATCCGCAAATGGGTAAAATAGTTCCTGAATCAGAGAGAAAGAAAGATTGAGATGTTGCCAAGCCAGCTTGTTGAAGTATGAAATATATACTGATACAGTGAGGCAGATGTCAGAGTTTCCTAAATAGCTGATGGACTTTGGAACTTGGCATTCCCAAAGTTAACTAAGCAGAGCAAGCAAGGATGACAAAGTACAGAACCAGCCATGCTTAGACCTGTGTCCCAGCCACAAAGGAAAAGTCAAGATGGCTGGGGATGGGGGCTCCTCTTTTTCTGTGCTTGGTGTCCCATCCAAAGTGGGATTCTATGTCAAGCCTTGAGCAAATGGTCTGTGCCACCCTGTTCTCAGGGATTCCCCTTTAGTCTAGCAGCAGCTAAGTGATTAAGATAGCTCTCATATCTGATCCCCATGCAAAAAAAAAGGCAGATATTCTTTTATTCTTGCTCCAAGAATACAAACCCAAGTTAGTGATGGGCTGAGCTCCAGTGGTCATGGCAGCAGCACTATTCTGAGAAGCAGTCAGGGTTTCGCACTCCTCTCTTGCTGTTTCTTGTGGTCTGAGATAGAAGCCCACAGCATCCCCATTCTAGCTGCTGGGATTGGAGCTGAGAAGGCTGAGGCATGCTGCTTCTCATTGGGGATGGGGAAGAACTTGATCTTGCCACTCCCCTCCCATTTCAGTGGCTAGAAATGTAATCCCACGGGAGGATTACTTTGGATATCCCCACTAAAAACTAAGGATTTCTATTCATGTGAAAGAGGAGGGGGGGGAAACTAAAGATATTAAAAATACTGCTAGGCCTCTGCTCCAGCAACTTTATAAGTTTTCTTTCATTTGATAAATCATTCCATGAGAAGTATGTGATTTCAGAAATGTCTTTCCATGAGTTAGATGGTACAAGAAAATGAAATGTTTTTTTTTGAAGAAGAAGAAGAAGAGGAGGAGGAGGAGGAGGGGGAGGAGGAGAAGGAGGAGGAGGAGAGGAAGAAGAAGAGGAGGAGGAGGAGGAGGGAGGAGGAGGGGGAGGAGGAGGAGGAGGAGAGGAAGAAGAAGAGGAAGAAGGAGAAGAAGAGAAGAAGAAGAAGAAGAAAAAGAAGAAAAGAAGAAGAAGAAGAAGATGATGATGATGATGATTTGATTATGGTTTCTAAAACTGACTTCTATCAATCTGGCAGTGTTGCTAACTTTCCAACCTTTCCACTTCATAAACCACCCTGCCTCTGTCCCTTTATCATTGCCACAACTGCTGCTATCCCTGTGTGTCTTGGGAAAAGAAACCCTCTTGCTTTTCAGATTGATGTCACTGCCACTTTCCAATCATCCATCAGTTTGGACTAGGTGTGAGCAGAGCTGGCAGACAGTGTTGGGCTGCTAGGCTATGTCCCTGAAGGGCAGGGTGTTCCTGACAGTGGCAGAACTTACCAGGCCAGCCAGGAACACGGATGCCTTTTCTTGGTCGCAGTAGTGCAGTCACATCAAAGGACCAAAGCAACTCTTAAGTATTTTTATTTGGAATGCCTTCACCCTTGAGGAATAAAATGAGGATTAGTGAATTTGTTGCGTATTGGTTTTCAGGATTTATGGATGCACACAAAAGAAAATTCACATTCTGATCCTCATGTGGAAAAAAAAAAGAAGGCAGACATTCTTTCATTTGGGGGAACATAAAGGAATATTCAAACTTGTTTGAATAAAGCCCTTCATAGCTTTCTATGGCATGTATGAATATTTATAACACCGAGAAGGTAGACTGCAATGGATTAGAGGATAATATGCTGGCCGGCTGCCACTATCCCAGGCTGCATACAGCATGCCAATAGGCACAGTTAGCACTGTGTTAGGAAGTTGGTCTATTTCAGAAATCCCCATATTTAGGTATATTTATTTATAAGTATGACTTTGAAGTCATCATTTTATTTGGAATAAGCATAGGGCAAACTTTTAGATTTGTGGAAACTTTAAGAGAAGCTAATTCATTGAAGAAATTTTGGAATCCTTCTGTTTTTGTATCACTAAGTATGGCATTACATAATTAGCAACAATTAGGGGGTTTTGTGAGCCACAATAAGATTTCAAGATTCATGAGGAGAGCGCTGGACTTGGAATCTCAAGCTATGGTGAAAGTAGTAGTTGAGTCAAAATCTGGATGTTCAAATCCACTCAACTCCCAGACCTCACTAACCCAAAGGAAACCCTTAAAAGTTCGTTAAGAGTTTATCTCTTTATACAAATTTTACATACTAGGCTAAGTACAGGTTCTCCAACACGTGTGCTTTAAAAGCAATACAACACACAGAGTATCTAGGTGAAGGCTTTTACTATGAAATCTTCAAAGCACTCCTTGTCATTTGGGAGAATAAAAGCAGCCTAAAATAATAAAACGTGAACTAACAAAAATTACAAAACCCAGGTCATGAGAATAGTAGACATGTTCAAAGCAAAATGAAGAAAAGAGAACTTTATGTAAAAGTATCAACAGAAAATAAAAACATGCTACATGCCATAACATGAGTCTAGAGCTGTTGTAAGACCCTGCCCAACCTCATCTCACACTTTGTGTTCTCTGGTCCAGAGACCAGGCAAGATCAGCCTTCCTTCTTTTCCTTCTTCCTTCCTTGCATGTTACCTTTGCCTGAAATTTCCTCTCCCATCTTTACCTGTCTGGCTTCTTTTCATGGTGCAGGCTGGTCCTCCTGAGCACTCTTCTGAGAGGTCTTCCGTGACCTCCCTCCTAGCATTACTCATACCAGTGCTGTCTACCCTAATCGTGCCCAGTCAAAAATGATTTCTGACTTGCTTCATCTCTGTCTTGCCCACTGATATTTCTTCAACATGCATAATTATGATTGGCATGTTGTAAGTATGCAAAATAATTTGGTTTGAACTCAGGTCCTCATGCCTACTTAGCTTTGTTAGCTTGGTTGGCACTCTACCACTTGAGCCATAACTCATGCTAGCTTTTTGCCAGTTAATTGGAAGCTAGAGTCTTGTGAACCTTTCTACCTGGGCTGGCTTTATACTGTGATCCTGTAGACCTCAGCTTACTGAGTAGCTAGGATTACAGTCATGAGCCACCAGTATCCAACAAGCAATGGTTCTTAAATAAAAGAATAATTATATTTCAGTCATGAACGTGGTACTAAAACACCTTCAAAGGATTTTATGTAACCATAATTAAATCTAAATTATTTTTTGTCAGAAAACCTGGTCATCCAGCACTTTTCATAACTGTACTTGACGTGATTCTCCCTTCACTTTTGTTCCTTTAGTTCTGGGTTGTTTTTGTTGTTGTTATTGATTTGTTGTTTTTTTTTTTTTGCTCCCTCCCTTCCTTCCTGTGGCACTGGCTCTCCTATCCTGTCCTCAGGATAGGAGACAGGATAGGTACCTGTGAATGCACCTGAGCTGCCATGTCCTGTAGCTATCATAAGTGATAGACCATGAGCATCATGTGTGGTACACATGTGCATACGTGTCTGTATGTCATATACCCCTTGGATAGTAAAGATTCACAGCCGGAGGCAAAGGAGTATTGGTAACTTCTCTTCCTCTTCCTCCTTCATCATCTGCTTTATTTTTTTTGGTAGTATTGGGGGTTGAACTTAGGGCATCTCATCTGCTAGGCAGGTTTTCAACCATTTGAGCCATGGCCCCAGCCTTTATGTTTCTTCTTCAATGATGCCTGCACGAAAGTTAGTTCAGCTCTGTTTATCTCTGGTCTCCATTGTGTACATCCATCTGGTTGCTTTCCCAGACATTCTTTCTAGAAAAGAGACTATATGTTTCTGTATCATTTTGTGGGAAGAAAAATTATTGTCTTGAATATGTGAAAGTCTGGGTAAAGTTATACAATATTTCAGGAGGGCATTTACTCATGACAAGCAAGAAATAATTGACAAAGGTTATGTATTCAGTAGGTATAGAGGTGGGAGGGAGAGTCAAATCAGTAGGAGTGAGAAAGGAAAGAATGAAAAGGCAATCTGGTAAACATTAGGAACAAGAATAAGCCAGGTGTGTCAGCACTCAGGAGGCTGAGCTACATAGCAAGACTGTGTCTACAAAAAAAAAAAATTGAATATAAAATAAACTAAAAAGAGAAAGAGCCAGGCACCCAGTGGCTCACTCCTGTAATCCTAGCTACTCAGGAGGCTGAGATCTGAGGATTGCAGTTCAAAGCCAGCCCAGGCAGGAAAGTCCAAGAGACTCTTATCTCCAGTTAACTATAGGAAAACCAGAATTGGTACTTGGCTAGCTTTGAGTGGGACAGCGCACAGGCCCTGACTTCTTCAAGCCCCATGACCAAAAAAAAGGATTTTAAAAGGGCAACAGAGGGAATCCCCCCAAAAAACTTTGGGAGGCAGTTAGGAAAGACCTGAAGTCCAAAAGTAGCTCTTCTAAGGGGCAACTGAGCAAGATGCCTTTAACACATGATATGCATAAGTTGATGTGTTAAACTGCTTTGTTTAACTATTTGAAGAAAACAATAAGGAAATAAACATAAAAAAAAAGGCAACTTCTCCAAGCCGTGGGGCCAAATAACCAAAGCCTAGAGAGGGCAGAGTGGGGGATCTGGGAGCGTTAACAGAGTCAGGCAGCATTGCCTGTAGGGCTGCTGGTCTGAACTTGAACACTAGACACAAACCTGTACCTCCTCAGCAACAGGCAGGGAAGGGGGACAAGAGTCAATATGGGGGTGGGGAGGGAAGAGTCAATATGGGATTGGCTAGAAAGGCTGGAGATGTCAAGGCCAGCCTGCTTCCACCGGGCTGTGGCTCAGGAAGGTAAAGAGATGAAGCCTGGGCCACAAAGGCTGAGTTGGGCCTGTGAGAACAGGCCCTGCTTACTTCATTGGACCCAAGGACCCAAGTATAATTGCCTGTGTGAGAGCAGGAGGGCTGTGTGTGTTTGGGAATGTTACCTTGGGGCAGGGCCTTTGTATTGGTCTCTCAGTGCCTCAGGCCTCATGAAGGACATTCGCTTCCAAGTGGCTTTCTCTTTAGCTATAAGGAAAAACAAAGGCATGACTGTGGTTACACAGTCCATCACTCACAATCCCCCGTTCGGGGAATTCACCAGCTTTCAGTTGGTCCCATCTCTGAGCCCTGCAGGTCATAAACTATCAGAAGTTACATTTGGAAAACAAGCTCTGATCCCCATGCTCAGAATTAGTTCAGAGCAAAGTCAGTCCAGATGGGGGTTGGGGTTCAATTTATCCACTTCACTGACTTGGAACACCTTCTAAGGGAGCTTGTCCTCCTTGTTTTTAACTTTGGATTACCACTTGCTGTCGTAATGAGTCAGTAGCTAATGGGAGTGTGTCATAATCCACAAGTTTGCTGGGCTGGGAAGGAAAAAAAAAAAAAGAAAAATGAGCAGCTCTGATTTGGAGTAATCAGGCATTTCCCCCATGGCCTGGCATGCCAGAGTTACCTGGCCAGTTCCAGGCAGGCCAACCTGCTCTGGCAAGACTGCCCAGCTTAGGGTGTCATTTTGGGCTCCAGTCCATTATGCTAGTTGGATAATGAAGCCAGTGTCTTTATAAACCTTTTTAGGCTACCTTGACTGAGAACAAATAAATGTGCCACCGAAGATAACAGGTGTGGCTAAAGTCTTCCCAAATGTAGAGAGGGGAATGATGCAGTCATAAAATTCAATGCATATCCCATGGAGGCCTTGGGTTGGGAGGGATGGAAGAGAATGACAGTGGTGGATCAAGGAGCATTGTATTCATCAACTGATCTGTGGAATGGTAACTCCTTGGTGCAAATACTTACAGATAATAAAAATATAATTGAAAAAATAAGGACTAGGTAGATTTTTGTGAAGATAAATGGAAAATTCACAAAATCATCTGCACATTGATAGAGCAGGTAGCTGTATATAAAAGCAGCTTGATGAACCAGGCTGCAAGGTCTTATTCACAACGAGTTCAACAGATGTCAGTAACATTAGATGTGTAACTTCAGCTAGGTCAAGAAGAGAAAGAAGATAATCTCTCTGTACTGAAGTCTCATAGTAGAGATTATCCAGAAGAGAGCCCAACCTGTCTTATGAAGAATTGTTGAATAAATTGGGAGTATTTAGACTAAATAAGAAAGGATAGAACCATGCACCAGTGGCTCACGCCTGTAATCCTAGCTACTCAGGAGGCTACGATCTGAAGATCGAGACTCAAAGGCAGCCCAGGCAGGAAAGTCCATGAGACTCTTATCTCCAATTAACCACCAGAAATCCTAAGTGACACTGTGGCTCAAGTGATAGAGCATTAGCCTTGGGCTGAAGAGCTGAAGCCCAGAGTTCAAGCCCCATGACCAATAAAAGAAAGAGAGAGAGAGAGAGAAAGAGAAAGAAAAGAGAGTAGAGTAGGAGGATCTTCATAATACTTGTCTTCATAATAGTTGTCTTCAATTATTTGAAGAACTGCCTCTTAAAAGAAGCCAAATGCGTTTGTTTATGGCTTCCCAGAGCACAGAACTAGTAGAAAGTGTTCCTTTACTTTTACACAAAACAATAAAAAAATGCAATAATTAGAAATGCCTATATTGGACACAGGTAGTTCACACCTATAATCCTAGCTACTCAGGAGGCTAAAACTTGAGGATCACCGTTCAAAGTTGGCTGTGGCAAAAAAAAAAAAAAAAATGTGTTAGATTCTTATCTCCTATTCACCAACAACAACAACAAAAAAAACCAGAAGTAAAGGTGTGGCTCAAGTTATAGAATGCTGACCAGTCTTGAATAAAAATCTAAGCCAGAATGTGAGGCCCTAAGTTGAAGCCCCAGTACCAGTGTGCACGTGCGCACGCACGCACACACACACACACACACACACACACACACACACACACACACGACTATAAATAAAAGGAACTGGTCTTGGATTTATGTAATGTGTTCCATTGGCAAACACAGTCACTCAGTGAGAAACCACAGGCTGGAGGTGGTTTGAGATAATAGGAGAAGTCTCAGTAGCATGTTAGGTATTGCATGGGTCAGTGAGTACACGAGAGCATGGAGTTAACAGAACAGGTTAACCCTTCTCTGGCCTCTGCATTAGCCAGCAGTGCCACTGGCGTTCATACATCATTACTGTAGGTTCACACCATTAAACACTATTGTCTGGACCTCACAAAGGAAAAGAATGGGCCTTCCTTATAAAGCCAAATCTGGATTTTAAAGTTAAACTGAAGTTATCTTGGAGTACAATTAAAAAGGATCCGTCAAAATTAAAACCATTGTTAAAATTAATCAAAGATTTAGAAAGGTAGAATGAACTTCAGAGCTGGAAATTACTGATTTAGACAATTGTTCTCACATTTTCAACTACATAATGAGCTAAAAATTATGAAGCCTCTGGAGTATGCTGTAAAGAGTAGTCAAACACTGAAGTCAGAAGGAAATGTTTTAGCTTTCAAAACTAAAAAGCAGAACAATTACTCCCTACAAAATGGTATAGGAAGAGGTTTCTGACCCCTGCTAATTGTTTTATTATTCTTCAGAGGGACAAACTGGCAGCATTTCCCAGGGTTTTCGGTAATTATACTCCATTCAATATCTGAAGAATTACAATAATTCTATGCGGAATATACTTGTGCCCTTCCCAGGCAAAGCCTTTAGAGAAGTGAAAAAACAACTTAAAGTAAATTAGCAGGAAAATTATCATAGTTACTGTTTATTTCAGGGCTCCCTATATCAGAGGCTAATTATACATTGTATACTACATTTTCTTGGAAGTATTAGTGATACATTTCTCATGCGATCAACAGATAGTGCTGGTTTTTAGGATACTTTATGAAAGCAAAGAACCAACTTTTCTCATCACCTCTATGTGTATGAAGAATCAGCTGATGCGATGCATACCATGTCGCCTCCTGTCTGCCAGTGTCCTCAAAGCAGTGGTATCCAGTGAAGGGTTTATGATGTACATTTGTTATGTGTATGTGGAGTTCCCAGGCCTGACTCCTCCAAGATAGATAGATAGATAGATAGATAGACAGACAGACAGACAGACAGATGGAAGGATAGGAGATATAGGTATATAGATGTAGTGCTAGTCCTGGACTTGAACTCAGGGTCTGAGTACGGTCCTTGAGCTTTTTGTGCTCCAGGCTAGCACTCTGTCACTTGAGCCACAGCACCCCTTCTGGCTTTTTTAGTGTTTAATTGAAGATGAAAGTCTCATGGACTTTCCTGCAGGGGCTGGCTTCAATGAGTGATCCTCAGATCTGGGCCTCCTGTGTAACTAGGATTACAGACTGAGCCACGGCCACTCACTTTTCTATGATATTTTTAAATGTTATTCATGATTTCCTCAAAGACATTTTCTTTTCTTTCTTTCGATGTATTTGTTTACATTTTGGTATTAAGCTTGAACTCTGGGGTTGGGTGCTGTCCTTTAGCTTTTTTGCTCAAGGTTAGTGCTTTACCAGTGAACCACATCCTTCACTTCCAGAATTTTGCTGGTTAATTGAAGATAAGAGTCTTGTGGACTTTTCTGCTTAGGCTGGCTTTGAATTGTGATCCTCAGATCTCAACCTCTGAAGTAGCTAGGATTACTAAAGGTATGAGCCTCCAGTACTAGTAACTACCTTATACTTTGGTAAGTCAGGGGTATATGAAAGAGGAAAGCAAGACTGGATTAGCTCCTCAGAAGTGGGAGGAGTCTTTTTCCTGAGGCTCATTAGCTATCGCTCATGATAGGATTAATCCATCATTTCTACAGGCTTTTTTCCTTTAGAGTCTGAGGAGCAGAGATATCCTGAAACCTAGGCAGGAACTGAGGGACCCAGAATACTGTGAGCAAGAACCACACATCCTAGTTACAGAATGGGACAGAGGTCTCACCCATTTTCCTCAGGAACCAGGGATCTTGGTTTCTGTTCTTTGAGCTTTTTCTCTCTCCTTTTGCTTTTTTAATTGAGCTTAACACAAAAGATCACCTTTTAGTCATTATTGTAACTAAAAATTTACACAGAAATGAAGATCACTTAATGGCAAAATTGACAATCAACTCAGTTATGATCTATTTGATGGAATCCATCTTCATGTAAAATTTTTTAAATGCTAATGTCATGGAAAACAGTCATAATATAATAATGCAGTGGGAAAATTTCAAACCAAAAACAAATATGTGTATTTTATGCATATTACAATATAGAATCATGCTTTGTTATTTTTTAATTAAGTTTTTATTGTGAAAATATGTACAAAGGGATTACAGTTACATGAACAAGGTAAGGTAAGGAGTATATTTCTTTATTTTTAATAGAGGTTTATATACAAATATAATATCAGAATGAAGCATACCAAACTATCAATGAGTTTTCTCTCTGAAATGATACTCGAAGTGGTTTTTTCCTTTGCTCTAGCATTTTCTGTGTACACTTTAGTGTTGTAATTAGAAAGGAAGTAAAAGGAAAGAAGGAAAATAATTATGATTAATAGTAAATCATATACTTGCTGGAAGACTGAAGAAGTTGGCAATGCATGGTGGGATAGCATAACCTTACAGAGAGACTATGTGACTTACTATTCAGTCAGTGTAATCAAACACCTCATTATCCAGTCCTGTTTAACACTAAGAAATCTGAAAAACCAGCCTTTCTGCAAATCTAAAATCACTACCAATTCTCTTCCAAATTGTGTTATCCTCAAGAAAGAATGGTGCAAACTATTTCTAAGTGTGAAAGTAAAGTGTCACAAATGCTTTTTCCCCCTTCATAGAGAACTAGCAAACAATGAAACCAGAGCTATGCCATTAATAAATATCCCTTACCTAAAAATGTCTTGTGCGTGTGCATGTGAACACGAGCACCCCTTTAAAATCATTAAGCAGGTTATACATCAGCCAGCTGCCTCCCGTAGTCAAGTCTCAGAACATGCTGTTTCTTGTGGCTCTAAGTATTGCAGGAATAAATAATGGTTTGTTTTCCTTTTTTGGATTATACACTAAGCTGACTTGCATTTGTGTCTTTTTCTTTCTTTCTTTTGATTCCTTGTAGCGCATGATTGCCAATTCTGCCAGAACAGTGAGGTACTACAGGAGCCAACCCTTCAGTAAGTTCAATGCCGCTGCTTTCTGCGGGGGCAATCTCGGTGATTAAGTCCTTTTTAATGAGACCATGGAGACACTCTAGCAGTCTGGACAGCATCTGATTATATCAGAGGCCATGATTTAGGACCATGATTTCTATGCAGTAGAATAGGGCAGTGGCTTAAGCGTAGTTGGTTTGAGGATTTTTGTTTTGCTGTTGTAAAATCAGAGAAAAATATTTACCTTGTTGTAAAAAACTAGACAATAACCATTTTAATGAATGGATTTAAAGAGAATTAATTTGCTCCTTCCAGAGCAGCTAGAAACAAGTAGGGCACCATGACCAAGTGACCTGGCCTCCAACCACCTCCCTGTGTGACTCACAGCTTAATGTTGAGCAACTCCTAGCAGTCCTGGTTGACTCAGGGCTGCCGTTGATAAGCTGGGAAAGATAACATTTATTATCTCTGGGAGTACATTTATGTAGGTAAGTCTCATAGCAGGATTTTATATTTATTTCTAGTCTAGGGAATTTGAGGTACTTGTTTAAAATCTGAACATTTGTCACAAGAATTGATTCAAGGCTTCAATGTGTATGAAAGCACTGCTACTATTAAGTTGCTATTTCAGTCTGTTTGGGGTTGTTAGATCATAAGACTAGATAGTCATTCCGGCAGTATGGTCTCTTCTACACCAAGACTTGGCACCTTTGGCTCCCACAATCCATTTGGGGACTGAGGAAGTGGGCCCTATGAAGTTCTTTGCTAAAGTCATTTAAAGAATATCAGCTCCTTAACGTAATGACATGGACATAATGGTGCAACTCCTATACCATTCCCTCCAGAAAGCCCAATACCCAAAAACAAAAAAGCCTTTGTTTTAGTAGAGTGATTTGCTGTGTGTACTGGAGGACTGACTTAATTTAAGCCAGAGTTTGCTCACATGGATACAAAAACTACTAAATACTCATTTAGCAAAATTTAGGGAACATAACCTCAATTTGGTAAGCACATAGAGCTTTAAAAAGTTCATTCCAGCCGGGTGCTGGTGGCTCACGCCTGTAATCCTAGCTACTCAGGAGGCTGAGATCTGAGGATCGTGGTTCAAAGCCAGCCCGGGCAGGGGAGACTGTGAGACTCCTATCTCCAATAAACCACCAGAAAACCGGAAGTGGTGCTGTAGCTCAAGTGGTAGAGCACTCGCCTTGAGCTGAAGAGCTGAGGGACAGTGCCCAGGCCCAGAGTTCAAGCCCCACGACCGACAAAAAAAAGAAAAAGTTCATTCCAGCCTGATGCTGGTGGCTCATGCCTGTAATCCTAGCTTCTCAGGAAGCTGAGATCTGAGGATCACAGTTCGAAGCCAGCCTGAGCATGGAAGTTTGTGAGACTCTTATCTCCAATAAACTACTCAAAAAAGCTGGAAGTGTCACTGTGGCTTAAGTGGTAGAGCACTAGCCTTGAACAAACGAAGCTCAGGGGTAGAACCCAGACTCTGAGTTCAAGCCCTGGGACTGGCCAAAAAAAAAAAAAAGAAAATTTAATTTCTCAGCTGGGCACTGGTGGCTCATGCCTGTAATCCTAGCTACTCAGGAAGATGGACTCTTCACCATCAAAAAGCTGGAAGAGGAAAGGCCGGGCGCTGGTGGCTCACACCTGTCATCCTAGCTTCTCAAGAGACTGAGATCTGAGGATCGCGGTTCAAAGCCAACCAGGGCAGGAAAGTCTGTGAGACTCTTATCTCCAATTAACTACCAGAAGACCAGAAGTGGCGCTGTGGCTCAGAGTATTTGCCTTGAGCTGAAGAGCTGAGGGACAGTGCCCAGGCCCAGAGTTCAAGCCCCATGACCAACAACAACAACAACAACAAAAGCTGGAAGTGGAGCTGTGGCTTCGGTGTTAGAGCACTAGCCATTAGTACAAAAGTCCAGGGACCCTGCCCAGGACCTGAGATTATACCCTAGGACTAAAATGAAACCAACAACAACAAAAGTTAATTTCAATGATCCTGGCATTAGAAGCATCGTGCCTATGAGGATTCCATCAGATTTAAAATATCTATAATTGTTTGCAGTCCTCACTATGTGCTTAAAGGCATGGTCATAAAACAGTGGAACAAGTGAAAATGAACATGGATACGAGGTAGCAGTTACATTAAGAGTTCATAAATCTAGAATCCATGGTCCTTCAGGGGTGTCTGCCTAAGACATTCTTGAAATTGTATGCACAATCTTGTGTCTTTGAGAGGGTTGGTCCTTGAGAAGGTTTTCCATGAGGTTCAAGAATCAATGAAGGGGCTGGGAAGGTGGCTCACTGGTAGAGTGCTTGCCTTGCATGCATGAGGCCCTGGGTTCGATTCCTCAGTACCACTAAGCAGAAAAAGCCAGAAGTGGCACTGTGGCTCAAGTGGTAGAGCACTAGCCTTGAGCTGAAGAGCTCAGGGACAGTGCCTAGGCCCAGAGTTCAGGCCCCACGACTGACAAAAAAAAAAAATCAATGAAGAACCAGAATAAAATGCCATTTGTTTTATGAGCCTCTTTGGCAACAAATACTTGACTAGTATAGTATATAGTAGGTCATGTCTATAATACCAGCTGCTCAGAAGGCAGAGTGAAGTTCATGGTCCCAGGCCAGCCCAGGCAGAAAGTTGGTGAGCCACCCCATCTCAAATATTATGGACATGATGGCACACATCCATGATCCCAGTTAGGCAGGAGGCATAGATAGGAGTACAATTTGAGGTCAGCCCCAGACAAAGACAAAAAAACTGTACCTGAAAAATAATGGAATCAGAATTGCTGGCTGAGTGGCTCGAATGTAGTGCCTGAGTGGCAAGTGTAAGACTCTGAGTTCAAACCCCAGCAATGAAAAAAAAAATTACACTCGATCATATGTTCATGGAGAGAAGTGAGAAGGATATATTTTCAATCCCTATTGCATTTGTTGAAGTTATCAGTTAACTGCTGGTAAACAACAGCTGCTCAGCTCTGAAGTCAACAATCTATAGATAAAGCTATAGGAATAGATTCGTAAACATTGTGGGAATATGTACAATGTAATTACAGGATATTGTACATGTAGAGTACACTGCCAGTGTAAGGCGGAGGAAATTGGGCACAGTGTGTTCGGCAGTTTACTATGCTATTATTTCTATGTGATAATTATACTGATGAGTTTCTTCTCACAGTGATAGGAGCCTTTATACCACCACCACCACCACCACCACCACCCCACACACTTTGGGCGATCAGACCTGCCACTGCAGCCTCCACTCCTATGCAGATGGCATTCTGATGATCTTGGGGCAGGCAGGTGGCTCTACAGGGACAACTGGACTCCAGGGAGCTCTGTTCTGTGGCACAGGAGTCCATACTCTAGCTTGTTCACTCCCAGGGCCAACTAAATTTGAGGCCTCACATTAGAGATCCTTCAGGACAGAGGTGGCTGTGACCCACAGCTGATGTGTTAGGTTTAAACTAAGATTATTTTTCTTTCCTTTTATTTTAAAATTAGGAGAATTCGCAGGGAAGAAATTCAGGTGTCCTATTTCTTAAAGGAAAAAAAAACAAATAAAAACGAAGATCTGGGCATGACTCCTGTGTGACTTCCAGGGCCTGCATTTTTATCTGGCCCTCCTTGTCCTTACATATTGCCTACATAGGCTAGGGCATTACATTTCCTTGCAGCCTGGTGTGAGTGACATGGGTTCAACCTCGCTGATAGCCCAGGTGCTCTCACTGCTGGGTTGTGGACCTGAATAGAACTGTAACTGGGCTTTCAGAGCAAGTAGCATGGGAGAATGGAAGTTGAAAGTCTAACTTCAGCCACGGAGGAGTTGTTAATTTTGTCCTTTTTTTCCCTTGTGCTGGTCCTGGGGCTTGACCTTAGGGCCTGAGTGTTGTCCCCAAACTTTTGTGATTAATGCTAAAGTTCTACCACTTGCCACAGCTCCACTTCCAGCTTTCGTGCATTGCTAATGAAACAGGGTCTTTTGACATAAGTCCTTATCTGGATCAAAGATGCTGGAGACTCAGAGTGTGAGACCAGAGGTGGGCTGGTAAGAGGAAATAATTTTCATCTGTCACCAGGGACCATCAGACAAATGCTTCCCTTTTTATTTGGTGTCTTCCTACCTTCCTCTCCTCCCCAATGAGCAATGCAAAGGGATGACTCCAGGAAAGAAAAGTTGGAGGGCAGAAGGGAGACGATGGAGCAATCAGGAAGAAGCATTTCCGTGCTTGTGGTATGCTGAAAGGTCTTGATGGAACCCAGAAATTGGTGATAAATGTATTTCCCCATTGCCAAAGGGAGAAACAAATCTGGGTCTTATATACATAGATTATGCAATGCCAATTTTGCTCTCTTCTTTCAACAGATCTTGATGCAGCTCAAGCTAATAAGAACCATCAGGATGTCCGGAGTTATGTGCGGCAATTAAGTGTGATTGACAACCAGAGAACTTTATCACAGATGTCACACAGATTAGAGCCTCGAAGGCCATAGACATCTAAAGTGCCCAGGGCAATGGTTTGTCTCCAGTCCACAATCTTTCAAAAATGCCATTCCTGCTACTGTTGAATGTATTGCCACTAGAGAGATCGACAAAGCAAGCAAAAAACACATCCTGAGACACCTCAGGGCTGCATTCAGCTTACCACCTACATGACGAGAAAGGAAATGATTTGACTTGCATAAAGCTGACACACTCTAGTTTAGGAATTCCCCCGTTGGTAGTCGCCCTGTTTCATTTCCAGTTGTGCCATCTTCACAAGGCCCCCCAGGAGAGCTTGGTTACACGTGCCACTGTCGAGAAATATCACCAAGAGTGTTTACCTGATCTAACTTGCTATGAATGTGATTGATCTAGAGACATCAGTGGTGAGAGGGCTTCCTAATTTTTAACTCAATATCTTGATTTGGAGCTTGGAGTTGGGGAGGCATTGAGGAACTGCAGAAGTTCACATGCAAGGTTGTATTTTTCTATCTCATCGCCGTATCACTGAAGGAATAGAATCTACCATATTGCTATAAAACACTTAGGCTCATCTGTGTAACCGAGGAAGGACTGGTCTGTAACTTCTGAATGATGTATCCAATGATATTTGTTTACAGTATAACTTCTAAAAAATGTATACATCAGGATTCCATACACAAAAATTCTGCTGAAAAACACCAAGGTTCTTAAAGTTGCCAGTGTTAAGAAAGATGGAAAATAACAATTCAGAAGAGCACAAAACATACAAAACCTTTTTCAAAATTGAAATATTTTCCTGGGCATTAAAAACCTTTCAGCTATAAATGTATTGTTACTGATTTTAAAAAATCATATTTTCTGGACTTAAATGTTATTACAAATATTTTAATTTTCAATGATTGTTTTGCACTTTCAAATAGATTGTAAATAGTTCATTCAATCAAGGATATAGAGTTATTTATTTGCTACATAGTAGATATTGTGCCAAATATTTCTTTTTTTAATTTATTTAGTATGTAACTTTGGAGTACCTTTTTTTGTTTTCACAATTAGACTACATTTAATGTGTAGGAATTGTATGTATGTATATCTTCTGTAAATAACAGCTAGTATCTTCATTAAATATACTTGTTAACAAGAAAAGGTTGTGTTGTTTTCAATTCCTCTAATACAGGAGACTATAACCATTTAAGAATGATAGGGTTCTAATTTTTTTCTTCATTTTTGGGGGTGAGTGTTGGGGATTAAACACTCAGGGCCTCTTGCATTCTCTGCCACTGTGCTGCAACTGTAGCCTGGATTTGTTTTTAACAGTACCATGGATTGAACTCAAGCCTCACACTGGCCAGGCAGCTGCTCTACCACTTCATCCAGCCCCCTTTTTCCCTGGTTATTTTCAAGGTAGGGTATCACTTTATTCCCCAGGCCAGCCTGAGTTTGGCCCACCTACTTGTGTTTTCTTACATTCCTGGAGATAGGTGTGACTCACTGTGCCATTATGATTGGTGGACATTTCACTACAGTATCACTCACCTGCAGTCACACTGTATATTTGAGGTCATTTATAAAGTTGATAAATAGAGCTGCTCACCCAAGAAATGTCTTTGCTCTTATTTACCTCTCCTTCCTTTCTTCCTTCCCTCCTTTCCTCCTTCCTTCCTTCTTTTTTTTTTTTTTTGTAGGACCTGGGGCTTGAACTCTGAGCCTGGACACTTGAGCCACAGCACCATTTCCGGTTTTCTGGTGGTTAATTGGAGATAAGAGTCTCACAGACTTTCCTGCCCAGGCTGGCTTTGAACCACAAAATCCTCAGATCTCAGCCTCCTGAGTAGCTAGGATGACAGGCATGAGCCACCAGTGCCCGGCCTTCTTCCGACCTTTCTTAAAATCTAGCATTCTACATACACAAGCACCTTTCCCCAGTTCCATGGTGACTGACACAATCTTAATTTTGTTTCAATGGTATTAAAAATTAAGAATACTCTCCCATGTATATTCCCCTTGGTCTTCCAAATGAGAATAGTGATTACTCATATAATAAAGATAATAGATTTTAATTATGTCTGCCATCTATGAAAATGCATTCATCTCCTTTATTCAAGGTAGTAGTGGTGAAGTAAAAGAATTCATACTAAAAATGTAGAGTAGCCAAGCAATCCTTCCTGAGGCAGGAGATGCAGTTAATAGTTTTAAACTTGCAAACAAGCCAAAAGAAAATGAGATGCCTAACAGGATCACAAGAAAGATAATGAGATTTGCTGAAAGACAGGAAAAAGAAGAAAGAGTGTTGTTGCCCACAGAGCCTGTAGAAAATTATACATTTGAGTGTTTAACATACCCACTCAAGGTCACTTGCATAGTGAATAGGAGCCACGCTTTTCCAGTGAGTTTTGAATACCACAGAGGTTAAATACACTTCTCTGTTCATGGCATTTCCTCTCAAGATATGACCAGATCAATGACTACCAATGTGAAAAAAAATTAAAAGAAGTGTCATTCCAGTTTCAAATTGCTCTTCTAATAACAAAAAAATCAGTCCAAAATATGCAGCATAGTAAAATGAACCCTTGAATAGCATTCCTTTTGCTGCCAATCTAAAACATTACATCTCTTGCATCCAGGTAATCTTAAGTTGTCCTACATAAAAGAGAGAAATATTGGGTGAGTAAATCCCGGCATTCTTATAAGCAGGAGAAAACATTTAACTCAGGTATTGTAAATCATTTTTCTATACATTTATTCATTTGTTCATTCATTAGCAAGTGATCATGGTGTGTTATAATATGGATCTTGAATGTTCTACAAAGGCTTCATCCCCAGCCCAGGGTATTATGGGAATTATAGGATCTTTGGAGAAAGGAGATTGCAGTGGGAGGTAGTTAGGTCATTGGGGCATGCCCTTAAAGGGGATGCTGAGATGTTAGGCTCTCTTCTTTCTTTCTTTGCTTCCTGATAACCATAAGGCAAGCAGCTTCTTCTACCATGCACTCCCCACCAGGATGTGCCCCAGGCCTAAAGGCAACATGACCAAGAGCCCCTGACCATGAGCCAAAATAAACTTTTCTTCCTTGAAAGTTGATTTATCACTGGGTGCCAATGGCTCACGTCTGTAATCCTAGGTTCTTAGGACACGGAGGTCTGAGTATCATGATTTGAAACCAACATGGGCAGGAAAGTCCATGACACTCTTATCTCCAATAAACAACCTTCACCACCTCCCCAGAAACAAGTTCAAGTAGTATATCCATAAGCAAAAGAAGCTCAACAACAGTGCTCAGGCCCTGAGTTCAAGCCCTAGGACTGGCACAGACACCAAAAGTTGATTTCTCTCATATTATCTCATTATAGTAATGAAAGCTAAGTAACACAAAGTGCCAATTGAGAAAATGGCAAGCCCTGTACATAGATTCAATGTTGAGGAAAAAAACTGGTTGCTGTTCTGGAGTTTGTTGGAGGACAAAGAAGATAATCATACAAACAAATATAAAAATTTGTCCAAGGAAGGTTATGGTGTTAAGAGCATGCCAAAAAGAATTTAACCAAAATGACAGGTGATCTGGACTTTGAAGGCTCTGAAGGCTGTCTAGTAGAGAGAGGGGAAGAAGAGGAGCATGTATCCTATACAGGAAGGGTCATTGGCAATGAGGAACAGGAACTCACTGTGGCTAACTGAAAAGTGAGTGAAAATGCTCCCAGCTGTGCTAGTGAAGTAAGAAAGGACAAGAATTCAAAGCTTCGTCCACTTTTTTAAGGTAGTTTGAATATGCAAGGCTTCGGTCACCTTTTTAAGGTGCTTCATCTTTTCCTCTCAAGCAGTGTGAAGACATAAATGGCTTGAAGAATGAGGCTGCACTTCCCGGATGTCCCTGGAGGACAGAGCTACTGCTCCTATTTACTACAGTATCTGTGATAGCTGGTAAGCATCAACCAGAATACCTTAATTACTATATTAGACGGGCCAGCAAGAATTGTAGATATAAAGGCAAACATTTAAAAGCAGATATACATCAGGTAGCCACAGTTAAATGCCATCTTTTCTCCTAAATCTATAGTGGGCCACTTTTAGTTATTTATTTATTTAGTTAGTTAGTTAGTTTATTTTGCCCATCTTGGGGGTTGAACTCAGAGTCTGGGTGATATCCCTGAGCATTTGTGCTCAAGGCTGGCACATTTCTATTTGAGCCATAGCTCTACTTCTGGCTTTTTGGTATTTGATCGGAGATAAGAGTCCCACAGACTTTCCTGCCTGGGCTGGCTTTGCCCATGATCTTTAATTGTGATACAACATGCAAAATATAAAGCTTACCATTTTAAAACTTGCATGAATAAACAATTCAATGACATTAAGTACTGTATGGATTTGGCTTGCTATCACCCAGCCATCTTGCTTCATAACCAACATGACTGCCCCAGAGTAACCCTGATCATTTTTTCCTGCCTAGTTTCCCAGCCAACTGCAAGTAGACAAACAGCTTAGAGTGGTATGTGAAGCTTTACAACTGGACCCTGGAGCCAGAAATGTGCCTGATATTCATGTAAGATAAACCAGTTACATTCTCACTAGGATGAAGTCACTTTTGTCCTGACCAGCATTTCTATCAAGTGCAAAACTCTAACTTCAAACCCTAGTACTGCCAAAGTATACGCAAACACAAAATAAGGAAGAGTTGATTCTACAGAAAGACAAACTTTATTGGCAAGTCAGTCAGTTGCTACATGTATTAGTCAGAGTTCTCTGGAGAAACAGAACTAGTGGAATGAGCCAATTCTTTCTAATAAATTTCTTCAAAGGAGATTTCTTGTAAGCAGTTGGCTCACACTATTCTAGAAGTTTGGCAAATATGAAACTGCAGGATGAGCCAGCAAGCTGAGTCTGAAGAGAGCCAATGGTGCAGTTCCAGTCTGAAGACCTATAGGTGAAGTCCCAGGAGACCAGAAGGGATGGATGAAGTCCACGGCATTCTTCTGGACAGGTGGCTCTTGCTGAGGGAACTGGTCTTTTGGTTCTGTTTAGGTACCTTCAACTGACTAGATGAGCTTCAACTTGGAGGAGAGTCTGCTTTCTCCAAGTCCATTGATTTAAATGTTAATCTTAGCCAAAAACACCTTCCAAAGTTGATGAATAAAATTAAACACCACACTGAAACAAGGCACTTGAAAATATAATTTAACAATCATGGTTCATCTGTCAAAGGGGTAGATCTTCCAACATGAGCCAAACTTGGCAGATCAGGGAATCAGGTCATACATCAGTGAAGCTAATAAGGAATGCATCGTCTCTGCTCCATGGAGCGTCTCATCCTACAACAGGCTCACCTGGGCTTCTTCACTTGTTGGCTGCTAAAGTCCCCAGGAAGCTCTTGAGTGGCTAGCTCCAAATAGTGATCATCACTTCTGCAGTTCCCTGATGGCCAAATTGGGGCAAGAGGCCAGCCAAGAGTCAGAGAGTGGAGACATAATTCTAGTTCTTTAAGTGTGGAAGTCACGATAGCCAAATCATGGATAGAGGGAAGTGAAACTGCTTCCATTTTTGCAAATGATCTTCTAGAGTGAGTATGGCACTGAGTATGAGCAGCTGCTCTTGTCTGGGGAAGGATTTTAGGCCTGGTTCTGTCTGGTGTTTTTTCTTTTTTATTTTTTTGTCTGTTGTGGGGCTTGAACTCTGGGCCTGGGCACTGTCCCTGAGCTCTTCAGCTCAACGCAAGTGCTCTATCATTTGAGCCACGGTGCCACTTCCGGCTTTTTCTGCTTATGTGGTGCTGAGGAATCGAACCCAGGGCCTCATGCATGCTAGGTAAGCATGCTATCACTGAGCCACCTTCCCAGCCCTTGTCTGGTGTTTAAAGTTCTTGTTCAGGAGCATCTAACAACCCTGATGGAGCAGTACGGATTGGTGGGAAGGTAACAGGCTTGATGGCTGGCTAGATCTGAGTTTGGCTTCATCAGGGCCATTCCAATGTACATGGCAGTATTTTGGGTACTAGAGAAAAAGCAAGCCCTCTCTCCCAGTGCCCCACTGGATAGCCCTCAGCCTGTGAACCACAGCCTATATCCTGTACCACAGAATATGGTAGACACCCACCGCTTTCAACTTCCTCCATTTTGAAGTGTGGTTCTCTCATAGGCCAAAGGAATTAGAGTATGCCCCTCACTAAGTCTGTAGCAAGGACTGAGTTAAGGTAGAAAGTGCCTGGCATGTGGAGTGCCTAGGTAACACCAGTGCCATTCTTCATCTCTGTTATAAGGACAGACTGCAGTGAAGGATACTTTATACATTCAAGGGCATCTGAGAGTCCTCAGCCAAAACAATTACAAAAAGATGGAAAAGGAGAGAGACTTCCACAGGGTTTCAAGTCATTGATAAACAACTTTGTATGTCCATTGAGATTTCTGTCAGAATCTCATTCTTTTTATCCCAAATCTATGCTCCATCAGATCTTCAGTTTTTGCTGCAATAGTTGAACCAAGATCCCACTATCCTCCTGAATAGGTGCAATTTACAAGTTATTTGCAGTAGTCCAGGCACTGGGGTCTCATGCCTGTAAGCTTTAGCTACTCAGGAGGCTGAGATCTGAGGATCACAGTTCAAAACCATCTTGTGAGACTCTTATCTCAAATTAACCAGCAAAAAGCTAGAAGAGCTGTGGCTCAAGTGTAGAGTGCTAACCTTGAGAGAGAGAGAGAAAAAAAAAAAGGTAAAGGACACAATCCAGAACCTGACTGAGTTCAAGCCCCAGTGCTGGCATTAAAAACAATTATTTGAAGTAAAAACAAACAAAAAATGGGCTGGAATCATGGCTCAAATGGTAAAGCTAGGCTCTGAGTTCAAATGCCACCAAAGGAAAATAACTTGTAACAGAATAGAAAACATTTAAATTGCTGGATGCAAAATGAATGGAGAAGTAGAGCTGTGGAATAAAAGCCTCATGTTTTTTTTAATCAACAAATAAAACAATTAAAAATAAAAATCAAAAGGCACTGGCTTGAAGTCTACCATAAATCATACATATAGATCATATTAAAAATTAGATTTGAACCTAGCCAAGGTGTTCATTTACATGCTCAAACTAGAGCCTACAAACAATTACACATGGCTATGCAATGCTTCCTAAGAAAGAAGCCTTCATTAGTAGACCTAATCCATTTATATTTCTGGCTTCAGAAATTAAATTGTAGGTAAGGAACAAAGTGTACATTAAATTAGGGATTATTGCTTGTGGCACTTAATGTGAGCCAGGTGATGTTGGATCATTTTAATTAAGAATCTGTTTTCAATAACGACACAAGCAAATGAATAACAGTAAGTCAACATTGAAGCATTTGTGAGTTGGGGGACACTGGGCATAACTGAGATCCTCAGTTGCCTTATAGGTTTACTGTGCAGAGTCCATTTATGTGTTACAGAAAACACACTTTTGGAGCAACTGGAAAAAGTCTGTAACAGAGTACTCTTGAATATCAAGAGATGACTGCTAGAAAAAAAAAGGAAATTCTGAATTTTCCTCCTAGTTAGAAGAAAAGCAAGGCCACTAAGGAGTACAATTTTAAATGCAAAGTGTGTGTGTGTTGGGGGGATATCCCCCGAGACTTGAACTGAGGGCCTAGGCACTGTCCCTGAGCTTTTGTGCTCAAGGCTAATGTACTATCCTGAGCTTTTGTGCTCAAGGCTAGTGTACTATCAGTAGAGGCACAGACCCACTTCCAGCTTTTTTTTTTCTTTCTTTTTGTAGTTAATTGGAGTTAAGAGTCTTGTGGACTTTCCTGCCCAGGCTGACTTCAAATCTTGATCATCAGATCTCAGGCTCCTGAGTAGCTAGCAGTAAGGCAACAGCATCCTGCTTAAATACAACATTTTTAAATGTTTGCTTTGGCAGATAATTTTCTGAGATAGCTTTTTAAAATTTATTGTAAAGAGGGGTTACAGTCACCATAAGTAAGGAACTGAGTACAATTCTCGTTGAACATTGTTAACCCCTCGTTTTTTCCCACTTTCCCTCCTACCCCAACCCCATCCCCCGACTTGAGATATCTTCTGTGTGTGTGTGTGTGTGTGTGTGTTTGCGTGCGTGCATGCACGTGCGCCAGTACTAAGGATCAAATTCAGGGTCTCACCTTCTCACTCAGTTTTTTTTTTCTACTCACAATTGGCACCCTATCAGTTGGGCCACACCTCTACTTCTGGCTTTTTGCTATTTAATAGGAAATAAGAGTCTCTGGGATTTGTCTGTTTGATTGTCTTTGCACCCTAATCCTTATATCTCAGCCATCTAAGTAGCTAGGATTACAAGCGTGAAGTACTGGCTCTAAGTTATCTTGATCCAGTGCCTTTTACCTGTCAGTTTTGCCATTTAAAAAATGTACTCCCTCTATACTAGGTACATACATACAGTATGTGATTGTAAATGCTGAAAAGATTAATAGTCTCACTATTTTCTGGTGAAGAACCCTGAGAGAGATGAAACGTCTTTTTCCAGGTCACATGTCTTAATGATGACAAAACTGGGAGTTTAACTGAGGCAATCTGATTCCAAAGCATCAAGTTACTATGAAATCGCAATCATGTCTTAGTTGTTTGAGGTCACAAAATAAATAACAAGAAAAGAAATCAAAGCATTAAACTGGTTTTGTGAAAACATAGCTAGTCAGGTGCCAGGTGGCTCACGCCTGTAATCCTACCCAGGAGGCTGAGATCTGAGGATCATGGTTCAAAGCCAGCTCTGACAAGAAAGTCCATGAGATTCTTATCTCTAATTAACCTCCAGAAAAAAAAAAACTGAAAGTGGTGCTGTGGCTCAAGTGGCAGAGTGCTAGCCTTGAGCTGAAAGGCTGAGGGACAGCGCCCAAGCGCAGAGTTCAAGACCTATGACCAACCAAAAATCAAAAACAAAATATAGCTAGTGAGATTGTTTATTTATTTATTTGGTTAGGTGCTTGCATGCTTGCTTGGAGATAAGTTCTCTCTGTATTGCACAGTCTGGGCTTAAACTGCTGGGCTCCAGCAGTCTTCCTGATTCAGCCTCCTGAATAACTCAGACTACAGTTCCAGTGAAGTTTTAAGCCAGTGATTTGGGACTATTTTCTTCTAAAGTTTTACTTTTAAAATAGAAGACACTGTGAGGCCAAACACTGTGGTTCATACCTATGATCCTAGACATTCAGAAGGCAGAGATTAGGAGGAATGGAGTTAGAGGCCTGCATAGGCAAAAAGGTTTTGGGATCCCAACTCGATCAATAAAAGTTGGACATGGCGGGGTACTCCTGTCATCCCAGCTATTCCAAAAGCATACATAGGAGAATCATGGTCCAGGCTGGCCTGGGCAAAATAGAATGAGACAGTTTTAAAATAAATACCTTAAGCGCAGTTCAAGTTGCATAATGCATACTTGACAAGTGCAAGGCCATGAAACCTCAGGACTTCCACATAATATTTTAAAGGGAGTGGGGTGGGGAGAAGGAGTGTATATGATCACACACATACCTTCCCAACATCTGGCAATGGAGAATTTCAATGAAAATCTTTGTAAGTGAAGCCAAAAAATACATTTGTAGGCATATGCATGTGGGAGGGAAAAGGATTTATGAAAGGATTAAGAAATATCTAGCATGTCCCCACTTCACCTGATGGAACATTTCTTCCCTCGGAATACTTCTGCAATTAGTTCAGGCTGTCACCTAACAAACACTGCCTGCCTACCTATTACTTTCCATTATGTTCCATGGGTTTGATTTTTTCTTTCTCCATCAGGAAAATAAAAATCATCAGTTCCAAAGATCAAGACAATTTCAAAAGAAAAGGTTGAAAATTGGATAATGACATGGATTTGTTATAAAAATATGATAGGCAATGAAGAGGGAAACTTGTTGGGAAGATGGAGGCTGCAGCAGGGACCAGCAAAGTATCCTTTTCAAGAATCAGCTGCTCTAAAATTTACACAAGGTAAATGGCCCCTGGTGGAAAATTAAACTAAAACACAATCCAATCAATGTCTTCAGCAAAGGTTCAGTTCTTAAAGATTTCAAAACAACAAAAAAAGAAAGAGGGGCTGGAGATGTGGCTCAGTGGTAGAGTGCTCTCCTAGCATACATGAAGCCCTGGGTTCAATTCCTCAGTACCACACACATAGAAAAAGCCAGAAGTGGTGCTGTGGCTCAAGTGGTAGAGTGCTAGCCTTGAGCAAAAGAAGCTCAGGGACAGTGCCCAGGCCCTGAGTACAAGCTCCAGGACTGGCAAAAAAACAAACAAAAAAAAAAAACAAAGGAAGGGAGGAAAGAAGAAGAGAAGGAAGGAGGGAAGGAAAGAAGGAAAAGAAGGATAATTTTTCAGAGGAAAACATAGAAAATAATTTTACTTTATTTCATTATATCTTGCTGTTTAAACTCAGAGATCTATTGTGAAATTATTTTAAAATTTGGCCTGTAAAATTATAGCATAGTTAGGGAAATTTGGAAATACAGGGAATTTTCTCGTCAAGTGTTAGATTCTGTACAAAATTGAATTCAAAGTCAAACATGCAAGCCAGAATGTCTTTTATCACTCACTGAAAAAAAAATTACCTCTGAAAGTTTACCATGGAAAAAAATCTTCTGGAAATACATATATACTTATATATGTACACAATATATATATGCACTTATTGTACTTCAACATAAACAATAACTTATTTGCTCTCATATATAACTTATAAATCACTTTTACCTAAGTTTCTGCATTTAAACTTGACAATCACACTGAGGTGGCCAGGTGTGCAGAGGGACAACTCACAGGGGCTGAAGCTGGGTGATGGAGAGAAAAAAGTTGCTATGCATCATATTCTGACGACACTACAGAAAGAGAGGAGAGAATCCCAGACAGGATGGAAAGAAGATATCTCTTGAAAATAGGAATAGAAACATAGATACTAGCTTTAGGTATGACCATTAAAAGTATAATATGTGCTCATACGCAGCACAAGAGACAGGTAGAAAGCCTCACCACAGAAGCCTAGTGGGGAGGGGGATGTGAATCTCAGTCCTTGATTTAAAGGCGGGATGCTTGAGTTGAAGATAAAAAACTAAGTCACTCCAGATTTTCTAGTTATTAGGGAGTAAGGAGTAGATTAATTAAAAATATGCATGTGTACATCTAACGCTGTTATATATAATATTAAATTCTATAAATATATGCATGCATTTACATGTATATATATGTATTTACATGGAATATAAATGCATAACATACATATGCTTATACAGCACAGAGATATACCAAATATATAATGTGTGCTTGCTTATAAAAATATCTAGAATCTATTTCTTACTACAATATTGATACTCTGCATGGGTAAAAGCAAATATTATGATTATAAAATACATTTCTTAATGCAGAACATTTCTTAAATCAGTCAAAGAACATCCACTGAGAAAAAAGACTTAATTTCCTTTTATAAATAGCTGTGGATTAGAGTACAACAATAGTACTAACTCTGTTATTGCTGTGCATTTAAAGCCAAGATGATGACTGTATTGAAAAAGAGGGAAGAGAAAAATCAATAGATTATGGCTTCAATGGAGCTCACAACAGTGCTGATTAGAGAACACAAATGGATTGCATAATAGTAAAATAACTATAAACGGGGTATGGATTTAAGCCTATGTTAAGACCATTCTTAACTGGGTCATGTCTTTAGAAAACACGCATTGAAATTGCAATAGCAAATTAAATCTATTCGAGTGCAAAATTTAATACATAAGAAATAGCATTTTTTTAATGATCTGGAAGAGGGAGTAAATAGCATGTTAATGAATTTGCAGATGCTACTAAATTGGAAGGTGTTATAAACACCAGGGCAGACAGGACCTTAATACAAGTGGACCTTATAAAGTTAGAGAAAAGATGATACTGGGGGAAAAAATGAAATAGAAGTTAACTAGAACTTACAAAAACATTATAGGATAAATTTCAACATGAGAAAGCATAATGCAAATGTAGTGAGTGTGGAAAATGAATGAGATTCTACCAGAATTATCTGCTTATATAAACTGGTATGCACACCAGAGAGGCCCTGACCTGAGCCCTACATAGTAATTATTCCTTTCCCACCTACCCCCATATTTCCCTTGCAGGCAGATAGACCAAAGGAAGAGTACTGCTTAATTGTAGACTTTAAGGGAATGATTGAAATGAAGAAAACACAGAAATTGGGCATAAAATAAGAAATACATAAAGGAGAGAAAACTACTATTGAAGACAGGTGATTATGTTGTTGATGTCATTTAATTATGTTTATAATGAAGAGAGGTTATGAAGTGTATAGACGCCTGTTACTTTGTTATTTATGAGGAATTATTAAGTGGAACTAAACACTGCATGATGAAATGCAATTATTTCTCTTTCAGGTATAACCTGTTAGTTGATCATTTATGAGTAATTATTAAATAGAACTAAACATTGCCTGATTAAAGACAATTATTGCTTTTTCAGATAGAAGAAGATGGAATTCTTCTTCCCTATGACATGTGCTAACCCAAGAAGTTGGTATTGAAATTCAATGTCATGTGGGATTACATCATTGAACTTCTTAGAATATCTGGAAGTCTGAGTGTGAGAATTTGGTTTACTCAGGAAAAACAAGGTATGTCTCCTGGAAGCTTTGGATACTATAAGAACATAATGTGTTCTACAATGTTTGATCAGCTTACCTGATGAGAAGATACAGTTATGAGGGGATAAAAATTTGTTTCTATTTTTTGGATCAGTTAACAAAGAGATCCAGAAATCTCTTTAAGTTCAGAAAGTTTTAGATTTCAGTAATACACTGTTTGAATACAGGCTGCTACCATCACAGTTGTGATAGTCAAAATAAGAGGCAGCTACTTAGGGATAGGGCTGACACTGCATTCCAAAACTTTGGACATCTAGCCAAGTGTTCTCTTCCCCACTTGATGCAGCTGACCGTGATGCTGCATCTTGAGGCAGAGCACAAGGAAACTCACTTCTTCTCAAAGAGCACCTGGAGTTGCCACACCAACCATTTGCAAACTGTGATCCAGAGGTCTGCAAAGGCAAAAACTCCATTTGTAAAATAAAAATAAACGACCTCTATTTTATTTCATAGAGTAAAATGTTGTCTTAGCAGATATTATTTCCCCTGTGGTGTCTCATGAGTATACTGTAGAGTTTAAACTCCCAGAGGACATATGTAGTCAGGATTGGGAAAGATTTACTGCAGAAGTAGATATGAGAATCCAGATGTCCTCTTTCAAGCCATTAAAGAGATTTGCCAAAATTTAAAACAATGACATTTCTAATTTAAAAAAAAATTGGGCAATGGGTACTTTTCATTAAAATAGATGATTAATATGTGGTTATTCCTGGTTTAAATGAATAAAATAAATAAAACATTTCAGCACTAATTCCTAGAATGAGAAATACAGCTAGATATAACCCACAGCAACCAAAGTTATTTGACATTCTCAAAATCCATTTGATTTTATAACATAAAGGAGCCCTGAGACTAAAAAGCTGAAAAATTTTGTCCAAATTAACAAGGCCTCCCTAATGATGGAAATAAAAGAACAGTCCCCAAGACCACCTCTTAATCCCTAGGGGAAGGCAAATTGCCTAAGATTCCCAAGACTTTTCTCTGGTCTTACCTTGAAGACTAACTAAATAGAGACTATGTAAAACTCTTAGTTCAGGGTGTGGCACATGAGTGCTAAGTAGATGTTAACCATCTCTATTAATTTTTACTGTTGTTATTATTACTATTGCTGCTACTACTATTATTACTGCTCTGAGGATTGTTACTCTTTCCAAACAATGTGTTTACTCAGACAACTAAAAATTTGAGTTCTTCAACTTTTAAATGCTCTTGGGCCTTTGCGTTTGCTGTTTCCTTTGCCCGGAATACCTTTACTTCCTTTTTGTTTAACAAATCCTCTTCATTCTTCTTGTATCAGTTTAGAGGTTGACTCAGAAGCCTTTGTTGGCCTCCCAAAACTGTGTTAGGTGCTCTGCTAAAAGCCCTTATCAGTGCTCTCTTAAGAGCATACCTCAGTATAATTGTGCCTTCACTGGCTCTTCCATTCATTGCATTCTGAAAAGTCCTAAGAAAAAGCACTACGTATTATCCATCATTATTATAATTATAAAGCTCAACACAATGCCTGACAGTAAATATTTACTGAATAAATTCTGCCCAAGTCCTCAGCATATCTTCTTGCCTATTCTGTTCATTTGCAAGGACACCTAAATACCCTTGGATATCCTTTGATCTTCAAGTTGCATGTGAAAACTAAAGTAAAAAAAAATAACCTGGGCTTTTAAGGTAATGATTCTGTATCTTAAAGGATGCCTAATTTATATGCCTTGATTTCCCAGGGATTCACAGTTGACTGTGGTACAGAAGGCAAAGCAATGACCTCTGTATACAGGTTGACTAATGCTCAGCTGTGTTCCAGACATTGATTCATATCTGAGATGAAGAACTGAGATGGCTGGAGAAAATGCCCATAAGTTCCAGATTGCATTATATATAGGTCTTATCTGTAAGGGAAAGGAAGATTAGGAATGCTTTCTTCCTTTTAAGTTGCCTTTCCTTCTACGATTAGTAGAACTTATGTCTGCACATCTCTGATCCACTGATAGTCGGTGGCAGCTCTAAAGTTTGTATTTAAGTTTGTATTTAGAAGCAAAGGAAGGGTGACATTATCCAAGAAAGAACTGTACTCATTACCTGATTTATGAAATAGTAAACCCTCTGTACAACACCTTAATAATAACAATAAAATTATATTTAAAAAAGAAGGACTTAGGGAGGAACAAGCCCATTGAAAGAGTAGTTAGGAGACATTTCTGAATAGCAAATACACTCTCTTTACTTAGATTGCATGATTATTTTGGAGGGTGTTCTTCATTGTAAGAAAGTGCTTTATGGGGCTGGGAAAGTGGCTCAGTGGCAGAGCGCTTGCGTTGCATGCCTGAGGCCCTGGGTTTGATTCCTCAGCACCACATAAGCAGAAAAAACCAGAAGTGGTGCTGTGGCTCAAGTGGTAGAGTGCTAGCCTTGAGCTGAAGAGCTGAGGGACAGCGCCTGGGCCCAGACCCAAAAAAAAAAAAAAAAAAAGGTGAAGACTTGCAAGCCACTCCTCTGCTGAGGGTCCTATTTTCAGTGTGGAAACATTTGAAGTACAGGAATAGGAGGCTTGGCTATGCCTCTTGTTATTGCTGTTTCCATTTGTGAACCTATATCCTGCCTGATGAGAATTAACTAGTAAACTCTCACCGTTTGCAAATGCAGAGTAAAGATTCAGAGTAAAGAATGGGAAAAGCATTAGACTAGATTGTACCTGTTCATTCTGGCACCTAAAGAGATCAATACAGTCTTAAGGTAATAGGCAGCTAAATGAAAGAAAAATCAGACTTGAGGCAATTGGTTTATCCCAGAGTTATGATGTATTTATTTCACTTACGGATAAGTACAATTGAATATAAACTATGACCTTGAAGAGTGTGCAATGTAATTAGAAAGACAAGAGGATGATTAACAGAAGATCATTTAAGTATATTTGTGAGACTGCTTTGTAGGTTCACGGTTCCTGCTGGTTTTTCTCTGAGCCTAATTATGTGAGGAAAATGGAATGGAGAAAAACTGGGTGGAGAGGAAGGGTAATGCAGCTAAAAATATTAAGGCTTTTAAGCCATGTGCTTCTTATATAAAGCAACGCATACATACGCTTAAAGCTGGAACCAATTGCTAGCATCTAATTAGCCCTTCCTTTATTTTCAGTTAGAGGAAGATGAGGTCTATCAAAGTACCCCAACTGATAACTGTCAGAACTAAGACAAATGTCAGGGTCTCTTGACTCCTGGGCCTAATATCATATCACAATCAAGTACCTTTGAAGGCAATGTGAAATGACTAACTACCCTCTTCTCTGTGATTTTGCTAAAGGCCCTAGTTTTCCCGTGTAGGGGCAGATGGTTTTAGAATTATTTGATTACCTACATCAGAAAAAAAAGTGGTTTAGCATGACAGTTTATATTCATACTAATGTCTTAGTTACAAAAATTGATTATTATTTTTAATTTTTCATTAACGAGTTGCACAAAGGGGTTCAATTCCACGAGTCAGATTATGAGTATAATGCATCCTGATCAGTGTCACTCCTTCCACGATTGTCTCCCCCCCCCAACAGAAATGATGAATCTAAGGTTCATAGTCCTTTACTGGCCTGCTCATCCACCCACAGTCACATATGTAACTTACATGAGTGCTTTACAGATTTTGTATTTCTCCCTTGGCTTCTTTTCTCAATTTTAGTTTCTTATTTTAGCTGCTGCATCTCTACTGGTTTTTCCTACCATGACTTGAACCTCAGCAGGGAGCCAGCTTCCTCCACAGACTCCTATTTCTGTCAATGACACCATCATTCTTTCAGTCACCCAGGTCTGAAGGCTTAGCATCATCTTTCCCTCTTCCAATTTTAGTGGGTCACCAGTTTCTTTGGCCTCTTTCTGAAACATATCTCTCAATCCAAGCCTTCTTTTAAAGTTCCATTTTATACCCTCTAACTCAGGTTCTCAAGATCCAATAACTAGGGATTTTCCCTGATCCCATCCTTAGCCATCACTCCACTACCATCCCCCCCCCCCCCCCCCCCCCCCCCCCCCCCCCCCCCGCCACCTACCACCACCACCACAGTGGGCCGCTCTTAGAATCATCATTGAAATACCAACATCCATTCTCCGCCTAAACCCAACTTTCCACGGTTTCCTCAGTATCTGTGAGTGATCCTTTAAACTTAGGAGTCCTGGAAACGCTACATCCTCTCACTTTCCTCCCCAGAACCATTCTCCCCAAACACTTTCTTTTCTTCGCAAAGCCCTCTGCCAGCTTTTGCTCATCTTCTATCTCCTGGTATATAGAAGGCACCTGGATTTAAAGTCACCAACCACAGCAGCAGGCCATGGACCCTCCTCAAATATCTACCGATGGTTCCACTGAGTCAGCCCTATCTTTCGCCCTCAACGCCCGTCCCCTTCCCAGCTGGAGGGCTGACTGCGGTAGCACACGAAGCACCCCCACCCCTCCCCAACCCTTTGTGTCCCCAGCGCCTCGGTGTGTTGGTGAGGGTTGAGTGGCCGCAATAGGCGGTGTCAACTTGTGGACAGGATGCCAGGGGACCAGGGGACCAGGAGCCAGCCGGCTGGTGCCCCTCGTGGCCGGTCGGGCCAGCGCCAGGCGCGGGACCCTGGGCGGACGGTGCCCAGGTCCTCCGGGAGAGCGGCGGGCACGCCGTGCCAGGCCGCGTGCCTTGCCAGGCAGGGCCGGTGGGCCCGGCGGTTCCGCGCCGGGAGGTAGGTGGTGCTGTTGCCGTGCCTGTCTTCCTCATTGGCGCCGCGCGGAGAGGCGGAATGTTCAACTCCTGACTCCGGCGGAAGCGTGGGAGCCGCGCGGGCCGCCGTCCCCGACCCCGTCCCCGACTCCTGCCGCCCTGGTCGCTCGGGGCTTCCGCGCCCCGCCTGCAGCTCGCGCCTTGTCCGGGAGCCAGGTAGGGGTCAGGCCGGCAGCGGCGGAGGGAGGCCCGGCGGGCCGGAGGGTGGAGGGAGGGCCGAGGGCCGGTGTCTGGCCCTCCGCGACCGATCGCGGGAAAGCTGGGGCGTCCCGGAGCCCCGGGGCCCGGCCCGACGCAAGGACGGGACCTGAGGGTCCCCAGGGCCACCTCGCCCCCGACTCCAACCCCCCCCTCCGCCCCACGGCAGGGCGATTGTCCCGGCGCTCGACCTCTCCACACTTGTCGTGCCCAAGTGCGGCTGGGGAAAGTCCGGGCAGGTCCCGCCGAGGAGTTGGCGCCCTGGAGAGCGAGCGGGGCGCAGCCCGCGCGCTCCGGGTCGTGGGTGGCCGCGACCCCGGAGGTCAGCACGGGGCGGGATCCTGGAAATCGGGGCCCCCGAGCCGGCCGTCCCTGCTGACGTCTGAGCCGGCCAAGAGCGGCGGGCAACTTCTGCTTTTTGTGGGGACCCCGTGGATAGACGCAACCCCACTCGGGGTGGCGGTTCCCCGCGCTGCCGCGGGGCTCCTGCCGGGAGACCCACGGGCCCCGGGCGCCTTGGGCCTTGAGCCCCGCAGCGGCCCCGCCGCGCCCGCCGGCTTCCAGGAGAACTTGAGAGTCTCCATTGGCTAGATGACACCGAATTGCCTAAAACACCGAAAGCTCCCACAAACAGCCCACACGCTGGGCATCCTTGAGAGACTGCCGAAAACGTCTGTTTCTGGTGCGTCTTGAGATCCTGCCTAAGCACTGTTTATGGGAAACTTAATTACTATTTTTGTGAGTTTTCGTTAATAATGAAAGCACGCCGCTGAGTGGCCCATTGCAAGGGCTTTACAATAAATCAGCAGCTTTCGTTAGGAACGCGTGCGAGAACCCTCTTACGGGATGAATTTTAACTTGTGAAAGTTCAGTTCCTCCTTCCTTGACTGCTGGAAGCTGTTTGAGGCAGGACTTCTTGCTTTTCCTTTCCTGGCTTTAGGGAAGGACCCAGTAGTCCAAACCTTTAAAGACAGAAATAAGTGCTTCAAGACCTGTGAAGGTCGTCTTTGTAGTAGGCCCCTCTTCAGGGTGAAATCTTGTCGTTCTTGTTTGGTGGTTGTTATTGTAAATAGGTATATAATGACTGCGTTTTAATTATGGATTTGGTCATTTGTACAATTGTGAGAGATTTGGGAGGTTGGAAATGAATATAAATTTAGCTTACTTGAAAAGAGAAAATTAACAGTATGCACTGTGTATCTTAATCTCTTACCGTCTAATCTCTTCTCTTTGGGGGATTATTTTAGAAGCTTTTTTTTTTTTAAAGTGGAAAATGTTGTTTGAATCAAAAGTTTCAATGGTAGTCATTCCAGAGTAAAAGGCCATAACACATTGGCAGGAAGTTTTTCCTTGTCTAGGAAAGCATATAGAGGAATTGATCTTTTTGTTATTCCTTTAGGGATGCATAGGATGCATTAATAACCGAATATTAAGCACACAGATTTAAATCTAAAAATGGATGGTCAAAGATCTTGGGAACTGAGGGACCTTCTTGCCAAATAAGGAAACTTGGCAAGCTGCACTGTGTATTTTAAGTCAGCACAGAATGAGTGTTATTGGCAATACATTGGCCCAATGCCTATCTGGAATGAGCAGCGAAACTGACTGTGTAGGGTTGCAGAATTATAAACAGGAGTTACAAAGGGTGTGGAGTGAATAATTGAATCATCAGAGAAAACACTGGAGAAATGACAATGATGTTTCAGGAAAAGAGGTCATCCATAAAGTGAAGCGATTAGTGTGGCAAAGCAAAGCAAAATGGGCAGTGGATTTTAGAAATTGACAGATTCAGAGAAGAGAAAGAGAATCAATGACTTTAAAAAAAAATAAGTGTTTGTGGTGATATAGTGGTTGTTGGGATAAGATAGCCTTATGTCTTCTGTTCTCAGATGTTGGAAATAAAAATCAATTTGGATCATTTGTTTTCCATTTTATTCTGCCCAGGACAGATTGACAGAGTATGTTTCTCTTTTATCTGAATGCAATAAAACAGCCAAGACACCTTTCCGTCTTACTGCAGAGAAGATTTAGGCTACTTCTTTTGTGGCTATTAACCTTGTCCTCCTACGCACAAATAAGCAGAGTTCCAGCTGTGAACAGAAAAGTGTGCCAGTTAGGGGAAGAGAGCTGTAAATGCCACAGCTTAGATTGGTTTGACCGATATTCAGGTGCTTTTGTGTCTGACCCTTTTACAGACAGCTGAAGCATGGATTAGGCCCTAATCACAGTTAAATAATCCCAACACCAGGAAAACTATGAGAACAAAACAGCCACGCAGCTGACAGCTAACCCCATTGCCACAATCACTAATCGGAAATTAAAGTCTCAAATGGAACTTTAGGTGGAGAGTAAGCAATCCAGTAATTACTGTAATAAGAAAAGGGTCTGAAGAAGAAGAAAGTAGGGATATTTGAAGGAGGCAGCAGAGTGATATTGTAGGAAATAGACATGTGGTGGAAAAATATGACTTTGGAATAGGACCCAAGTTGAAATGGAGTTGTGTCACTTGTAAATTAAGTACTTGGCTTGGGCAATTTCTACATCTTGATCCTCCCTCCATTTTTCTCACATGTAAATTAGGGACATTGATGCTACTTGTTCCTAAGGATGGTAGGTATATGACGTGTCAAATAGAAGTGCTTGGAATCAATCCTTGAAACTTTAGCCATCATACTGAATGGTAGAAAGGGATGGGGAGATGCTAAGGGAAAATGCTAAGGGGTAGGGGTAGCCAGGGGCTGCCACAAAATTCATGCCGAGAAAGCTTCTAGTCTTGCCTCTCCCAGCTGAGGTTTGTCTGTAGTAGTTTGCCCAGCTCCATGTCATACTTAAGTGTATATGTTGGGATAGGAGGTTATCTGAAATACTGTTTTAAGTAGAGTTTGTTGTAAAGTGGCTCTGTACCCCTCTGCACCTGTATATAGCTTGGTACTATGCGGAGTCGGGGAGAGTGTGAATCTTAAAGCTAATACATTTAAATAGCATTGTGACAAATTTGGGAGTTACGTGAACAAGAGAAGGCTATGACTGGAAGTCAGAGGTCATAACCTAAATCACTTAGAATCATTTTCTTTTTTTCTGTGCTGGTACTGGGGCTTGAACTCAAGGCCTAAGCACTATCTACTAGCTTTTTTGCTCAAGGATGGCACTCTTACACTTGAGCTACACCTCCACTTTTGTTTTTTTACTAGTTAATTTGAGATAAGAATCTCAGAGAGTTTCCTGTCCAGGCTGGTTTCAAACCAAGATCCTTACATCTCATCCTTCTTGAGTAGCTAAGATGACAGGCATGAGCCACCAATGATTGACTGGAACCATTCTTATAGCGAATTTCAACACAGCTTGTCTTTGGGCCCAATGCTGTTCTTTCTGGATCTGTCTCTTGAACTTGTATATCCAACAAGAGAAGGAAAGAATTATCCTTGTAGGTTACAGAGCAAATCTTTGCTTCTTACACTTTCCTACCAAACTACCCTACTGTGTGGAAAAAGGAATGAATTCCTTGAGGGGGTCTCTAAATAGAGCCATAAGTACCTCCAATGTAAGCAAACATTTCCTTAAAATCCTGTATTTTAAAAATACATATGACTTTCAAATTGTCTATTTTCCTGTTCGGTATCTCATTGAGCAAGCCAATACACACAGACATATTGGTTCCTCCCAATCTTTGAATAAAATCAGTATATGTATTTATTCATATACCTGAACAATGCTGTGTGCTCTGTTCTGGAAATAAGCAAAGATTAGGAGTAGATAAGATGGGCACAGTTGAGCATGCTTGTAATCACAGCACATGGAAGCTTGAGACAGGAGGATCTAAGCTACATAGCAGAATGCTCTCTCTCTCTTTCTCTTTCTCTCTCTCTCTCTCTCTCACATACACATACACACACAAATCAAATGAATAGTGATAGATCATCCAAAGAGTTTTTGGCTTTCAAGATGGAGAGCACCTTTCTTTGGGGTGGGGAGAAGGGGAGGAGCACTGAAGGATGGCTATCTGGAATGTAGCTCTGGCCTTCCCAACCCTGGGAGGTGAATTGTCATTTCTTGTCAGTTTGATGACTACTACATGGTCTGGAAGGAGATGGAGACCTTCAGTGCTGGCTGGCTAGTCATCCTCTGGTGAGGCTAGAGTGGATCTTAAAGATGCATCCATTCTGCTCACTTACACATTCAGATCTCCACTCCACACCCCTGCCTTCCACTGGGTTCCTAAGCTTGGGTCACCCACTAAGAGGGTGGTGCATTTTCTTGTGGTGTCCTAATGACCAGGAATTCTTTCTATAACTTGTAACCACAGATACTTTTCCTTCATAATTAGCAAAGCATGATACAGGGTCTTGGGTGTCTTCTATTTTAACATCTTCATTCTTCTTTATCTTTTGTCTTACCTCAGACAACCAGGTTTTAACCAGTGTATTTGCCCTTCTTAGAAAGGGCATCCATTCCAAGTAATGAGTCCAAAATTGTACCTTGTTGTCAGCAACTAGGATAGTTGCATCTTTTCTATGTGCAGAAAATAATCCTTAAGGGAGAGACAGCTAAGCAGCAGTGAACAGGGCTGCTCCAGATGGGTGGCGGCTGGCCCGGGCAGTAGGCTTCCAGTACTCATGAGCACAGCCTAAACACCAGTGCACGCCTCTTCAGGCCAGCCCCAGAAATCCGCCCCGCTGTGCTTTCCCCATTCTCCTCCTGAGGTCCTGAGAAGCCTCGTAGCACCCTATGGCATAGATTGTCTGCATTGCATGGCTTCTCTGTGGCCTGCCACCTGCAACAGTCACTCTCCTTGTCCTCTAGGATTCGCTTTGTGGTAGCCACATTTCTGGCAAGCAAGCATGCCATGCAAGTTGATTTCCATTTATTGGAATATTAAGGTACCAATAAGGATGTTTCTTTTAACTAGCTTGTTTTCATTTCAACCTTTGTTCCAACTAGAGAGTTGTAGTACTTATATGGTAAAACACAGATGGACGGGGGAGCTTGAAACTATAGCTGTCTGTCTTTTTACTCTCTTATTATAAATTGCCTTCTCTCAGTCCTGCTCACTGGTCCCAAGCTGTTCCATGTAAGATGGGCTGTTTACTGGGATCAACCTTAAAGGAGATATTTATGGTAGACATACCATTACTTAGTTTTATTCTTATACAGAGTCTCCTTCAGCTAGTTTTGCTGTTTTATCCCTTTTAGTGATCTTTTAAATTTTTATTTTATTGTAAAGATGGTGTACAGAAGGGTTACAGTTACATGAGTAAGTTAATGAGTACATTTCTTGTTGAGCATGGTGATCTTTTGTTGTGTTGTTTTGAGAGAGCAGCACGAAGCAATAGTCTTGTTCAGGAAGAGTATCTTTTGAATTTTGAAGAAATACACTTTCCCCCTTCTTTTTAAAGATATGACTTAAAAACAATCACAGAATGGTGATTTCCAAAGGTTTTGTTTTGAAACACATGACAATAGGCACATTTTTATTGATTCACTTACTGGTCTATATTAAGGAGACTAAGACAGCTCCAACATATGTAATTATTTAAGGTATTAAGGATTGTTTTTGAAAATCTTTAAAACTATTATGTAGGTTCTGGTAAATTACTTCTTCTTTCTATGTTATATCAGAAACAAGCTTAAAACTACTTTAGTGAAAGAAGGAAAAATGAAAGTATATTAGGGATAGAAAAAGAGAAAGAGTCTAATTCAGAAATAATAACCCCATGTAAACCTAAAGGAAACATCCAGAGAAAGTCAAAAAGATCTTATTTCTAGTAAAGTTAATCCTTTTTTTTTTTGGTTGGTCATGGGGCCTGAACTCTGGGCCTGGGCACTGTCCCTTAGCTCTTTAGCTCAAGGTGAGCGCTTTACTACTTGAGCCACAGTGCCACTTCCGGTTTTCTGGTGGTTTATTGGAGATAAGTCTCACGGACTTTCCTGCCTGGGCTGAACCATGATCCTCAGATCTCTTGACTCCTGAGTAACTAGGATTACAGGTGTGAGCCACCAGTGCCCGGCAAGTTAAACCTCTTATAAAGTATAATTAAACTTAAAACAATTATGATGTGCAGGTATTTGATGAAGCCAGTTAAAGCCAGAAAACTTTCTCAAGTCAGGCATCCATGTGTCCTTTCTGCAAAGGGACAGTGACCATTTGGGAAGCAGACACTTTACAACAAAGTGCGTGCTGTGATTGCACAAATAGATCCTAGAGTTGTGTTAGTATCCAAAAAGTACAAAAGAAAAATATTGCCTTTTACTAACTTAAACACTCTCCCTGTGAAAAACGATGTGAAAGAAAAAATTTCTAGGGGTAGACAGGTGTGGCAGCACAAGCCTATAATCCCAACATTCAGTAATCTGAGGTAAGATTTCAAGGCCAATGTGAGCTACCCAGTGAAATCTTGTCTTAAGAAAAAGTAAGAGTTGCTAATAAAATAAACAGAAGTGATCAAAACCAAAAATGCAGCAAACAGGAGTGGGGGAGGGGCCTTAAAATACACACAAGGAAAAGCAGCTAGAACAATGTAGGAATCAGTAGTACATTTGCACATTAGTGATTGTGCTGCAACAGTAATGGAGCTACAATAGAAAACAGTTCTTCAAATACAGAGAGGAATACATACCTGACCGTGAAAGAATAGATGACTAAATATGGTAGGGAATTTATTAAAACAGGAAACCACAGCTTCCATTTACTTTGCATATACTGTGTGTTAGACACTGTACAAGGCACTTTTCATACACTCCACTTCCCGGAACCTAGTAGAAGTGCTGGTTCCAGTGAGGAAACTAAGGCCCCAGAGCCACAGGAGCTTATAGGGTCAGATTTGCTACTAGAGCTCCCTACAACCATCTTTCCCCTGTACTGTGATGAAATTGTTGCTATTTGGAAATAAGATTTGCCAATGAAGTCGAGAAATACACAGCAGACGTAATGATTTTGGGCCATTCATCTTTGAGATATTAAATGGAAAGGATTTATAATTTTTACCTATTAGGTCTAGAAATGCCATAATCTGAGAAAAAGTGATTGTTTCAAGGTTATAGGAGATGGACATACAGTACTGTGTGTCAGTACTAGAGTTTGAACTTAGGGCCACATTCTCTTTTTTGCTCAAGGCTGACGCTCTACCACTTGACCCACCTCCACTTCAATGTTTGTCTCATTTTAAAGCCTTTTTAGGTGTTAGAACTTTAGTGGTATCTTTCTTGTTTTAAATTTGGGGCAAAAGGGGAGGGGAGGAGAAGACAAATGACTTATTTGAAGTCAACACTACTCGGAAAAACCAAAGGGGCAAAATAGATCTGTGACTAGAAAAGCTTAGTCCATTTTCGGGAGAAGAGACTGAAAACTTGGAAAAGAAAAATAATACTCCCTTTATGATTTTTCTGCCTCCATATATTTTTATTTTTGAGAATTAGCTGATGATAATGTAAATGCCTTCAGAAATTTAGTGAATAGTTAAAGATGTTTTGCATTTTTAACTTAAGGAAAATTTTTAAAAAGTGGTGTTCTGCTCAAGTATTCAGCTGACTGACTTCAACCACTCTGTTACTATTTTCAAGACTTGTGACATCTTACTATGCTTTGGTTTTGTCATATTCCTGCTTTAACTTTCCCTGGAATGCTGTATGATAGATACTTAGCTTTTGAGAATGTCATAAAATTAGTGCCTTTGCCTATAAAAACAATTCTTTTCATAGACTATGTAAATATGTTTCTATAGATGACACTCTACCAATGTAGTCTATGGAGAATCCATCTGAAAAACTAGAATCTAATTTGATCAGGTAGCAGTGTTCCCAAAGATGTGGTAGATATTATTAACTAGCAACTCAGATTTTTCACACTGTGGTCATAAGTTAATTTTAGAATAATGACTTTGAATGAAAGGAAAGAAAGCTCAAGGAGAAAAACATACATTGTGATCTGACATTCATGTGTATAGAGGAGAATGGGAACCTCAGCCAAAATTTTCAACAGACTGCATGATATTTTGCCAGGCTCCCTGAAGTTGAGACTTGTACCCTACAATTGTTAGTCTCTGGTAATTGGACAGGACTTAATTTTTTACAGTCTCAATAAAACATTCGTATAATTGCATAGTTCCATTCATTCATAGCCTATTTCTGAATAGCAGAATGTATCACAATATGAGTAACAGTGATTCTGGAAATAACTTGACTAGTTGCCTCATGTCAAAGGGTGAAGACCCTGGAGAAGGTGCCTCTTGGCAGGCTCAGATGTTGATCCCATCCTGGCTCAGATCATGATCTTTGTTTAAGTCCTTCTCCTTCACCTACTGTACCCCAAGACTCAGAGGCACCCAGTACAGGAGGCCCCACTCACTCTCCCCTCTACCCCAAGGAACCTATACAGCAGTTTCAAAATCAAGAGTTGCTTCAGAATTCTCTGGAGTACCTGCAAAGACTACAAGCCCTCAGGGTGTGTGCGTGCATGCGTGTGTGCGTGTGTGTGTGTGTGTGTGTGTGTGTGTTGAGGCTTGAACTCAGGGTCTCACGTGTGTGTGTGTGTGTGTGTGTGTGTGTGTGTGTGTGTGTGTGTATTGGGGCTTGGACTCAGGATCTCACACTTCTACTTGGGTTTTTGTCTCAGGGCTGGTGCTCTACCACTTTAGCTACAACCTCTGCTTCGAGCTTTTTGATGGGTGATTAGAGATCAGAGTCTCATAAGCTTTTCGTCCGGGGCTTCAAACCATGATTTTCAGATCTCAGCCTCCTGAGTAGCTAGGATTACAGGCTTCAGCCACCAGTATCTGGCAGGCCTCAGGTTTTATTTAATTTGGTTGAAACTTTCTCAGTTGCAAGAGGCATAGTAGGAGAATAACCAGAAAGTGTTCAACAAAATTTTTTTTTTTTTTGGTTGTGGAGCCTGATCTCTGGGCCTGGGCACTTTCCCTCAGTTCTTCAGCTTAAGGCTAGCACTCTACCACTTGAGCCACAGCACCACTTCTGGCCTTTACTGCTTATGTGGTGCTGAGGAATCGAACCCAGGGTCTCATGCATGCAAGGCAAGCACTCTACCACTGAGCCACCTTCCCAGCCTCAACAAATAATTTTGAATGGAAAAGGTATGTACTGTGTATTCTGAGAACCAACTGGAATTGGCAATGAGAGGATTACTCATCTGATGGGGATTTAGTGGGAAAGATGGATGGAACAGAGAGATGCTGGTATAAAAGAGAGAGACAATAACTTTCCTTGTGGAGTTCAAAGAAGTGGTCATGGACAGGGCTTTGTTGGGCAAAGATAGCACTAGCTTGTGTGGAATAAGGTGAAAGAGGTTGGCATACTTGGAAAGCTGCCAGTGGTGCTTTGTGCATGTATGGGAAGGAAGGAGACTTGAAGTACAAGTGCCTATAAGTGGTAGGGAAATAACAAGAACATTTTTCTGGACTTAAAAGAGTTCTCCAAGGGCTGGGAAGGTGGCTCAGTGGTAGAGCACTTGCCTTGCATGCCTGAGGCCCTGGGTTCGATTCCTCAGCACCACATAAGCAAAAAAGAAAAATAGCCAGAAGTGGCACTGTGGCTCAAGTGGTAGAGCACTAGCCTTGAGCTGAAGAGCTGAAGGACAGTGCCCAAGCCCAGAGTACAGGCCCCACGTCTGGTAAAAAAATAAAAAATAAAAGAGTTCTCCACGTTTCCTATCAGTGAATGAAGAAGACTTATCCCTAAGCATAGGCAAATCAAATTCAGGATTCCAGGGATGCATAGAGCCATCCTGAAAGCTATCAGAGTAAAAGTAAAATAAATATAAAAAGAAGTAATAATCAGAGTAGCATTAGACTACTCCATAGCTACATTAGAAACTGGAAGAAAATGAAGTCATACTTTCAAAATTACATGGAAAATTGTTTCCTATCTAGAACTGCATATCCAGGCAGATAGTCAAGGCATTAAGCATACATAGATTCTCAACATTTACATTCTTTGCATTGGATTCAAGTCCACAGAAATAAAAACCAAGAAAGACAAAATGGCAGATCCAGTTTTCCTTCAGAGGAAAGATGAAGGAGATGCTCAGAACAGTAATGAAGGGAAATCCCAGATCAAGTCAGGCCTAGAGAGCAACCATTCCAGCCTGACGACATCAGGGATGAAGTGTTTAGAAAGAATGTCTCTAAGAAAAAAACAGGCCTTTCCCCCTCCAAAAACATTTAGAGAGAAGGAAAAAAAAGAACCTTGTATTTTACTTCATTGAGAGGAATTCTTAAGAGTTTGAAGAGCTGAATAAATTAGTAGTAGTAAAAATTAAGCAAACAATAAAAACATGGCAACTAATAATTCTAGGAAAAACAAAATGTTATCCAAGAAGGAAAATATAGTCACTAAATGCAACATGGTACTACTAGAAATAATATTTACTTTGTCAGACTACTTTAAACCTTGAATATTGATCTAATGTTTCAATATTACCAAAACAAATGTTTAGGCAAGTGTGACATTTGTATATAGGGAGGTAAAGGATGATACAGGAGAAATAAAACCTTATCTTTCACAGGGAGAAGTTAATAGATAATATCTAAGATGGAATGCTTAAGAAATGGCATATAAACTCATTATTTAAAAATGTGGAGTTAAATGCCAGATGGATATTTATTTATTTATTTATTTATTTTGTCGGTCATGGGCTTGAACTCTGGGCTTGGGTGTTGTCCCTCAGCCCTTCAGCTCAAGGCTAGCAGTCTACCACTTGAGCCACAGTACTGCTTCCGGTTTTCTGGTGGTTAATTGGAGATTAGAGTCTCATGTATGTTCCTGCCTGGGCTGCCTTTGAACTGGCATCTTCATATCTCAGCCTCCTGAGTAGCTAGGATTACAGGTGTGAGCCACTGGCACCCAGCAGGACATTCTTAAAAGAGTTGAAATTAGTTGCTTTTAGTGAGTGAGAATTGGGTTTAGAGAGCAGTAAGGGCAGGGGGCTTGTATTTTGTATTATAAGATTTATAGACGTACTTCCTTTTAAAATTCTTGGATAAAATTCATAATAAAAATACATACCTACCACCTGTAATTCTAAGGAAGTCTCTTACATAGTGTTTTGCATTTTGTTGAACAGTGTTTATAGCTTGCATATGCTACATACCTACCTTGGACACATTTTTAACTTTTATGTAAACTTTCTTCTGTATAATTAAATGAACATTTGTAGTAAAAGTGGTTGATTCATAGATATTTATGCACTGTGCCTGAATACAAGGTTCCTTTAACCCCACTGTATTTGTTATATAGACTGGTCTTCTCAATGTTAGAACAAACACTTCTTCTTGCCTTCTCCTCAAAGTAGAACAGAGTTCCACTTCTCCGGTGAGCTGATGTTCCTAAAAGGGGATGGTTAGTCAGCTGCACATTAAAATCTCTCAGCAGACTGCTTACATCATCCAGCAAAGCTTCCAGTTGTTTATGGAGAAACTGTAAATTTATACTGAAGCAGATTGCCCTCTAGTTTGTTTTTTTTTTAATTCTGGAAAAAAAAGAAACCTTACAGAAAGATGGAAAGAGCAGTAAAATGCTATGTCTTTCACCTAACTTGGTCACGCATTAGCATCTTGCCATACTATTTTTTGTCTTGCATGGTCTGGGTTTCCTCTCTGGTTTATATTTTTAGGATTGGGTTAGGGAAGAGGCACAGGGGATGATGTCTACACTTTTTAAATGAGTTGGAGATATTAAAGATATCACTTTAATATATCTATATATCTCCTGAGAATAATGATATCTTCCTACAAATCCAAAATGCCATTATTTGTGATGGATAAAAATATTATCTAATGTATACTTGCTATTCAGATTTCCCTAAAAAATCTCATTTTATTCCTTAAATTTCTTAAGTAGACCTTTTTTTCTGTGTGTGGGGGGCGGGTGAAAGAGAGAGAATTGGTGCTTAAACTGAGGTCTTGGGCACTGTCTGCTTTTTTGCTCAAGGATAGCACTCTACCACTTGAACCATAGCTCTACTTTTGGCTTTTTGGTAGTTAATGGAGGTAAGAGTCTCAAGAACTTTCCTGCTTTAGCAGGCTTTGAACCACAATCCTCAGATCTCCGCCTTCTTAGTAGTTAGGATTACAGGCATGCTCCATGGGTGCCCTACCACTTTCCTGCTTTTTACAAAACTCGTTTTTTAATGAGATCAACAATTATGAGGAGTGAAGAGCAGTTTTGTAGAATGTCGTACAAATATGAGCATATCCTTCTGTCCCTCATTCTAATCTGCCTCACAAATTCTAGCAAAAGTACAACTACAGCTTTTTAGATACCATGTTTAACTTTTTATCCAGGTTCAGAACTTCAGTCTGTTGGCTTCTTTCTTTGTATGTTTTGGATTTTTCCTGACATTGAACAGTAAGAATAAATGCTTTCCTGTAGACTAGCAAGATTCCTTCAGCCATAGAAAAGTATCATTACAGTAATCTCAATACTATATACAAATATAATACACCTGGGAAGGCTTGAGATTTTGTTTTTAACATCTTTGGCAATGTGTTTTGGATGACTTAATATAATCAAGGGTAATTTTTCTACTCTTTAATTAAGTTCTGCTAGGGTATACAGTCCTGGAATCACTTTTCTATTGTCCTTAAGTTGAAAGTTTGTTTTTTGTTGTTTTTTGTTTTTGGAGTATAAATATGGAATCTGTGTCCGGTATACCATGTGTTGGCGGATGGACAGGGACTCAGTTTATGTAGGTTCTGTGAGAGGCAGAGGGCAACATGAAGCGATGGCATGCCACACATGCCAGAAGGGCTATGCAAGCTTGCTGTTGAAAGCACGCTTCCCGTCCGTCAGGCCTCCCTGATAGAGACCTGGTGACACAGTAGCCTTTAGGCAGAGCTCCCCGGGATGTGCTGGGACAGGTCGCGTTGGGGGAAATCGGAACCATTTCTCCCTGGACAGCTGCATTTCAAAGTCTGGACAAGTTGCTCTTGAATTTTGTACCGGTTGCCAGGGTGAGTGTTTTCCTTTCAGTTTGTTTGTCTCACTTTTCTTCTTGCTAAGTCGTCACGGTCTTTCTGGAAGCTTCACAGAACTTGTTATACACGATCTACAGAATATTCTCTCTCATTTATTTGCAATTCAACGTGTCCTTCTCTTTCTCCCTGCAGATCGTGTGGAAGGGCAATCCTTGTCATTATGAGATGTCGTCTCTCGGTGCCTCCTTTGTGCAAATTAAATTTGATGACTTGCAGTTTTTTGAAAACTGCGGTGGAGGGAGTTTTGGGAGTGTTTATCGAGCCAAATGGATATCGCAGGACAAGGAGGTGGCTGTAAAGAAGCTACTCAAAATAGAGAAAGAGGTAAGAGCTTTTCCTGATGTCAGAAATGCTCACCATGCCATTTATATAAGCTTTTCAACTTATACTTAGAGGGCTACAGGGCTGCAAGGGACCTAGCAAGGCCTTTGAGATGGATCCATGAGGCTATTTCCCAATTTCCATTCTGGGAGCCCCATAAATAGAAATTATTGCAGTGTGTGCCTTAGAGTTGCGTTCTATTAGGGGTCATCTGAAGTGAGAGATTTCTTTCTAGGGCATGGAAGAGCCAGTGTTCTCTGAGCTCGTTGTCCTGGAGGCAGAGGTGGTCTTAGGCCTTCCCCAGGGGTTGGGCTCTTGCCTAGGGCAACCAAGAGGGGGCAGTAAAGAGTAATGTGTGATGTTTTCATCTCCCGGCTATTTTTTCCCTTAGATTTGCAGTCCTCAGTTGTCTTTTAAACTGGGTGGGAAGGAGATAAGGGGGTGGAGAGCAATACTGGGCCTTGAACTCTGGGCTTTGTGCTCTTTTCACTCAGAGTCGGCACTCTATCACTTGAGCCACACCTTCACTTCTGGCTTTTTGCTGCTTAGTTGGAGATAAGCATTTCACCACCTTTCCTGCTTAGCTGGCTTTCAACTGCCACATCTCGGCCTCCTGTATAGCTAGGATTGCACATGTTTAAAAAAAGAGCATTTTAAATAAGAGTACCGTTTTTCTGCTGGGTTAAGCAATACCAGCTTCTTGGGTTTCACCTCTGCTTAAGACACACAGGGATGGGTTTGTGTAAGAAAGCATAAGAAGATACTTGAGACAGCTGCCCTTCCCTTGTAAAATCAGAAAAAGGTTTTGACTCTCCCTGTGAATTCAGGTTGCTCCTAGATGAACTTTTAGCTCCTAAAGCTTTCATCGTCCTAACAAATCTGACCCAACATGGTTCCCACATTCTCTTTTGGTACCCCAAGAATAAAACTGCTTGCCAGAGCTTAAAACTACTTAGCCCCTGCAGGACCTAAGCTTCTTTGGTAACTTAGGAAGTTTTTCAAAAACTTAAATATATTTTTAACAGACACATAAAAACATGAAAATTACACAAGTATGGTTTACCATGAAAAGGTTCAGGTCACATATATATTGAATAATGTTTAAATTAGGCTAAACATATCCATCGCTCCAAATATTTATCATTTCCCTTATGATGAAAACCTCCAAACTCTTTCTTCTGGCTTTTGGAATATATAGCACATAATTGTTATCTATTGTCATCTAGCTGATAACTTTTAATAGCTTTCCTCTGTAACTTGTTTTGGTCCTTACTATTTATGTCCGGTTTTAGCTAATTAGTATTCCTTTCCTTGTCCTATTTGAAGTGAACTGTTCCATAAATACCCTTTCATCTCCCTGAGTAATTTTACTGTTGTCATTAACTGCTGCCAGTGAAGTGTGGCAGTTGATTAGAGACGGCAACCCAGTAGTAGGACTTTGTGGGTCTTCTCTGGGAGTGCTTTTGTGGTTATGGCTCGCCAGCCAGTCAGCAGGACTAAGATGTCTCCACCTTAGATGTCTGTAGGCTTTCCAAAGCATTAAGAAATGAGAGCTGCTAAAGCCCATGAATGTCTTAGGCACTGGTGGCTCACAACTCTAATGCAGCTCCTCAGGAGGCTGACATCTGAGGATTATGGTATGAAGCCAGCCTAGACTAGAAAAGTCCATGAGAATAAAAACCAGAAGTGAAATTGTGGCTCAAGTGGTAGAATACCAGCCTTGAGTGAAAGAGCAAAGAGACAGTGCGCAGGCCCTGAACTGAAATTAGTCCTAGTATGCACTCATATGCATACACACTAAGTCTATTAAAGCCAATGTATATAAAACAGATGGATATTGGGTAGGAAAAGTGCTTTCCTTCCTGTTCTTCCTCCCCACTTTTTTCCTTCCTTCCTTCCTTCCTTCCTTCCTTCCTTCCTTCCTTTCTTTTTTTTTTTTTTTGTCGGCTGTGGGGCTTGAACTCTGGGCCTGGGCACTGTCCCTGAGCTCTTCTGCTCAAGGTAAGCACTCTACACTGGAACTACAGCACCACTTCTGGTTTTCTGGTGGTTAACTGGAGATAAGACACTCATGGACTTTCCTGCCTGGACTGGCTTTGAACTGGGATCCTCAGATCTCAGCCTCTAGAGTAGCTAAATTACAGGCGTGAGCCACCGGCTCCCAGCATAGAGCCATTGTTTTACTCTGGACTGAATCTTTTTGTAAACTTTGTTGTTGTCCCCATTTTATAGATTGGTACATAGAGCTTTGAGAAATGCATTAAGGTGCTCTGATTGGCCAAGTAAAATTTAGGAAGCTAGACCCTTCCCCCGCCCCCCCCCCACCTCCTGCTTCAGATTTTAATTCTGAGATTTCTTGTTGATTGAGAAACATTAGAAAATAAAGCAATTCTTTCCACTTTCATTAAAAAATGTGTATAACCATGTTAAGCATTAGGCCACAGAACTTTAACATAATGAGCATCTTACATGATTACTGGATGTGAGAAAGACTATGACACAGGAAACAGATTTCAAAGAAAAACAATTGTAGCTTGTTCTCTCCCTACCATGCCAGCATGCATACATCACACCTTTTCTCCTGTGTTTGAGAGAGCCAGAAAAATGACATGGGAAGGCACCAGGTAAGAGCAAGAGTTGGAAACTGCCCAGTCCTTCTTTTGTATAGGTCTTTAACCTGAGTATGTATAGCTCAGTAACTGAGGTGACTGCTGTAGATGATAGGAGCATGACTCAAAAGCTTAATTAGAAAAAACAAAAACTCCACTTCTGTTTAGGGGCTTGGTTTCAGCAGTGATTAGGAGTGAAGAAGTGATTATTCTGTTTGCCGGTCTATGTGAGGAAGCTCTATCCCACATACTGAATCCACAAGGGGTTAAGCATGTGAGAATTTTGACTGGGTGCTGGTAGCTGCTGAAAGGAAGTGTGCATGCTTGTTATTCTTTGTGAAGTCTTTTTCTAACTTTCATAAAGGTAAAAGTGATAAGCTCCAGAGGTTTTTTCCCTCATTTTATAGATTCCATCTTTATGTTACTTGGTCATTTTTTTATCCAAAAACTTTGAGAAAAAAATGTGATCTTTAATAAAGTGCTTTTCACTTACTTCCTATCTTACTAAGCGTATGTTTTGTGAATTATTTGCAATGTGGAAAATATATATGAAACCCTCTAACTGTGCTTATGTGACTGTTGGCTTTCAATCCATTTGCAGACTCTTAAGCAAGTGTAGTGAGTTTGTTACTTTCTGTTTTTGCCTTTAGATCTTTTCAACAGAACAAAGAAAGAAAAATAGTATTTACTTCCTTTTTTTTTTTTGTCTTTTTTGGTACTAGGGATCAAATCCAGGACGTTGCACTTGCTAAGCAAGCACTTTGCCACTGAGCTACATCCCAGCCCTACTTTGTTGTTGTTGTTGCTTTTAAACTGTTAAACATTGAGAAGAAGTATAAAAATAATACCATGAACTCTGATATGTGCATCTGCTAAACTTATCACTTAGTAATGTTGTATGTTTGCTTTCTGGATTTATATGCAATTATATTTATTTTTTACAGAATATAAGAGTAAATTGCAGAGGCTCTCTTTATATATTATTTTGTATACAGGGTCTGTATTCAGATATTAAAACTTGTTTCAATTGATTTTTGTGGCAATTTTTTTCCCAAGTAGGATTGAATCTGAGAAGATAGTTTCTGCTTTAATCTTCAGCTCTTTCTCTGCCTTGGTCTGGTTGTCCCCTCGCCTACGTTAAGCATATGTTGTTTGGTGGGAACATTACATGGTCATTTGTAGTCCTCCACCAATTTAATGGGAGTTGAATGATGTCAGTTTATCTCATTATTGGTGCCATTGCTTTTGAACCCTTAGTTAAGAGAACTTCATTCAATTTCTCTGTCGTAAAAATACCTGTTTTTCCTTTGTAATTAATAGTTAAGCTCTTGGTAGATACTTTGAGGCTATGTAAATATTTTTCTTCAAACACTTACCCAATACCATTGATTTTTGTCTGCTAGTTTATGATAGTTTACTGTTATTATCTCCTTATTTCTTTCCTGTCTTCCCTTTATTCACTCATTATTTATAGACTTTAAAGCTTTTCCAAATACAAAGTGTTATAGTCCATTACTATTGTCACTCATTTTTGTCTTTAAATTGTCATCCCAAATGAGAACTGAACTTGAGGCTGGCTTCTGGGTGGTTTTGATATGTCTTCCTTGAGTTTTGATGATTCTTTTCACTTCTTGGCACAAAGTAATGTCCCTAGCTCATCAAGTTCCTGTACCAGTACTGGGTCAGCCATGTCTGAAGTAAGTCTTGAGTCAGATATTAGTACTAGGATCACATATTTTAGGCTTAGAAAAAAGTACCCTTATTCTTAAGCAGAAATGATGGTAATAGAGAATTTTTAAAATGAAACCATTTAATTTAAATGTTAAAATTTTACCTCTACATACAATGGATATTAATACTCATGGTTTTTCTTTCTAGAGAAGAGTTTAGCCAAAACGTATTTCCAGGAAAGAAAATTACTTAAAATGTTTACTTATTTTGAGCCAGAGATCTTCTAAGGACTTTTTTGGGGGGTCTGGTTGTGCCTTCCCAGCCCCTTCTAAGGAGTTTTATCCTGAGGAAATAATCAGAGACATACAGACAAATGGATACAGTAGGAGTTCCTCTCAGGTGCAGAAAGGCAGGGTATTAGAAACTGTAACAAACAAAGCAATAGCTCATGGCTGTACAATGAAATTCCATTCCATTTGAAAGAATATATAAAAAACTAGGAAAATGCTCATAACAGATTAGTTGTTAAGGGGTGAAAAGCATGGTCTATACAACTTTGCTTATAATGTGATCCCATGTATTTGTTTTGGAGTATGTCTATTGCTTTTATTTTAACTGAACATCTGTATTTTTCTAAGATGGCATCGTATTTTCCTCTAATATTTTATTATGAAAAATTTCACACATAAAAGTGAAGATGCTTATACACACCATGGGGTTTCTGGTGAGTATGACTATGACACATGTAGCCCTCTCTCTGAGGTCTTGTCCATCCTGGCATTTCGAAACACCTCAGTTAAGTTGTAGGCATCAGTATACTTCTGAATAATGCACCATTTCACACACATTATTACTGGAGTTCAGTATGTGTGTGGGTTTTCATTTTCATTTCCTTTTTGGGTAAAACACTGAATCCACACCACTACATACAATGAAATATATATCACTAAGTTTTGAGAAAGATGAATGTCATGTGCAACGTTCTCAGAAAAACTCAAAATGTAGATCTAGCAATCTGTGTTGCTAAGGATGTTCTGGGAACTGAGTATTCTCCACTCTGTTGAGTATTGGACAGCCCTAATTTTCCAGGCTCATCTGTGCCTCTCACATGTTTAGTGTTTACTTTAACATTGCTTTTCCATAGCAGTGCTATATGTGCCATTGACGTTATTTACAAAGTTACTTATTTCAATTTGAAAAAGTGTTTTCCACAGGAAAAGGTATTAGGATCTCAGTATATTACCTAAGGTGGGAAGGAGGGCCATTGTTGTATTTCTTTGGTAAATCACAGATGAGTCTGGCTTCCACTGAAGTGCTTGAGCAACATTTGAAGTAAGGAATGGGCGTGGAAAGGAAAGACATGTGATCACAGTATGTGATTTTTTTACAACTACTGTTCTCGAGCAATCCCCACCTAACAAGTTCACCAGCTTTACTATATGCACTTTTAAAAAAGGATTAAACACAGCAGCTTAATTTCACCTTGGCAGTAGATTCGATGATATGTTGTACCAGACATGTCTGTACAGGGCTTTTTTTTTCCCCCTCTTCTTGTCTGGGAGAGGAGGAAACCTGAAAGTCTTTGCGTAAGACAGCTACTTGTCATTCTGACCGAGAAAAACCTCTTATTAAGGAAGGAATGGATTTATTTCGGCTCATTGTTTCAGAGGTCTCAATCCATCATGGCAGGGAGGGCTTGATGGAATACATGGCTCACATCATTGTGGATAGTCTGTGGGGTGCTACTACCTCGAAGCCCCTTAGAGATGTCTCATTCCATTAGGCTTCTTAGTTCAATCAAGTTGATTTTTGCTCTATCACTTGAACCATGCCTCCATTCTGGTATTTTACTGATTAATTAGAAATAGAATCTTCTGGAATTTTCTGCCTAGGCGGGTTTTGAACTTCATCCTTCAGGTTTCAGCCTCTTTAGTAGCTAGGATTGTGTGAGTGAGCCCCCAGTGCCCAGCCCTATCAAAAGTTTTTACGTTAACTAGGAATCTGTTATACTCACTAATATTCACAAACCACAATTAACGGTGGGATACGAAGGACTTATGATTTAATTTCTGTTTCCCAAAAAAGAATGGAAAGAAAGAATCCTCAAGAGGTAAAATAAAGGCCTTTTCTTCATTTGCTTTGGCTTCTGTGTGACATTGCTCCTTTAAGGGAAAAGAAGAAAAAAAAATCCTACCAAATTTATTGTAGAAATGTTGAAGGCCAAATACATTCAAGTTTCAAAGTTGAAGGCCAAATACATTCAAGTTTCAAAATTGTTCTACATTGTAAAATTTATAAACAGAAAAAAATGAAAAAAAGCCCATTGATTATAACTACAGAAACTAATTTTTATATAAAAGGGAAAATAGCCATGTAAATTAGAAAATGAAGTCTTAAAAGTTTATGCAGAGCTCAGAATGCAAAAAGCTCTGTTGTGCATATTGTCAACATGATAAGCATCCAGGACTTTATAAGACACTAAGTATACATTATCATTTTAGTAACTCATGGGAGACCTATTTTTTTCTTTGCATTTCTATTGTGGACCTTTTATCAATAAAATTTTTTGTGTTTTACTTGTAGCATTGTTGTCTTGATATTTTTCTCTGTCCTTGAATGCAATAAAGAAGGCTGATACCACATTTACTTTCTTTGAAAATGTTGTTGCTATTGAAATATACTGAAGGGACCAATACGAATACTGATTATTTGGCAGCTTACACTGAGGTCTGGCATGGTTTCGATGACAATCTGGCCCTCAGGAATGGACACTGCAGAGAGCTGCCTTAACTATTATGGGAACTATTATTCAATTGTTACAGTGTCCACACATGCCTGGTCTCTTTTCCTTTCACTCAGCAAGTCATTATACAGAAACTGTTTTTTTTGGACAACTGTCAAAATGTGGCTCATAGGCCATCACCTGAGAACTAATTAGTTCAAGGGTCATTGCTCATGTTGTAGCTAGAATCATGTCAATCACAGATCGTTAGTACATTAATTTCAGTTTGGAATTTGGGCGAACTTATGATACTGGTCGTGAGAGGCTTTTGAAGTTCCTGTGTAGATGAGTGCCCGTGCGCAGGCCTTGCTTAGCCGTTGAGCATGAAGAACTAAGAGCTGACTCAGGTACACAAGCATATGGAAACTTCAGGAGTTGGCCTTCAGGTTCAAGGCCTGCCTCTGGAGCTTTGCTTTCCAGTTACTTGGCTTTTTAAATTTTCTGACTTGATCTCTCCACTCTTGTCCAGCTGTTCTGTCTTACTTCCTACTTCCTTGTTTCTATAACACCATGCCTGTGGCATTCTTTCTTTTACTTGTAATACCTCTTGTTTTTTTTCTCTGCCTGGGCAGATCCTACTTGTTCCCCAGCTTTCATTTGTTCCTTCTCTATGAAACACTCAGTCAGATCTACAGCACAGCCTTTTCTCTTCTGAATGTTTATTACTTAACTTCCAAACCACTCACTTGACAGAAGACTTGAACTGCCTTGTGACTGTGGACATTCTGTAAGAAATTGCCACTTTTCACACGAGCATGCTATATGTTCTTAGCTGAAAAGTGGGGTTTATTGTGGTCCATAAGGTTGCTAAGGATTAAAGAGATGATACATATAAATATGTAGATGAGTGCTGGACAAGTGGAAAGACTTGAAAAACAGTAACTGTCAGCTGTATCTTCACACTCTACTTCAAAGCCGGAATAGAAGACATGTCTTCTCTTGTGAAGATTGTAGTGAATTCAAGCTTAGGATGGGAAGGGGTGCTGCATTTCAGCCAGCAAGACAGAGCCACAGGTGAGGCTCTGTGTGAATGCTGTGGGCCAACACATGGGTGGAGTATACCACATCCCTCTCCTGAGCTTTCAGAGAGCTGGGGCCATCTTTCAGGGTTTGAACTCTGGACTTTGTACTCTCACTGGGCTTTTTTGCTCATAGCTGGAACTCTAGCTGTTGAGTCATATCCAGTTTCAGCTGGCTGATTGAAGATAATAAGTCTTGTGTTTCTCTCTGCTTCATTTGGCTTCAAATCTTGATCCTCTGATCTCATCCAAGAATGGTATCTTGCCAGGATGTACCTACATTTTTCTTCATTTGCTCTGCTTTGAGCTGTGAATACAGCAGAACATACTTGTCTTTCCTAAACCACTGTAAACACTATGGTAGACTTGTGTTCTGTTACTAGCACTAGTGATTATCGGAACTCTCCAGATTACTTTTGCTTTAGAGGACCTGATACTTGAATTTGCAGATGTCCTTGGTTTTGTACCTTTTAGCTTGGCATGTCATTTCCACTTAAGGCCTTTTAAATATTTCACAGGGCCATGCTTTAATTTTGTTCTGCATGTATAAATCATTGCTTTGAATCAGAGAATAAGCAATTTAAAATAATGAATCTTTTTATTTGCTAATTAACATAGTCATCCTCCAGAAGTATAAATCGAATTGCCATCTATCACTCAGCTCTTTCAATGAGACATGCCTGTTACTGGGAACGTGTAATCTAAAGACACTCCAAGGTGAGCTGCTATAAAAGAGCTAGAGAAAATTGGACACATGTTGAACAAATATATAAATTAAATGAGTTAAGTATGTATTATCGGTATGTCTAAGGAGAACTTGAACTACATGGGAGAGGAAAAGACGACAGAAAGCCTTCTCCCAAGGCCCAGAAAAGTTTAGGAAATATTAGATTTATAAGTAATGTTCTAACTATGTTTTATGAAATACAGTTACATTATGCTTGACATGACTCTATGATCTGTTTTAGATTACTGAGGTAACCATAAAAATGGTGGTTTTTTTGCAAGCAAAATCCTTTCCATCTTTCTTAGTTTTGCAACTTAATCTTTTAAGATTTAAGAAATCATTTAAAAGTTTGTTAAATTACGTATTTACTGTACATTGAAGTCTTTTCCATTTGGTATAAGAGGATCATTATTGCTAGTGTTATTTCAACTTTTCATTAAAGGATTATTGATTTTGGTATATTGAGCAATAAACATTTCAGTTAGTTCATATTTATTCTACAGCCATGCTCTAAACATTGTGCTGAAATCAAAGTAACTAATGTATTCCAATAAAAATTTTATGTCCTAATAACTGATGTTATAGAAGGCTGGACTTTGCTGGGGAAGAATAGTAAGCAGCATGATTGGATCACTGAGAAATTCACTATGGAGAGGACAGTGGAACAATGGAAAACTTGGAGGAGAGATTGGTCAGAGTAGATAGGGACAGCTCTTTGTCTTTAAAACTTGAATTCACTCTTGGTTATTAAAAAGTACCTGGATTTTTCTTTTCTTCTCTCCAGCGTAGACAGGATGTCACTGTAATGACATTCCACAGGATCAAGGTAAGATGACCAAGTTTGTTTCTGAGTAGGACATCCAGTTTCTTTTTGAACACTTCCATTGATGACATATGGGATGTAGGCTGCTCAGTTTTATTATAGGTTAATCCTTAGAAACCTCTTTTTTTTTTGTCAGTCTTGGGGTTTGAGCTCTGGGCTGAAGCACTGTCCTTTAAGCTTTTTTGCTCAAGGCTAGTGCTCTACCACTTTGTGCCATCACCTTTCTTCTGATTTTTCTGGTGTTTAATTTGAGAAAAGAATCTCAAGGATTCTTCTGCCTGGGCTGGCTTTGACCTGAGATCCTCACATCTCAGCCTCCTGAGTAGGTAGGATTACAGGCTTGAGCCACCAGTACCCAGCCTGATTTCTTAGTTTTTACAGATCTACCCAGATGATTCAACATGGTGACATTAAGGGTAACTGGAGAAAGGGAATCATTCTATACTATGTACTTTTTTCTCTGTAAATCTAAAAATATTTCAGTATAAAAGGTTTATTTGGATTAATATAAGGAAAAATAGAGCAGAATAAAGAAGAATAGTAGTGACACAGTGGAGTGGGGTTGCAAATTTAGTTAGTCAGAGTAGGCCCCACTGAAAAAGTAGCATTTGAGTAAAGACTTGAGGGGACTTGGGGAGGGAGCAGTGTGTTGGAAGGTCCAGTGAGAATGGCAGATGGACACATGCCTGGTGTGTTGGAGAAATAGTGAGGGAGAAGCGAGAAATGAGACCAGTCAGGCCAAATTGTCAAGAACCTTATTGACAATTGTAAAGGCATCTGATTTAAATTGGGGGTGGGGGGAGGGTGAGCAATCAAATGTTTTTGAGAATGGAAGTAAAATTAGGTGGCTTACATGTTCACATGGCGATATTGGAGACTCTGCTGAGGAAAGGAGCCGCAAGGACAGAAAGACCAGGAAAAGCTGCTCTTGTCCTGGTGGGCAATACGTGTGCCTGGGCCAGCGTGGTTTCAGTGAAGTGGTGGGAGAGGGCTGCATTGAGGATGTATTCTAAAAGTAGAGTTAACCTAGATTTGTTCACTGATTGGCTGTGTGCTATGAAAGTCAGAGAATCTCAAGAGGTTTTTCACTGAGAAAATAAGAATTTTATATGGGGATGAGAAAGATTATGAGCGGCGCATACTTGTGAGCAGATCTCATGCTTTTTAACCAACGACCTAACTCCTGGGCAGCAGTTGGCTAAAATCCTAGCTATTTAGGAGACTGAGATCAGGAGGATTATGGGTCTAGGCCAGCCTGGGCAAGATGGCTATCATTTTGCTAAGTAAAATAAATTTACTTAGCAAATATTATACGATTTCACTAATACAAAGTACCTAATAGAATCAGATACAAAGCCAGGCAGAAGAGTAGACATTACTAGGTATGGTAAAGGGATCCTCATATGTTTGGGATGATGAAAATGTTCTGGTAATCATTAGTGGTTGCAGTAACAAAGGTTACAGTGTGCAGAATGCTTCTGAATTGCACACCTAAAATGATGGCACTGGTAAGCTTTATGTATCACCATTCAAAGACATTTGTTTTTTCTTTTCTTTTCTTTTTTTTTTTTTTGGGTCCGGTCATAGGGCCTGAACTCTGGGCCTGGGCGCTGTCCCTCAGCTCTTCAGCTCAAGGCTAGCACTCTACCACTTGAGCCACAGCGCCACTTCCAGCTTTTTTTTGCTTATATGGTGCTGAGGAATCGAACCCAGGGCCTCTGGCATGCAAGGCAAGTGCTCTACCACTGAGCTACCGTCCCAGCCCCAAAGACATTTCTTGAAAAGGATGGGATACCAAGGGATAAATTTAACGAAACTGTAAAATCATTACACTGAAAAGTGTAAAATATGGCTGGGAGACATTGTAAGGCATTGAAAGAAAAGGGGGCGATCCATATTATGTTCATGGGACAGGATATTTGATCTTAAGGTTTCTCTTCTACCATAATTTATATCATTTCCAAATTCTTGCACAAGCCAGTTTTTATTTTAGTAGCTGCTTTTTCTCTGTTGTTTGTGCAAGTTGATAGATTGTAAAATGCATATGGAAATAGAAAGGGCCTAAAGCAACCAAAACAATTTTGAAAAAGAACAGTATTGGAGAACTTATACGACTCTCTTATTCTGTTGTTTCCTACAAAACTATAGTAATCAAGACAGTAGGTATTCATGTACAGATAGACCAGTGGAACTCAGTAGAATGATCAGAATAGAGCCATATGTGTTTAGTTAATAGATTTTTGACATTAGTGCCATGGCAATACAACGAGGAAACACTCATTTTCAACAACTAGTGCTAGACAAATTAGTGTCTGTACAAACAATTGAGAGCCACTGGACTAAGGAAATATGGTATCCTGGCTGAGGAGCAATAAAGTTCCATATTCCAGTAGTGGGGTGGACAAGAATTGGATTATTTCAGGCCAGGACTTCTCCTGACTAGTAAAGTAGAAGCAAACACCAGAGAGTGTCTACAGGAGAAATGTGTGATTGCTGTGGTACTTAAGCTGGGTGAGGAGGAAGCAAAAATGTCTGGGACAGGATCAATACTGACAGGTATAGGAGCTGGGATTTAGGTTGAGGAATTATGGGAGCAAAGGTACTGGAGGCAGGAACCTAAAAATATAGCAAATGGGGCTCAGCAAGTGAGGTACATGGATTTGGGATGGTAGAAGGACACTGATAATGGTAATATAGGATCTAGGGTATGACCTAATTCCTGCCTGGGAATGCAGGGGTTGGATGGTTGAGGGGAAGAATTTGAGAATGGAAAGAAATGGGTCAGTGGGAGGGACATACAAAGCAACAAAGAAAACATCTTATAAATATGTTAGAAACAATAGCAAGAAAGAAAAACAAATTGAGTCCTTATCTTGGGATTCATTTCGCCTAACATCATCTTTTTTCACTGTATTTGATGTTGGTATAATTTGTGGGGGGGGGAGGGAAAAAAACAAATTGTTTAAATAGGGATACAGGTGGACCCGTTGCAACAATGAGATGTATGAGATGTTATGTGGAAAAACAAACTTTACAACTTTGCCAGGGGGGGTAGGGGGGAAGATGGGAGAGCAGGGATGGCAGTGGGAAACAAAGGAGGAGGCAACAATGTTTGATAAGAAATGTACTCATTACCTTGCTCATGTAATTGTAACCCCTCTGTATGGTATTTTCACAATAAAAAACTTATTAATATAAAAGAAAGAAAGAAATGGGTCAGTGGCTCACTTCTGTGCATGAAAAACTTCCTACCCTAGAAGTTAAGAAGGCTAGAGGTCCAGGGTGGCCTAGAGTTCTTACCATTGTGCACAAACTAAAGAGGAGCTGGTCTCTAGGCAGCCTGCTGGAAGCCTGGGAGTGCTCATCTTCTCTCTGAGGAGTGGGGAAGATAAGGGTGGAGGTTCAGTGAGGGCAGCTGGAGCTGTGAGGGAGCAGGAGGTACAGGAAGGGTGCCAGGAGTTGGGAAAGGGGAGATGGAAAGCAGCTGGAATATAGAATCACAGGGATGTGAGTGGGAGATGGGGGCTGGGGCCACAAAGCTGTCTTATGGCAATGATACAGACTGGGAAAGTGTGCACAGTGTGATCAGATCTGGGGTGCTCTAGGAAGACAGTGGAGGGGCCAGAGGGGCAGAGTGAGAGCTCCCCTGGCCTCAGGAATTGGGCCCTGAGACCTGGGATAGAGCACTTTCCCAGTGTAAATCTCAGTTTTCCACATGCTTTCCTTAACTCCAAGTGCTGCAGTTTGCGTAATCTGACTTTGCCTGTGGCTCTGGGAGCAGATAACTATGAGAACAGATAACTCTTTGTGAGGAACTAGGAAACCTAAAACCAGGGATAACTCCTGGGCAGCATTTTCTTGATGAGGAATCAACTCTGTTGGGAAAGATAGCAGCCACATAGTTATGAAAACTGTCCTTTGGATTTTTCGCCTATGTGTTTCAAAAAGATGTATTTACAACAGCATCTTTGGCTTTTGTTGGAAATGGAGACATTTAATTTCTATTACATTAAACACTAAGCTGTTTTAAGAGCCTCGGTACTAGCGTCAGACAGTGTAGATTCAGATCCTGGTTTCCTGCTAATTAGGGGCAAGGACAAGTTACTTAACCCAGCCTTAGTTTCCTTTTCTATAAAATGTGGATAATCATAGGGTCTGCTTCCGAAGGCTGTTGTGAGGGGAAGGTGAGGTAATTCATGGAGGTGCACACGTTGTTCTTGGCATATATAGACAGTGTTATTACTGTTATTTCAACAACTTAGCCTGAGTGCACCTAGTGTTCTATGCTCTTCTCTGAGGCTTGTTGGCACATATTTTGGCCTAGTTTCCTTTTTTTTTTTTTTTTGAAGACTTGTGGATAACCAGCTATATACATCATCCTATAGTATATGGTCTCAAACATTTAAACTTGGGTCTTGATGGTGTTTTCTTATCCTATTTAGTTTTCACTTTCTCACTAGCAAATAATATTTTGTGATTTGTTTACTGTAGCTTTTGGTCACTGACTGAATATTTTATTACTTTTTTGGGGGGGGTTGGTTGTGGGGCCTGAACTCTGGGTCTGGGCGCTGTCCCTCAGCTCTTCAGCTCAAGGCTAGCACTCTACCACTTGAGCCACAGTGCCTCTTCCGGCTTTTTCTACTCATGTGGTGTTGAGGAATCGAAACCAGGGCCTCATGCATGCAAGGCAAGTGCTCTACCACTGAGCCACCTTCCCAGCCCACTTTCATTACTTTTTAACTCAACATGTTTTCTGTCCTCTGGAAGTAGATCTGCTTTAGAGTCACTATTGTGTAGGGTTGCTTTAACTGTGCAATGGAATATTCTGGAGGTATATTTTTCACACATGAGCTTGGTAGCATGAAAAGGAATGATATTACTGAGAGATGATGAGGAATGTGGCAATGGACACACACATTCTCTTGATGGAATCTGAAATGGTGTATTGTTCTTAGAAGTCATCTTGGAAGGCTGACAAAAACCTTAAGATACTTAGAGAGGCTGAGCACAGTGGCTCATACCTGTAATCTCTGCTTCCCAAGAAGCTGAAATCCAAAGGATTGCTGTTAAAGGCCATCCTGGGAAAAAAGTTAGGAAGATCTGAAATTCCTGTTACACAAGGAAACACAGGAGGATCTGTAAGAGGATCTTGATCTAAGCCTGGTTGGATAAAAAGTATGAGATCTTATCTGAAAATAGCTAAAGCAAAAAAGAGCCAGAGGCAGGGTTTATGTGGTAGAGCACCTGCCTAGGAAGTATAAAGCTAAGTTAAATCCCCTTTACTACCAAACAAATCAACAAATAGATTTCCTCCATTGCCCTTACTTTTTATGAATTTGTTGTATAGGAAAAGTACACACATACACACATTAACACACATACATTAACAGTTGTTGAATTAATGCACATTGGTAACAGTGAGCACATTCTTTTATAATCAGAAAAAGAGAAAACCAAATGCATGGAAACATAATAATTTGTCTGCTTTGTGCCGATTGGTAATTCACCCATGTTTAGTTCTGAATCAGACAGAGTACCTTGAAAGTACACTTACATGCCTTTGATATTTCCACTTCACTTCCCCTATAATGTCATTGATGGCCCCCAATCTTAATCTCGTTATTTATCTTTTCCCCCCTCTGATTTCTTTGTTGTCATGAAGTGCTGCTTATTTTTCATATAAAGTAAACATGAGTTCTGCTTAAGAGTTTCTGTACATCTTAGTTGATAGTTGAAGAAACATTGCAGACATTTTAAAATAAATTTAATTTGCATTTATCTGAGCACTAGGCATTTTCAGTGTTCTTTAGGAATACAAATAGAATGGTTACTAGCCAATAATGCTTTAGAATTTGGCACTTGTTTATAGCATGCTGTAGGTCTGGTCATTGTAAAGAAAGAGTCTGTAGGTGAAAATGTATGAAGAATGCAAAACCAGTACTTTGGTGGCATTTGAAATAGTCTTGTTCTTTACTATGGTGGGCTCTCCCCCCACCTTGTTTGTTTTAGCAAACATATAAAAGATCTTGGAATGTTTATCCACAGCTATTTTCTGGATGAGTAGGAAAATTTTTTCTTCAGAAAAATCCAGCAAAAAGAGAGAAAAGAATTTGTACCTGTTTATCTTAGCAGAGTCTGCAGAGGAGAGAGTCTTCTTTGAGAAAGAGGTTCAGAAGAGAGAGAGAGAGAAACCCATGGCCCTATTTCCTGGGAGCTCTCAAAGGCCTACAAACAAAACCTTCTCTACATTTCTCCTTTCTCTTGTTGAGCCCATTGATACTGCCCTTTCAGTTCACCTCGTGGAATTGTTCACAATCCTAAGATCCTTCTGTAATACCTTTTAGAAACTCACTGGACGGTTCAGCTTTTTTAAAAAAGAAAACTAATTTTTTTGTTTTTTTTTCTTTGTTAGTAGTGGGGCTTGAACTCTGGGCCTGGGGACTGTCCCTCAGCTCTTCATCTTAAGGCTAGCACTCTATCATATGAGCCACAGCCCCCCCTTCTGGTTTTCTAGTGGTTAATTGGAGATAAGAGTCTTATGGGCCTTCCTGCATGGGCTGGCTTTGAACCATGATCCTAAGATCTCAGCCTCTGGAGTAGCTAGGATTACAGGCATGAGGCCCCAGCACCCAGCTTAAAAAAAGAAAACTATTTTTGAATATTTCTCTCAGCTTGGATGATTAGGATATCTAGTTGGGGGATGAGCTGTGATAATATTTATCTCCCAGGGGAGTGGGTAGTGACTCACTTCCTTTGTAGCTCTTAATTCAGTCATAAGTGAGACATAGTAAAATCACTAGTCTTTCAGTTTTAAAGAGAAAAAAATGTATTAGGTATTGTAAATGGACAAGTTTAAGTTGTATATATCTACAGTATAATACTTTGGAATACATAGGCCTTGTGGAATGGCTAAGTCAGCTACTTATCATATATGTTTTCTGTGGTGAGAACTTTTAAAATCTATTTAAGTTATATTCCTATGCTCTATACTCATCATGATTGGTGATCAGTTGCTTGAACTTATTCTAAGTAGAACATGTATCCTTTGTCCAGCATCTTCCCAAAGATGGTTTCACTCCACTAGTCAAAATGAGAGCTGTCACATTTGTCTGCGTCAGTCACTAACCATTACAGAATTAATGTCTTTTTTGTTCACTACTACCCCTCTTCATAATCTTTCTTTCCATACAGTTATTTGCATAGTGTTCTAGTTGTAGCCTTGATTTTCTATCTTGCAAACATTCCCACTTTCTTTGCTTTCCTTACCTACCTCAGTCCTTCGGCTGTTGCTCTGAATGAATGAGCTTGGTATCTGCTGCAGTGACCTCTGAGCCTATCACAGACCTCAATCCTTACCACATGGTGGTCTTCAGCTCTACTTCCCTCCAGCTTCTTGCTGGTAAATGAACTACAGCTACTGTGCCATCAGTGTGCCAAGCCTGAGTGCTCATGCTCTGCGTAGATTTGATCTTACCCACTCTTCCAGCAGCTGAACTTCTCTTCATCCTGATTGTGGTGTTCAGCTATGAGTCCCAAGCTTGGCCCTCACTTGTCTCCATACCTTATATTTTCTATCATGCATTTGTTTTGTCACAGCCTAAAGTTTTAAATCAGAGTCAGCAAATTTCAGAGTCTATCCACAGTGATGTCAGAGAATAAAGTCTGGCAAACATTGTACACTGGGAAGCAGTGAAGACCGTAGGCACGTGGAGAGAATACCTCTGCATGTAGTACAACTCTGTGTTCGTCCATCTCAGCCATCATTGCTAAGGCAGGGTGAGACCCATAGTCCATGACTCCAAATATGTTCTGGTTGGTCCTCATAACACTTTTTCTCTTTGTATGGTTGAACTCGGGGCCTAGGGCAATGTCCCTTAGCTTTTTCACTTAAGCCACTTGAGCCATAATTCCACTTCTGGCTTTTTGTTTGTTAACTGGAGGTAAGTTTCCAGGACCTTCCTGCCCAGGCTGCCTTCCAATGTCAGTCCATCAGTTCTCAGATCTCAGCTTCCTGAGTAGCTGGGATTATAGGTGTTAGTCTATAATCTGTCTAGCCCACATATCATTTTAATCTCTAAAAATTCATTGAGAATGTTTAAAATTTAGATGCTTAGGCACTAAATCTAGATTCCTAGTCTGCTTTGAAAGAAGTAGACTGGATCTCATTCCTTGAGGGGTGCTGTGGGGGGCTTTATTGATGGGATGAGGCTTCTCTGACACAGTCCAAAGGATCAGGGGAAGAACAGATCTTTTGTTTGATAATTATGGCTCATATTAATTAGATCTAATTTTTACTAGTGTCTAGCAGTGCAGACATGAAATAAATATAAGAATTTGTTCCTTTAAAATTTACCCATGAAGTATATCTGAAAATTTGAGAAGTATTTAAGCTGAGTCTCTTAAGAACAGCAAAAGGTAGCATATTCAAGGCCCTGGGCTTCATTTCAAGGTTCTGGGTTTGATTTTCAGCACTGACCCAAACCCCAAACAAAGGAATGACAAGAGTTCCTTTTTTTTTTTTTGTTGGTCGTGGGGCCTGAACTCTGGGCCTGGGTGCTGTCTCAGCTCTTCAGCTCAAGGCTAGCCCTCTACTGCTTGAGCCACAGTGCCACTTCCAGCTTTTTCTGTTTATGTGGTGGTGAGGAATCAAACCCGGGCTTCATGCATGTGAGGCAAGCACTGAGCCACCTTTCCAGCCCCAAGAGTTCCTTTATTGAGAGACAAACTTTATAAACTTTTAAACTTCATTTATTTATTTTTTGTAAATTAGGACATAAGAAAGCTGTTCTAAATTACACACACAAAAAATTGGGGTTACACATTTCCAAAGTTACACAATACAGAATAAAACAGATGTTAGGTTACTAGAGAGAAGAGAACCTCCAGCAAATGAGTCTGAACAAGACAGAAATCATCTGTGTTCCTCCTGGCACTTTGTAGAGGAGACACGCTCCTCTTTGCTGAGGAGAATGTGAGAAGACACCTAAGTTGCATTAAGGCCTTCTTTGTTCTCAGTGGTGTGCCTGCCATTCCTCACAGCCAGGAGGGTGGGAAGGGGCGGGAATGCTTGTGGGTGTGGTGGATGGAAAGATGTAACCAGACTGCTGAAATCCTAATCTCTGTTGTGGCACAAGATTTACCCGAGGAGGTTTTTCCAGTCTTTGTGCAATTATAGTTGGGAAATTCTGGACCTAAAAGAATACTCTTTCCATGATTTCACAAATGCAAAGTCCAGTGTTTCATGGGCCTGAAAATTAATTATGTCTCTTTTCCCTTTATAATTTCATTCCCTGTAGTCAAGTCAGACTGCTTTGTTTAGCATATGGTTTATTTATTTATTTTGGAATTCGTACTGAGGCTTGAACTCAGGGCCTGGGTGTTGTTCCTGAGCTTTCTTTGCTCAAGGCTAGTGTTCTGCCACTTGAGCCATAGCTCAAGTGTGGATGTGGATGTGTGTGTGTGTGTGTGTGTGTGTGTGTGTGTGGGTGGGTGGGTGGGTGTGTACATACATACTTAAATGGAGAACTTTCTTCCCAAGCTGGCATTGAACCACAATCCTCAGCTCTCAGCCTCCTGAGTAGCTAGGATTACAGGTGTGAGCCCAGCATGATTTATATTTTTAAGGAAATAAACTACTTCCTTTATGGACACAAGCCAAAAAGAATGAGATCTGAATTTATGCCATTGAGAAACCATATGTTTTTTTGCAGACTGTTAAATTTTTAAAATGATTTCCAGATTCGTATTACTGTGTTCTAAGTTTGCAGTAGAGGATCATTTAGAAAAGCAGTAGGTAAAGAAAGTAATTGTTTTCTAGGTTGGTCACTGAGGACATGAAGCCAGCAGGCGTGCCCAGTGAGTTCCCTTGGGGTTTCACAAAACGGATTTGAGTACAGTCATTTTCTAGTGTAAGATAAATCATGGTTTGGATTATTATATTTGACAGAGAGATTTATAGCCCATAATGGCAAAGTTTAGGAGTTAGTAGTAACTGTGCTAGTTTATCATCAGGTTTTGCTTTTACATCGTCATGGTATATTGAACTTGAATTCTATCTCCTTTTATTCAAGGCATTACAACCTCTTCCTGTCATTTCCTTAGAAAAGCAGGGTCCACATTGCAACAATGATACCCATAGGGCAGTATATTGGAAAGGAACTTTACAACTTCAGGCGGGGGAGGGGAAGGAGTATGGGAGGTGGGGGAGGGAAATGATAGTGGGACAACAAGGGAAGGGGTAACGATGATCGACAAGTAATGCACTCATTACCTTACTCGTGTAACTGTAACCCCTCTGCACAGCAACTTTACAATAAAATAAAATTAAAAAAAAATCAGAGTCCAGTCAGAACACAGAAGCACTACCTTGAATAGAGAAATCCTGACATTAAAATTCTTCACAAGTAAAGGTAGCTTGTGTGTGCATGCAGGTGTGTGCACACACGTGTGCCAGTTCTGGCAGAACCTTAGCTTTTTCACTCAAGGCTTGAACCGGACCACCACTTCTGGCTCTTGGTGGCTAATTGGAGATACATTTCACAGATTTTTTTTCTGCTTTGGCTGATTTTGAACCATGATCCTCAGACCTCAGCCTCCAGTGCCTAGCAAGATAACCAAATAGAGAATATAGAACTAGCAACTGTTGAGGCCAGCTGCTACCTATGGAGCAGAAGGAAGGTACCCAAGGAAGGAGCAGACTGGGGAAAGCCCCACCTAGGCTGAAATTCAAGCTTCATAAGAAGATGTGACTGCGGCCCACTGGATATGCAGGGCATTGCTGTGGTGCTAGACTGGAGCTGCTTCTCAACAAGTCATCTTCTGGGGTTCTTGGGGTGTTTTCAGAGGCGCTGTGGTCTGGCGCTGATGTGTAGGAAGTTACTTACTAGGAGTTCAGAGGCTGTAGCTGGACCACTAGAATCTTACCACTGGGTTCCAGGAGAACTGACTGGGGGTGCATAACACTGGGTCCTACACTTGCTGCTGGCAACCTCAGCCCCTGGATGGAGAAAAACCACACAGAGTGAGTCTCTTCCTCTGCTGTACCTTGCAGTGTTTCCTGCCACCCTGTATAGGCTGGTTAACACTGTGCCACCTGTCAGAGGAGAAATGTATGTAGAGGCTGCTTTACTATTACAAGGCAGGACAACAGTGCTGAGAGGCAATTTTCTTTTTTTTTTTTTTCTTTTTGGTTGGTCATGGGGCTTGAACTCTGGGCCTAGATGTTGTCCCTGAGCTCTTCAGCTCAAGGTGAACACTCTACCACTTGAGCCACAGCACCACTTCCAGCTTTTTCTGTTTATGTGGTGCTGAGGAATTGAACCCAAGTCTTCATGTATGCAAGGCAAGCACTCTACCACTGAGCCACCTTCCTAGCCCTCTTGCTACTCAATTTCTAAACACACCCTCCACATCCATTTGAACTAACACAGAGTAAATGAAACAACTTTGTATTTTCAGTCATAAAGATCAGACCTTTGTACAAAGGAAAGTCTCTTACCTTTTCCTCAAATGAGATGCTTAGCCCTGATGGTCACGGTGTATATTGCTGGTTCTGTTCATCTCTCTTCCGATTTCATTGCAGTACACTGGCTATTGTTACTTAAAGGCTAAATTGTAAAGTTAACCCCTAACAAGTTGTATATGAAATTGTAAGGGCATCCACACAAAGAACAAACACAGGGAATACATAAAGCTCCTGCTATCCTTTCTTCTGTAATCCAGCTCTGGTTTCCTTAGCTTGATACACATTCTGCCTTTCCTTACTCCAGTTTCCAAAGCTTCAGCTGGCTTAAGTCTTTACCTGGTAAGGTTATGTGAACTTTCATTCCTGAAAGTCCTAAGTCCTCTGTAGTCCTGTCTTTTATTGGTGATTATAGTATTTTATTAACCTTTATTATTCGTCATAGAAGTGCTAAGAAGAGCCCACAGAATCCTCTACATTTCAGACATAGACTTGTTAGGATTTAGACTTTAAATCTCACCCAAAGGCCTAAATGCTAATGGTTTGATTGTGCAGTTGGGAGATGGGCCTAGTGGAAAGAAGTTTGGTCTCTAGGAGTGAAACTATAAGGAAAATAGGACCCTAATGCTTTTGTCTTCTTCCTCCATGTCTTCTTCCTCCTCTTCTTTCTCTTCTTCCTCCCCCTCATCTCTCTCTCTTGCCCTCTCTCAGGCTCTCTTGCTCTGTTTCATGGCCACCATGAGATGAGCAGCTTTGTTCAACCATCCACTTCTGCAAGATGTTCCAAAGGACTGACAACAATGGAGCCAACCAACTTTGAGCTGAGACCTTGGAAACCATGAGCCAAAATAAACCTTTCCTTCTTTTCAGTTGATTATATCAAGTATTTTGTCCTAGTTACTACAACAAGCTGACTAATACCACTTCCTGACAACAACCGATTTTTTTTCTTGGTAATTAGGATCAGTTTCTCTAGCCCATAAAGATTGACTGTCAATTCAGCAGGGATAAAGGACCTAAAATGGCCAAGGGGCATTCTCATATTCTAATTCATACAATACAATCATTATTGTGTCTCCAGGTAGAATCATTCTATCCTTGGGGACTAAGATCTCTGAAGTAGCAGAGCTCATCATTACTGGAATGGGGAACAAAATTTCTGTAAGTGGATTGTTAGGTATGCCAGTGATAAGAGCCACTCCCTTTTTTGATCCTTGATTCCCAGTCATGTGTTCTGATTCACAGGAGACAGTGGTTCTGATTCAAAGCATATAGTTCAAGTTGTAAGTTAAAGTGCTATTAGTATCTTGTTCCTCAGTGGATGCCGTAGCTGGGTCGCCAGTAAGCCATTCCACCTGCTTTCTCTCTGGCTGCCTCTAAAGGGAGGGATATATGTGGGATTAGTTACTCTGTGGCTATGAGCCCAATGCTTCACAGCTGTGTGGTAAAGTGTTTTCCTTCCTCAAGAGCTTGCAGTGAGGAAGACTAAATGCTAAGGAAGGCATTCTGTGAGCAACTGATGAAGTCTGTTGGCAACACTGTAGGCAGGAAGAACTAAGTCACGTCTAGGACATAGATCTATAGCAATGAGGATCAACCTCTCAATCTGTTTTCCTGGCAATAGTGACACTCGGGCTTAAGGTCTCTCCAGTTAGCAGCAACAGCAGACACTTTCCTGCTGCCCTGGTCACTGTGTTGCCAAGCCCACTGAGCAAGCTTTACAATAGCTAGGAAAGAGGCTGAAGGACAGACTCTCCCCTCCCCCCCCCCACCGTTTATTTTTACATAGGTCTTGCTTTTTTGCCCAGGACTGTGATCCTCCTATTTTACACCTCCCTCCATCATTCAGGTGATAGGCATATCCCATCAAACCCAGCTTATTTATTTATTTTTATTTTCTATTTTTTATGAGATGGGCTCTTGTGAACCTTTTTGCCTAGGCAGGCCTGGAACCATGCTTTTGTCAGTCTCCCAATTAATGGAGGTAACAGGCCTAGGCCACCACACTCAGCTATATTAGGAAAGGGTCTTGGATTTTGCTCAGGCTGACCTTGTACCATATCTTCATGACCTTGGTCTCTTGCGTGACTAGGATCATAGGCATTATCCAGTTATTGAACATTTCCTCTTCAGTGGATTCCCTTTGGAGAGTATTCACATGAGACATACCCATGTCTAGTGTCAAAATTCTATCCATGCACTCCTCCCACCAAGTTCTTTGTCACAGCTCTTCTAATTCTGTCCCATCAAAACCCTTGATTGTCCAGCCAAACTGTAAGCATCATGAATTAGTAAAAGCTCATGCTTTAGGTTATTTCTCATTCCAGACAAAGAAAGTCACCAAATATACTGCCAAAATTTTGCCCCATGAGATGATATTCCTGAAGTGCTATGCTACGGAAGTCATTTCTACCTGGGGACGTAATTCTGCAGACATCCACTTCCATTCAGTTGGTAGCAACATATTGTCTAGTACTACTGAAGATTTGAGCCTGTAACCTTTCTTTCTCAGTCTAGTTGGGCAGAAGTTAATTTTTATTTAGGCCTGGTAGTCAATAATCCCTGAAATGTCTGAATATTTCCTTGCCACCAGTGCACTGTTCATCTAATAAATGGTAGCATGTCCCTTTAGTGATGGCCTGGAGGATTTGTGGTGTTTATCTGGGATGCACCAGGGTTCTTCCTCAAGGTAATCTGTTTTCCTCTTCCATCAGAGTTCTGGGCCTATAGCCAGAGGCTGAGCATGACACTGATTTCCTATTAAGGTTACTCTAGATCTAGAGTTTCTGTTATGTAGACTATGCAGTATTCCAGTAGGTTCTACACATGGATACCATTCCTGGAGACACCAGGATAAATGAGCATCCATCTGAGATTCCTGTTGGCCAGAGCACTTGGATTACTATGTCCCAACTACTAATTGTATCCTTTGGCATTAAGTGCTACTGCTGAGCCTCTGCTACATCTATATCCCATCAGCCCAAGGAAATCAAGAAACCCATTGTTTGGGTGACATACCCTGTGGTCATACTAAAGGGAAGAACCTCAATTTCTCAAATATTTAGTGCCCCCTTCATTAGTGAATTTTCCAATGTCTTTGTGCAGGAAATGTCTCTCTTCCTTTTCTGTAGATGTAGTTGAGGTGGGTAAGTGTATTTTTCATACATGATAAATCACCCCACACATTTCTGTCTCTCTAAGCCTTTGGATTCCTTTTTTCCTCCAGATCATGGCAGGGGAATACTGACCAGCTAAGCTTCCATCTCATAAGCTAACACATTAACTCTGGAATCACTGTAATTTCATTGCATCTGAAATTAGCCTGTTCTGCACATATTCCTTGCCCTTCTCTGTTTCACACCATTGTTATTTCCAGGGTTTTTGTGAATGCCTATTAAACAGAGTCTTGCAGTGTTTGGATCTATAAGCTCTTTTCTTTTGGGTGATGCTGTGAACCTGGGAACATGTTAAGATTTGGAAACAGACCTAGAATAATTTGCATCCCTTTACCGACTGCAGATGAGGCTATGTGAAGGACCACTCTCTCAAGACATATGAGGACAAGCTTCCATGGTCAAGAGATGCTCAGAGTTTCTTTGGGGTTTGAAATAGTTGCAGCTCGAATCCAACTAGCTGCTCCCCTTTGAGGTTTCAGGTCTCATTTTTTCCCAGTCATTGTGGTGTCAGATGAGAAACTTGGTGTGTTTATAAACTGAGCAGGTATTGTAACTTGGCACCACACACAATAAATTTTCACTTTGCTTTCTGGAACTGTTAGGCACATGATTACGGGAAATAAAAGATCCTTTTGAAACTGCTCTGCAAACTCTCTGATTCTTGGACTGTGACTTGGGCTGGAGGTTCACAGACTCAGACTTGTCTTTTACTTTTAGTAAAGGCTTCATGGTACTCCCCAGAGTCCACCTCACTTTCCCTCGCCATCATGGTCAAGGACAGCAGCTATTTTGACTCTTTGTCCTGGTTTTAGTTGGAACTTCATTGCAGTTCATCACAGCTGATAACTTAGTAACTTTGGAGATCATCAAGCCATAGATTACTAGTATCCAATTAACAGGAAACTTGCACTGCCCTCTAGTCCAAGTTCATGAACAAACTAATCCCTAAATCCTGCTTTTGAGGGTTTGTAACTTGGTGATATCCCTGGGACCAATCCTGTATCAATCACAGTTTAGTTAAGAAAACTAATGTAGAGAACTTCCTTCCTTCCTTCCTTCCTTCCTTCCTTCCTTCCTTCCTTCCTTCCTCCTTTCCTCCTTCCCTCCCTTCTCTTCTTACTGCTCTCCCTCTCTTTCTTTTGCCTTCTTCCCTTTTTTCTCCCTCCTTCTTCCCTCTCCTCATCCTTTTTCCTTTTTCTCCCCTTCCTCCTTTCCTTCCTTTTATTTTACTTTTTTGTTAGCAGTATTGTTGTACTTGGAGTTTTCATTATGGTAGTTCTATGTATGCAAATTCAATCACCCTCATCTCTCCACTCAAAATTACTTTCCTTGTTTTTTTTTTTCTTCTTTTCTTTTATGGTCGGTTGTGGGGCCTGAACTCTGGGCCTGGGTGCTGTCCCTCAGCTCTTCAGCTCATAGCACCCTACCACCTGAGCCACAGCACCACCTCTGGCTTTTTCTGCTTATGTGGTGGTAAGGAATAGAACCCAGGACTTCATGTATGTGAGGCGAGCACTCTACCACTGAGCTACCTTCCCAGCCCTACTTTTCTTAATATAGAGAATTTTTAACTAGTAAAAGTAGCTAGCTAGTACATGAGGGTGAAAATGTCTCCAAAGAATTCAGGAATAAGAAATAGAACAGTTAGTAACTCTAGTCCTCAGGAAATTTATTCAAGAAAGGAACAAGTTTGGAAGAGGGCCCATTCTCCCAACTGTGCTTGACACTCTGGAGAGGGTAGCTGTGGAGGAATGATAGAGGATGTGTCGGGTTCCATGGGCTGGAAGTTATCATGGGCTCCACAGTTACCTGCTAGCATACTGGTAAAGTTTGACATAGAGTTGGAGTTGTTTCTTGAAAAGCCATTTTACTGGGTGGCCCGTGGGAGAGAGGCATGAAGTTGGGTGCAGTAAGGCAGAGATGGCAGACAGAAAGCCACTCAGTTGGGTGTGGCATGCTGCTGCTTATGCCCAATAATCTAGCTGTTGTGGGGTCAGAGAAATAGATTAAAAGATGCACACAGCTGGATTTCCTGCATGCCACTGGCAGCCATGCCATAAGGGAGGAAAAGGTACCAAGGACTAAGCAAGGGAAGTAAGTCCCTTCATGTGTGACCACCCTCCATGGTCGCTAGTCAGAAAACGTGAAATTGTACACAGAGCGAGAAGGCAAGTAAGGTATCATTCTGAGGAGAAGTAGAATGCACCATGTTACCTCTCCACATTGAAAATTCACTGCACAGTCATTAGTTTACATATTTCTGGACAATATGCATTCAAAATAGACAATACGCTATCCCTTGTAGAATGCTTATGTATTACTGTTTCCTAAAGAAAAACACCTTCTGAAAGCAGTGTAATTGTGTGTGTGCATATGACTCTTCTTATGATTAATACAGTTTCAAGTTCTTGGGCTGCAGGTAAAGGCCATTTAGCTTCTGAGCCTTTGAGCTTGCTGAGTTCTGCTGTCAGAGCAAACCGAGCTGAGGTTACCCTCACAACAGCTTCACTTACTTGTTTTTCTGCCCAGTGATCTCTACCTCACACTTGGAAAATAGAAAATGTAGTTAAGTTTCATACATGTTCTTTGAAAATAGAGCCTATGTAACTGGATATACTTGTATTTTCTGTCAAACACTAAAAACGTCAGCACACTATGGAGTAAAAGGGAAAAATGTTTCATTTCAGACAGGAAATGTTTCAGAAAGCTTACTTGTCATTATTTTCCTTTTTTTTTTAAGTTGAAGGATGTATACTCCCCAATTCAGTTTTCCAGTAATCCATTCATTATAAGTGAGCAGAAAATTATACTACTAGGATGGCTAAGAACAAATGCTTTGAAAGCAATATAATTATATTTCTTTATGGAATTACAATATGTTTAATCCAGAGAATGAAACATTATTTTTAAATGTATATATATTTAAAGCACTTTGATGTTTTTTTTTTGCTGGTGACACTGAGTAAGGTTTATATAAATTAAAGAGGATATAGAATTTTAAGAGCTTCAGAGTAGGTAGTTGGGGTAGGTTAAAGAATGACAGGATAGAGAAAGAATTATACATTCTTGGAATTGTAGCATTCAGTGGTGGCTAGGGGTAAGGGTGTGCCTGAAGTTACAAGAATGGGGCTTTATGAGGAGATTAGTCAGTGTCTGTTGTTCCTGTCAGTCTGGGAGAGAAGGTGTGGGGCCTACTTGGATTGCAGAATGCTCCTACAGGCTTCCTGGGCAGGCTCAGAAGCAGGGTGAACATTTGGACAGCAGTGTCCAGACTGGCATCTGCCAGGCAACAAGAGGAGGTGGTTCTTTGGGTTTCAGAAGATGGAGCAGAGCCCCTGTGCTGGCCTTGTGGTTTCAGGACACTTACTTCCTTACCAAACCACAGTCCCGTTTGGTTTGGTTTTGTGGTTTTCTTCAAACATACAACAGGAAGCAAGGATGACCTACTAGCACGATGACCACGCAGTAAACAGAAGAGTTTTGATGACAAGATGAATAAAATAAGGATTGTGAAAGCAAATTTCCATTTCAGAGGACCACCCAGTGGTCAACTCTCTCTAATTACCCAACAAGTCTAGAAAGCCTGAGGAGATGGATATTAACTGACAGAAATCTCTAGAAGTTAGGGTCTCATCCCTCACTCCATTGCCTGCTCCATCTTTTCTGATTTAGATATTGAATTAATGATTTGCTTCCTCACTCACTCCTCCTAAGATGTATTCCACCATTCCTACTGAGGGAAAGATGGAAGAAAAATATGTTTGCTTTGCTTTTCTGAGGATTCACAAACAGAAATTTTGCTTTCTGAGGAGTCTGTTTAAAAAGATGATCTTTCAAATTTAGGATCCCAGCTAAAAATAAGCACAGTTTCATTTTGAAGGGTTTTTGGTGGGGAAGCAGCTGGTCTGAGAGATGGGGAAAAGCTGAAATATGTTAAACCAGACTTTTCTTCTTTCTTAGAGAACTTCTTGTTGTGGTGGTTGTCTAATTCCTAAATGAGATGGGACTAGGAAAGCACTAATTTCAGAATGCATATACTGGTTAGGAATGTGTAAGTCAAATCTGTCCTAAATTAGAGGGAAAAAAAAAGTTAGGGAAAGTTGAAAGCCCCATAATTTACACACATCAACAAACATTAGTAATACCTGCAATCCTTCATTGAACTCTGCTGGTATGATAGGTAGTGAGCTATGCATTCCGTGTGCATAGGTATGTCCCATGAGATAAGTATTATAACCAGGGCACAGGTGAAGAAATCGAGAGAAGTGACTTGTAAGTCTAACATCCCACAGTCCATAAGTGATAGATACAGAATCCAGACCTCTCTACCCCATTGCACGCTCTCTCACACACATATTTGTTCACTTTCTCTAGTAACTATAGCATCCAGGTCTTTCCTTCTATCTTGTACCAGTCAAAACCTTCCCAAAAGAAGTCACACATTTCTTTATGACTTTTAACAAGATAAATATAAGGATTGCACATTGAAGCAAAAACATCACAAAACTTAACTGAGCTAACAAGGGAAAGATGTTTTTTCCCTTCCAATGCTAGTTGTAACTCACATTCTGGCTGATGCCAGATCTAACAGCAACTCTTAAGAAATGAATTGAGTTTATGCATCTGCATTGATACAATGGCAAAACAGCTGCTGATTTGTAACCCAAAGGGCTGAGAATATAGAAGTTAAAAAAAAAAAGCAAAAAGCCAGAAGTGGAGCTATGGCTCAAATGATAGGTAGATTACAATCTTTCGGCGAAAAAGCCAAGCAAGAATGCAGTGCATTGAGATCAAGCTCTAGTACCTGCATAAAAACAATAATAACACAATCAAATGTACAGAAAGTAACTTCCAGTGAAAATGGTATGATCCACTGTTTGTACTACAAGCCCGATTTCAGTAACACCGGAAGGTACAGGCATCTAAGAACCTGAAACACAGTATGGGTGACACTGTTTATATCTGAAGAAGCCTGCAGGGGATTGGATAACTTGCCTGGACTTCGAACCAGGCCAGTTCACTACAGTTGCATTTGAGTTTTTAAAATTCTCTCATTAACAGATAGGGGATATTTAAAAGTGATACTTCAGGGGCTGGGAAGGTGGCTCAGTGGTAGAGTGCTTGCCTTGCATGCATGAGGCCCTGGGTTCGATTCCTCAGCACCACATAAGCAAAAAGAAA
>NW_012267221.1:23118052-23128443 GCF_000151885.1 Dipodomys ordii
AAGCAAAAAGAAAAAAGCCGGAAGTGGTGCTGTGGCTCAAGTGGTAGAGCGCTAGCCTTGAGCTGAAGAGCTGAGGGACAGTGCCCAGGCCCAGAGTTAAGGCCCACGACCGGACCAAAAAAAAAAAAAAAGTGATACTTCATCGGATGTTTTACTTATGTTTGACCTCTGAAAAATCATGTTGAAATTACCTTTTCCAAAATTAGAAATTATAATTGAAGCCCACTTCACTGAAGTGGAGTCAAGAACTTAGGATCTAACGCACTATAAAAAGCTGTAAAAGGACATGAAGAGACATTGAATGGAAATGGCAATAAATTTACTGTCAATGAAGATCAGAACAAATGCAGCTATTTCTGGCAAGGCCTAGGCAAACTGATATTCTTTTAACTTGTTGGTAAAAACATAAGACAACATTTTTGAAATACTTTTTGGCCTGGACATCTCACAATTAAGAAAACATCCTGAGGTTGTGATCAAACAAATACATCTGATAATAAGCAGAGCTATCCACTTTTTTATATTAAAACTCAGAAACCTAAATGTTTAATTGGAGTCCCTAGTAAGTGCTCTGGAAAGAGAGACTTGATGGTTCTGTTCTGCAGAATGTCTAGTGGATGAAATGAGAGCAGGGGCCAGGGAAACAAAAGGTCTGGCTACTAATTATTGTGGCCACAGGAATATCACCACAGTAGTGCAGAACCTTTAACCACACCAGGATTCAAGTGTGATAGGATACCAGGGTTTCAGAATCAACCAAACTTCTAACGAAACATGAGGCATAACTAAACCAAGTAGACATACGGTAAAGTAGATTTTGACATGTTTATCATCATCTTTAACAACAATTTGCATTCAATTTGCTAGAGAATATAGTTCACAGAATGGTGGCATGTGTTCAGTTTTGTGTATCTGGATGAAAACCTTGCTTATGTCTTCTGACTTGATGAAAATGGCAGAAAGAGCAGCAGCCCAGAGATCTTAAATCATCTAGTGTGTGCTTTCGTTTTGTTTTTTTTCTTCCCCATTTTTTCCCCCCTCTGGCATTTACCTACTAGAAGGGATAATGTATTGTCTCCAGGGAGTCAGAGCCTGTCTCTGTATGCCTTAGAGAATATAAAGGAGATTAAGTAACACATGTATAAAGTTATATGTATAGTAATTGACATTAGGTGCTCCATTAAACAATGACATGCCACAGTGTACCAGTTTTTCAGGACTTGTTACCATGGATACTCAGTGTGATGGAGATAGGAAAGAGTTGCTTAGGAATTCAGTGATTTCATTTTGACATGGAGTGCAAAATAAACTGTCCAGAGATAGGAACCATTAGACCAGTCATATTTATAAGTAGTTTCCAAAATAGTCAGTTAAAAGGGAAACGTTTCAAAATGAGTATCAGTTAATGATAGTAACTTAATATTGGCTGCTGATTTGTAAGCCAAAGGGCTGGTCAGATTTCCTTATCTCAGCTAGGAAATGATGTGGCAAATTGGATATACTTAGAAGATATTCTAATCACAGATAAATATTGAGCAAATCGATAAAGAAATATGGGAGGATGGTGGTTGGATAGTAGGCAGCAAATTCTCCAAGAATCACACACGCATGCAATATTGTGAAACTCAGGTTGCCTTTAGATGGATAACAAAGCAAAGATTTGAGAAAGGAGCAAGTTTTAAGAACAAATACAGTTAACAGTGGCAAGAGTGGCAGCTAAGTGGTATGATGTGGTTTCATATTTTTCCTTTTTCTAAGAGTAGCTTGAGATCAAGTCTAGCTGTCTAGCATTTTGATTTCCTGGAGGTGATCCAACTCTGCCCCTCTCACCCCCTCCAGGGGAATTTGCATCTCCTATTTGGTGGTTTCTAGAACAAGGTCCCTGGAGTGGAACAGGAAGGTTGCTACAGAAATGGCCATTGATCTCACTGCATTCTCAACCATGTAAACTTTGCTGAGAATATGGAAATTAAAAAAATATTTCTCCCTTATCTATAGCTCTGCTTCCTTTAATTCAAGTTATCATTTTCTAACTTTTTTTTTTTTTGCTGATCTATGTGCCACATGGGCATCATATTGAGGAAAAGCAAAAAACAGATCAGATCATGTTACTTCAGTACCAGAGCCTTTGATGATATTCTGTTTCCCAGAGTCACCCCAACAAAGCTTTCCAACTTGCCCTGCTACTGCTCGTCATGTAGGTTGAGTATCAGCTTCATGAGAACAGAACATTCTCCAAATGGCCACTGTGCTTGCTGACCTGTGGCTAAGGTGCATGTCTTGCTTCTCCCTGCCTGTCAGAATCCTGTTGTCCTTAAAATACCCACCCTCCAAAGAGGTCCTGGCTCCTGTCCTCCCTGCTGCAGGGTTAGATTTTCCCTCTGTGCTTTCATAATCTGTTTACTTTCCACCAGACCCATGTCTTGGTTGCTTCTTGCAAGCTTTTTCCTTTCCCGAATCACACATGTTGTTTAGTGTTAGAAGTGCAGGCTTCCACATGGCTGTCCTTGGTTTGAATCTGCCTCAGCTTCCTGACCCACGGCAAGTTACTTAATCTATTAATTACTACTTTCTTCATATATACAATGAACAGTTTTGTTAAAGAAATTAGTACTTCTTGAGTATGTGAGAAATACACAAGAAACATTAAGCATAGTGCAGAGCATTCAATAAATGGTAGAAATACATACTGAGAGATCTGATTTTGTTTGTGTGCATGAGTGTGCGCATGTGTGCACACACACGTGCACACATGCTGGCCCTAAGGCTTGAACTCAGGACCTGGGTACTGTCCTTGAGCTTCTTTTTCTCAAGCCTAGCACTCTACCTCTTGAGCCACAGTGACACTTCTGACTATTCCTAAATAGTTTATTGGAGATAAGAGTCTCCTGGACTTCCCTGCTCAGGCTGGCTTTGAAATTTAATCCTCAGATTTCAGCCTCCTGAGTAGCTAGGATTACAGGCATGAGCCACCCGACTCTGTTTTGTTTTTGAGACATTTCCTTATGTAGTTGAGTCTAATCTCAGACTTGCTAGTTAACCCACGCTAGTCTTGAGCTCATGATTCTGTTACCTTGGCCTTTTGAGTCCTTAGCCTTGTGAATATTGGGACTGTAGGTGTGTACCACTATGTGCAGCTTAGGGAGTAATCTTTTCCAGTTACTTCCTTTAGACTTTTTTTTCCTGTACTTTAAAATGAAAGTATAGTGAAGAATACATTTTTAACTTAGTTACAGAGTTTTAGAAGACTGTATATAGTGGCAAAGTAATGTAAACTTTTTTTGGGGGGGGGTCCGGTTGTGGGGCCTGAACTCTGGGCCTGGGCGCTGTCCCTCAGCTCTTCAGCTCAAGGCTAGTGCTCTACCACTTGAGCCACAGCGCCACTTCCGGCTTTTTTCTTTTTGCTTATGTGGTGCTGAAGAATCGAACCTCAGGGCCTCAGGCATGCAAGGCAAGCGCTCTACCACTGAGCCACCTTCCCAGCCCCGCTATGTAAACTTTTAAGACTCCTTTTCCCATAGAAGTTGATAAAACAAGTGTTGTATGCATGGTAATAAAAAGGGTGTACAATGTGTAAACAGACTGAGTAACATGTAGAAAGATGATCAATTGAGGAACTACTTTTACCAAATTGTTTCTGGGAGGAAGCTCCCCTGTATTAATTAATTAAATTAAAAGGATGCAGCAAAATGTGAGAAGAGGCCAGAGTTCAATGTAAAAGGTGTGCCATTCAGAGTCTGTAGCATCTGCAGTACTTGAGAATGTTAAACACCATCATAGAATTAAGAAACAGTTGAGCATTTACCTTCCTAGAATTATAGAACCTTCCAAGAACATGACCTCACAGAACAGTTTTCCTAATTTTGACTTGGAAGGTTGGTTGGATTCTGATTCAGTGTTGCAGAAAAGAGCCTACTATCAGTATGTGTGTGTGTGTGTGTGTGTGTGTGTGTGTGTGTGTGTGTGTAAAAGAGAGAGACACAGAGGGAGAGGGAAAGGGAGAGAGAGAGAGAGTATATTAATTTTGAAGCACTCATACTCAATGCAGCAGATTAATAGACTGGCATAAGAGAATTCTTGATCTAAGCAGAAATCCTCCCTGTGGGGTACTTTCTCCATCCTCTGGTTATATGGGCATTTGAATTCCATTGGGCTGTAGGAATCGTATGTTAAAATACTCTTTCTTCCTTTTGTTCTCTTTTGTTTTTATTTTTTAATTCAGAAAGCTCAGTTATCTTTTATCTTAATTTATTTAAAAATTATCTTTCATTGTTCTTTTTAGCTAATTTCCTATAGAATTTGATAGAATTTGCTTCACTTGACATCTTCTGGTTCTAGTAATTCTCTGGAGCTGCATAACTGGGTTGAGAACTTCCTGCATGTGGTATCCTTTGTGTGCTGTATTTAAATGCTCTGCTTAACTTTTTTTTTTTTTGGTGCCAGCCCTGGGTCTTGAACTTTCAGCCTGGGTACTGTCCCTGAGCTCTTTTTGCTCAAGGCTAGCATTCTACCACTTGAACCACAGTGCCACTTACAGCTTTTTGTGGGATTAATTGGAAATGAGAGTCTTTACTGCCTGGGCTGGCTTCAAACTGCAATCCTCAGACCTCAGCCTCCTGAGTACCTAGGATTACAGGCATGAGCCACCAGTGTCTGGCTTAACTTTCTTTTATTTAGGCTGCAGAGTCTGCTCCATCTTTAATGGGCTAAAATTTTAGCTGAATTCAGAAGCCACTTATTAAGTGCTTAATATATGTCAGAACTGTGCTAGATGTTCGGTGACCCATAAGGATATATAGAACAGAGACCAGCAGTTAAAGTATGGTTTCTGAAGTCAGATAGACCTGTGTTGAAATCTTGCTTAGCCTCTATCTTAGCCCATAGGCAAAGGTAAGACATCTTTGTGCTTTAGTGTCCTCCTTTCTAAAGTATGGTACTACCTTGGTATAATGCCAGGTGCACAATTAAATGTCCAATATATTTTACCTAAAAACTATGCTAAAGGGCATGACTGTACTAGAAGTAAAGAGATTGGATTACTCTTTGGAAGGCAAGGTGTGCTGAAATAAAACATTGCAATACAGTTTTTATAAACAAATTAACTGTATTTTTAAATGGTTTCCCCTGTGCATTGATAGCACTCAGATCTTATGGAATTAAATAATTTTACCCAGTGTCTTGTTCAGCATTTCCAGTGCTGATTTAGGTGACACCTAGTTCATTCAAGAAAATGTAGCTGACTTATTAAGGCACATTAAGAATAAGAATCCAGCTGGGCACCTATGGCTCATGCCTGTAATCCTAGCTATTCAGATCTCATGAAGCTGAAAGCTGTAGGAAAGTCCATGAGAATTTTATCTCCACTAAGACACCAAAAAGCAGGAAGTAGAGCAATGGCTCAAGTGGTAGATTGTTGGCCTCAAACAACCAACAAAAAAAAAAAGAAAAGGAAAAAAAATCGCCTAGGTACAGCACTCAGGTGGCTGAGTTCAAGCCTGCAAAGAAGTTAACAGATCAGAGCAAGAGCTTTAAATAATATATGCAGATTCTAGAAAGATATATAAAAGTAGAGGGTAAGAAAGATGTGACTTAATAGCACATTTATATTATATTTACTTATATGTTGGTTATGGCTTTATTTTTCCTTATGCCAGTACTAGGGCTTGAATTCAATGCCCTGGGTTCTCTCTTGGCTAGTTCTCTACCATTTGAACCATACCCTCACTTCTAGTTTTTTGCTAATTGATTGGAGATAAGACTCTTATGAACTTTCCTGCGTGGACTGGCTTTGAACCCCAATTCTCAGATCTCAACCTCATGTATAGCTAGGATTATAGGCATGGACCACTAGCACCCAGCTTGTATGTATTTATTTTTGATTTTTTAGGTAAGGTCTCACTATGTAGGCAGGCTGGCCTAGAGCTTGCTAGGTAGCTGAAGCTGGCCTCAGCTCATGATCCTCTTGCCTCAATCTGAGTTTGCCAGTGTGTTATACCATCCTCAGGTTTTTGGTTTGATCTATGATGAGTAACCATGTTGGATATTTTCCAGAAAAGTGAATGCTATTTTCAAATTGTGATAGAAATTAGTGCCAAATGAGAGGAGTCAGGCTCTGTCCTCCTCTGTACAAGTTTGAGATCTGCACTGATTTTGCTCCTACTCACTAGTGAGTTTGACACATTAGCTTATTTCTCTCATGTAAAGGGGATAATTGCTGCCCAGTAATATTCCCTTGAATTGTAAAAGTCAAATATAGAGAATGTAAAATGTTATTATTGTCAATCTAGCCAATTCTGTCATGTTCATATGGTTCCAACTCCCTTTTTTGGTTTGACGAGTGACATATCACTAGTTTTTAGATATTTTAAATTTTAATAAATTGAAATTATAATTAAAGTCTTAGAGATTCTAAGATGTAGATTATTGTTAGACTCGCTTTACATCCTGTAAAAATATGGGTATGGTAGTGGCTGGTAAGTCATAAATTAATTTTCCTGTTTTCATTTGTGAATCCACTGGCAAACCCATGCTAAACTAACTGAGGTGTTTCAGAATAACTTGTACTACATCAGCACTAAAATTAGCTGTAACAAAAGCTACACAATGTTCCCCTTAGAGGGAAAAGGATACCCTAGGAGCAGGGAAAAAACTAGTGGGAGTTGCTTTTGCACTATTTGCTTGATGGTTGTATGTGAATTTTATTTTTTTTTGATGAGTGGAGTGGGCTTTTTTATTTCTTTCTTTCTCACTGTCCCCTTCTCCCTCCTTTTCCCCTCCTCTTCTTCCTCTTCCCCCTCTCTCTTTGTCTGTGTGTATAAGAGAGAGAGAGAGAAATAGAGAAAGAAAGAAACAAACAAAGAAGAAAGAAAGAACAGAGAAAGAAAGTACACATAAATAAATACAAAGTAAAATATCCTCTACCTGTATTTGATTTTTCCAGAAACTGCATATGGAATTGATCATTTCCACATGGAAATGGACTCTTGCTCTGATCTGTTGACATCTTTTCAGGTTCTTATTCTGCATAATATGAGATCAAGATCCTGCAGATTACAGTTCTAATTATGCTTTCATTCCAAACACGAACATTAGAATCCTTTTACACACAATATGACAGTTTTCTACTAGCCTTAAATTGGCATTTTGGATTGTATGTTCTGTAGCACCTGAAGAACCTCAGAGAGAAGGAAAGAGGCAGAGGGTGAGAGAGAGAGAGAGAGGGGAAAAAAAAGACTAAATGACAGTCTTTTGAATAGTGCAAGTTCAATCCCTAAAACAAAAAGGTAGATCTTTTTTCCCCTAAATAATGTGCTCTCCAGCTTCACCTCTCATCCTGAGAAACATGAAAGAGAAAGTAAAAGAGGTGACCCAAATCACAGAGTGCCTTTGATAGGAGAAATTCGGCTGTTTTGAACACTTACAATCAAAGGAAGTGGTTTCCCTAATTACATGAACTATGTGAAATCTCTCAGAATAGCTCTTCCACCCCAGGATTCCTTGCACTTTAGAAGTTTGCATAAAAGCTCACATGGAGAATCAGATGCAAAGTGTTTGATTCAGATTTTATTAGGCAGAAGAGTGCCCACATCCATCCTGCGGCTTGCCAGCAGCTTAGGTTAGGCCCACTCTACCTGGTTTTGATGTAGATATCTTTGAGACCTGCAACATTAGGATCTTTGTTCCATCTTTTTCTTACAAGAAGCACCAGTTTGGGAGTAACAAGGGATATGAAAATATCCAAAAGATTGGTCTTCCCAGTTTATGTTTCAATCACAAATGGATCAGTGGCTCTGTGTGTGAACTTTGCATGGGAAAATAGTATTTCCTGTGTTTATTGCAAGGAGTGTTATATTTTCATAAACTCTGTTTTTGTGTGTGTATGTGTATGTCCACGTGTGTGAGTGCTTTTTCCACTCAAAGCTGGTACTATACCACTTGATCCATAACTTCTGGATTTTTGCTGGTTAATTGGAAATAAGAGTCTCATGGACTTTCTTGCCAGAGCTGACTTTAAACTTCAGATCTCAGCCTCCTGAATAGGATTACAGGAATGAGCCACTGGCACTCAGCTTTGTTCTATTTTTTTGTACATTTTAAATGTAATAATGATGTCATATTCCTCATTTACTATCAGAAGCCCTTAGCCCAAACATTAACAGCGATTATGACTGTATTAATCTTTTATACTTTGGTAGTTATCTTGATAATGAAGGCTATGGTGTTGGGCAGATATGTGAGGAAGTGAATCATAAATACCCTAAGTTCTGTGTTTGGAGAGGCAAGCAGGAGTGTGAAAGCACAGGCAGAAGCATCTATTTTAATTAAGATGTCAGTTTGAGAAGATTTTTTTTCAGGATCAATAGTTTTATGTGTAAGGGAAATTGTCTATATAAGGGTAAAAAGAACTGTGTTTTCTTTGTCCTTTTTCTTTTTCTTTCATTCTTACAGTCACTGAGCATGTTGTTTTACTGTATTGCACATAATACTCTATAAAACATCTGTGTGTCCTAAGAATGAAATGGCAATCTATGAGCAAAAACAGACAGAAGTCTTATTTATAGAGCATTTAATGTACTTGAATCATAATCTACATAATATTTCCTAATACTGGAACAATTAGTTTTGTAGATAGTAACATTTAAGTAAAAGAAAACTAAAGTAGTTTTCTACCAGCCAATCTACACAAATATATTTGAATAAGTATTTTTTTTACTTTCACCATCTATTTCAGATATGTAGCTCATTTAAAAGATACATAGATTAATAAATATTTGTCATTTTAAAGGGACTATTTAAGCATCAACGTGTCTTCAGTATGAAATGCATAGTTTTTTTTTCCTTTTATCTTTTGAACTCTTAATTATGGATGGGTCAAGAATTGATTATTTCTGGGTACTAGTGACTCACACCTGTAACACTGCTCAGGAGGCTGAGATCTGAGAAACAGTTCAAAACCAACCTAGGCAGGAAAGTCTGCTTTGCCTCAAGTGGTAGAGTTCCAACAATGAGTGAAAAGGCCAAGTGCCCTGGTACTAGCGTGTGTATGTGCATGCATATGTGTGCACACACATGCACCCTTCATCAAAGTAATATACCATTAGAAAGGTGGGAAAGAAAGTAGACAAAGGGTTGATCCTGTGAGGGATGTTGTGTGTAAAGGGTGGGTTTGTATATAATTATAAGATGGTCTGTTAGTTTAGAGATCTAGTACAATACTTATGCTGAAATTTTAATAACTGTTTTAGTCCAAGAGCCCCAAACCCTTATTTTTGAGCAGTAATTGGAAGTTGACATAGATTAAGCTGGGCAAAGCTCAGCTTGTCCACTGTCAGGTGTGGCTTTTATTTTTGAAATGACACTTGGCTGCTTGACCTGTGCTTGTTATAAGAGAGAAGGTTGGGTATTCCTGAATGAAAGGCATTTGATGACACATTAGCATTAGAAACAGAAGGTCGTTTTTTTCCCTTTTACATCTAGTATTGCTAGCAGGCTAGGGACCTAATATCATAAAGATCACAATTCACCTTTTTGTTCTATATCGATTGTATCTGCATCATCTCAGGCACTGAGAATTATCTATCTGCTATTTCCATAGGCTCTCTGGGAAATGGGTTCATAAACGTTTCTACTCACAAGTTTTGCTTCATGTTTAGTATTAAGTAACTTCAGTTGCAGTTTTTAAAAAAAGTTAATATGTTTTATTGTAAAAATACTGTACAGAGGGCTTACAATTACATGAGCAAGGTCATGAGTACATTTCCTATCAAGCATTGTTACCCCCTCCTTTGTTTTTCCCCTACCATCCCTTCTCTCCCATCTCCACAACTACACTCCCCGCCCACCCCCACCCTCCCTACCCCCGCCTAAATTGTAAAGTTCATTTTTCAATATAGTATCTTGCACATCTCATTGTTACAGTGGTCACCCTGTATCCCTATTTAAGCATTTTGTTTTTTCCCTTCCCCTCCCAAATTAGAAAAGTGTTTATACAAGATGCAGGGCACTGACATCAAATACAGTGAAAACAGGGGTTATACCATGGGGGAGGATCATACAAAGAAACAAAAAAATCACATGGTACATTATAAATACATTTTCTTTCTTGAAAGAAAGAAAAAACCACTTGTGTCCCCATCAGAAAGAATGACATCGCCCATTTGTTAGGAAATGGAAAGGCAGGCCCAAAGAAACATAGGTCCCATGGTTCCCTTATTTGCAATAACTAGTATATGTCTGGGACAAGCAGAAAAGGTCAAAAGCTATGTACACCAGATAAGATGATGTTCAGTTGCAGCGGGGGGGGGGGGGGTGTTTGTTTGTTTATTTTGGTTGGTCATGGGGCTTGAACTCTGGGCCTGAGCACTGTCCCTGAGCTCTTCAACTCAAGGTGA
>NW_012267221.1:23128493-23245318 GCF_000151885.1 Dipodomys ordii
TGGGGCTTGAACTCTGGGCCTGAGCACTGTCCCTGAGCTCTTCAACTCAAGGTGAGAGCTCTACCGCTTGAGCCACAGTGCCACTTCCGGTTTTCTAGTGGTTTATTGGACATACGCACGGACTTTCCTGCCCGGGCTGGCTTTGATCCGTGATCCTCAGATCTCAGCCTCCTGAGTAGCTAGGATTACAGGCATGAGCTCAGTTGCAATTTTTTTTTTATGGGTCCGGTCATGGAGCCTGAACTCTGGGGCCTGGGCATTGTCCCTCAGCTCTTCAGCTCAAGGCGAGCGCTCTACCACTTGAGCCACAGCGCCACTTCCCACCTTTTTCTTTTTGCTTATGTGGCGCTAAGGAATCGAACTCAGGGCCTCAGGCATGCAAGGCAAGCACTCTACCACTGAGCCACCTTCCCAGCCCCTTAATTGCAGTTTTAACCCTTGTAATGATCAGTGATATCACTTTGATAACTCCCACTGTTTATGAAGCTGTGTGACTTACATATATTTCCTTTATGTCTGTTCCTAGAAGAGTCTCAAAATCACATTGGAGAGACCAGAGCTTAATCATATGTTTTCTGGCTGTAGACTTAATCATCTTTACCCTTGATAGAATCTCAGCTTTGGAAAAGCCCTTAAACGACCACATTTCTGATGTTTTGAATATCCTCTGAGACATTCCTGCCACAAATGGGCATCGAGCTTCTGTTTGAATTCTGATTAATAACAATAGGAACTCACTGACCTTCTCTAACAGTCCACTTCATCTTTGGAAAGCCAGACTGCTAGAAAGTTCTCTGTGTCATTTGGAGTTGACACTCATGCCAGTCAGCCACCCTTGTTTGGGCCAATTATAAAAGAATCAGTGTGATTTTTTAAAGATTATTAAAACTATACTCTTCAGAAAATAATATAGAAAGATATTTACTAGTTTCCTATTTATCTCCTGATTCTTACCTGTGAAGTAAAATAACTTACCTTAGCTTTTTCTGTGTGTGTGTGTGTGTGTGTGTGTGTGAGAGAGAGAGAGAGAGAGAGAGAGAGAGAGAGAGAGAGAGAGAGTGTGTGTGTGTGTGTGTATGTGAATACTTGTCCTGGGGCTTGAACTTAGTGCCTGGGTGCTGTCCCTTAGCTTTATTTATTTGTTCAAGTCTAGTGCATTTTCTTGCCTTTTGGTATTTATTTGGAGATAAGAGGCTCATGGACTTTCCTGCCTGGACTGTCTTCCACTTGAAATCCTAAAATCTCAGCTGTTTGAGTAGCTAGGATTACAGGTATGAGTCACTGGCACCTAGCTCATTTCTCTAAATTTTAAGAAATGTTTTTCTTGCTTTTTAGAATCTCTTCCAGAGATTAAAAGTGTTCCTCCTTAAGCACAGGAAGCAGATGAAGAAGGCATAAAAAAATCAGTGTATGTCAAAATTTAATAGAATTTATCAAAAAGGAAGAATGCAAGGGGAAAAAAAAGACTAAAAGCTGGAATATTCAAAGCAGGATATGGTGACATATACCTGTAATTCCAGCTATTCCAGACGCCCTGGAAGAGAATATCATAAATTGAAGGCCAGATGATCTACATCTTTTTTTCCCTTTTTTTCCCAAAAGGTGATGAGCAGGGGAATTACAGTTATATAAGTAAGACAATAGAGAGACTACATCTTATAAAACAAAATGAAACAAAACTAAAAAATTGAATACTCAGTTATACATGAGATAATATCCATCTAATTTGTATATAATTGAAGTTCCAGAAGAGCTTTTTTTTTTTTTGAGGCAAGAGAGTTTGAAATCAGAGCCTAGCACTTTCTAAATAGACACTGTACCAGTACACCATACTTCCATTTCTTTTTGTGCAAATACCCATTCAGGTATGCACCTGGACTGCAATTCACTTATTTTAGGCTTCCTATATACCTGAGATGACAAGTATACACTGCACGCTTATCTTCTATTGAGATGCAGGCTCACAGTGTTTTCTTCCTAGTCTGGCCTAGAACTGCCAACCAGCCTATTATCACACCTTTCAATGTAGCGAGTATGACAGGTACACTTAGATATGGGTAGAGAACGGGTCTGGCCTTGGTCTCCAGTCCTTCTAATCTCAGCCTCCCAAGTAATTAGGACTATAAGCATAAGCCAGTGGTGCCCAGTTTTTAATAAAACAACTGAAAACATTATCTTAACACTTATAAAATAAAAATGCACATGGAACCTTCAGTAAGATAGACTATACAAGTGGTCAAGGTAAACTTCAATAATTTCAATCATAGAAAGGATATATACAAAAAAATCTACAGCTAATTTTTTTTTTTTTTTGCAGTTGTAGGGTTTGAACTTGGTGCTGTGCTTGAGCTCTTTTGCTCAAGGCTACTAGCACTGTACCACATTGAGCCACAGCACCACTTCTAGTTTTCTGATGGTTAATTGGAGATGAGAATCTCATGGACTTTCCTGCTTGGGCTCGTTTTGAACTGTGATCCTCAGATCTCAGCCTCCTGAGTAATTAGGATTACAGGCGTGAGGCACCAGTGTCCAGCTCTCTAGCTAACATCTTGACAGTGAAATTTTAAATGTTCTTCTCTCAAAGGTCGAGTAAGATGAGTCCCACTGTTACATAAGAGAAGGAGATAATAGGCTTCTAATCATAATGTAATAATAAAAATAATCTTATAATTCAGGTAAGAGAAGGAAATAAAAGACATACTGACTGGTAGAGAAGAAGTGAAGATGTCATTTATTGAGCTTATAGAACAACTCTTAAGAGGCCTTTAAAATAAATACTAGATTTATTAAGCAAACTTATAGAAAATAAAAGTGCTTTGTTATTGAGTTAGGAGCTAGTGACTCATACCTGTAATCCTGGCTACTCAGGAGGCTGAGATCTGATGATTTCAGTTTAAAACCAGGCAGGGCAGGAAAGTATGTGAGACTCTTATCTCCAGTAAACCATCACAAAAAGCCAAAAGTAGAGTTGTAGCTCAAGTGGTAGAATAGTACCTTTGAGCACAAAAGCGCAGGGACAATGCCTAGGCCCTGAATTTAAGCCCCAGAAGTGGCATAAAAAAGAAAAGAAAAGAAATTTGATTGTATCTCCATATTCTAACAACCAAAAATTCAAAAATCAAAATCTAGGAAAAATTTTATTTGTAATAGCTACAAACTCTAAAAAAATACATATAAATAAATTTAACAAAAGACATGCAAAAAAATCTATGCTGAAAACTACAAAACAGCCGGGCGCTGGTGGCTCACGCCTGTAATCCTAGCTACTCAGGAGGCTGAGATCTGAGGATCTCGGTTCAAAGCCAGCCCGGGCAGGAGAGACCGTGAGACTCCTATCTCCAATAAACCACCAGAAAACCGGAAGTGGCGCTGTAGCTCAAGTGGTAGAGTGCTTGCCTTGAGCTGAAGAGCTGAGGGACAGCGCCCAGGCCCAGAGTTCAAGCCCCATGGCCAACCAAAAAAAAACAAACTACAAAACATTGCTGAGAAGTATTTTATTTAACTTCTTTTTATTATACATCTGGCATGATAAACATGAATGTTGTAACCCAAATATAGTACTGCCTAGAGCTAAGAGGTATTTTTTTAAAAAAACTGTGTAAGTAAAGACTTATACCTTTGTCTATGAATTGTGAGGCTGTGTATTAAAATGTCATTTAAAAAATTGACATGTTTTAAAAACATATGAAGAAAATGAACCTTGACTGCTGCTTTATTCCAAGATCTATAATAAACCTAAATGTAAAAGCTGAAACACTAATGCTTCTATAACAAAACCAAAGAATGTCTTAGAACCTTCAGTAGCCAAATATTTCTTAGACAAGTCACAAGTACTACCAATAGCACAAAACTGGAAAGTAGAACTCCATCACATTTTAACTTGCTGCTCAGAGAAAGAAATAATTTAACATTACAAAAGCCATCTGCAGAGTGAAAGAAAATACTTACAACACATGCATCTACTGAAGACTTGTTTCCAGAGTATTTAAGTAGTCCTACAAATTGAGATTAAAAAGAATAAAGTAAGTTAAGAAATGGAATGTCCCTGCCACAGCAGTCTCACAAGTGGATATACATCTAATCAAGAAGCACATGGCAATTCACAGCAACAGCAGCAAGTGTTGGCAAGAATGTGAATGAGGACATTCTTATTCAGTATTTGAGGGAGTGTGAGGTGTGACATATTAAGATTGATTTTCAGTGTTTCTTAGGAATCAAACAAATCCCGTAGGGTTCAGCAATTCAACTTCTAGGTGTCTACAAAGGTGAACAAGAATATCTATTCAGAACAGACTAATAAAATAATATTGCCCATTACCAGTGACTCATGCCTATAATTTTAGCTACTCAGGAGGATGAGATACAGGGGACAGTGGTTCAAGGCCTGCTTGGGTAGAAAAGTCTGTAAGAGTCCATTTCCAATTAACCAGGAAAAAGCAGGGCTGGTACACTCAAGTGGTACAATGCTAGCCAAGCAAGCAAGCCGAATGAGTAGAAGGTCTTGCAGCTTTATTTGTAATAGCCGAAAGTGTCAAATACTAAAATCAATACTTCTAAACAATAGAATGCTAGAATGAACTAATGTTATAGACCATCTCATAAGTGATTTTTTTTTAAAAAATTCTGAACAAAAAGCTGTTCAAAAAAGACCATACAGCATAAGATTCCATTTACGTGAAGTTCAAGAAAAGGCATAATTAATTTGTTGAATGCAGAACAAAGATGGGAATGTTCTGTATCGTGAGTGGTTAATTCACCGATGTGTGGAGTCTTACTTTTCAAATATTTTCATCATCCCTAAAGAAACTAATTCCTATCAACAAGCATTTCCCCTTTCCCAGTGGTTCTCCTTTCCCCACTCAAGCAACAACTAATTGACTTCCATTCTTTACATATTTGCCTATTCTGGAAAGTTCATATAAATAGAATCACATATTATGTGGCCTTTTGTGTCTGCCTTCTCTCATGGATCCTGTTTTCAAAGTTCATCTTGGTTAGCATGGGTATCTGTTTCACTTATTTTTGTTGCTAAGTAATACCTCATTACCTTGTCATACCACATTTTATGCAATCATCAGCTAGATATTTGGGTTGTTTCTAATTTTCATTATTATAAATATAATGCTGATGTGAGTACAGGGGAACTCTTCACCTACTACTGTTCTTTGGAGTGTGGTGTAGGTTCTTAGCTATTTTAATAAGGTTCTGTATCTTTTTATTGTTGAGTTGTAAGGCTTTATATGTTCCAGATTCAGATCCCTTATCAGAGACATGACTTAGAGAAATTGACAACCCTGTTCTATAAGTTACTTCTCTACTTTCTTGATGGTTCCTTACTGAAATAGAAATACATCTAATTTTTTGTGAAGTCCAATTTATCTTTCTTTTGGTTGTATGTACTTTTGATGTCCTATCTGAGAAGGCTTTGTCTAACTCAAGGTCATAAAGATATATTCCTGTATTTTCTTCGAGGATTATGTGTGTCTGAGGAAACCCTCAATGTCCAAATTCTCTCTCTCTCTCTCTCCCCCTCTATCTTTCTCTCTCTCTTCTTCCCTCCCTCCTTTCTTTCTTCCCCTTCCTTCCCTTCCTTCACTTCCTTCCCTTCCTTCCTTCCTTCCTTCCTTCCTTCCTTCCTTCCTTCCTTCCTTCCTTCCTTCCTTTCCTTCCCTTCCTTCCTTCCTTCCTTCCTTCCTTCCTTCCTTCCTTCCTTCCTTTCTTCTTTTGGCATGTGCACAATGTCAAGGGGCTCTTGAAATTTTAGCACTGTCACCACATATAATATTTTCAACTTTAACTCAGAGTAACATACTACTAAACTTCATGAGTTGTCCTAATGTCTAAAATACACATTTGAATAGGAAATGTCTTCCTCAAAATTAGCCTTAAAAGGACTAAAGAAAAAGTATCTGATTTTGTTAGTTTGCTTTTCTCCTAACCTCTCTAAAACTATGAACATAATCAAGAAGCATTAAAAGTGACTTTTTAAAATTCGTCTTGATATTTGTTAATAAAATTTTCAGGAAAATAATGCTGAGAGCTGGAAGAAGAAACTATTTATTACAGTTCAATAATTTATTATATCTTTGTTTCTTACGCCTCCATTCACTATCCCCTAGTATTCCCCCTGTCTACACACACACACACACACACACACACACACACACACACACAAACACTGTAATTTTTATCTGTCCACTTTTGTCTGCTAATGTTACACAAAAAATAATGGTTTTGACAAACATATCCTTAAGTGGCCATGTTGTCCTTTCTACTAAAACATGATTATATATTCCGGGTTCTTGGGTGATAAACATTTTGAAGTACTTTCTGGTTAAATTTTCTGCTACAAGAGGCAGGATGTATAGTGGCATCCAGAGCAGCTTAGGCTGCCAAGCTTTCCCTTTATTTTACTGTGATGAAGCCACTTGGAGCCCATCATTCTGATATTTGGATGTGTGCTGTGAATGGCACGGGTGGTGGAAGAGCTTTTTCCTGGCCAGTTCATGGCTCTATTACCTGACCCCTACTCATCTTTGGAAAACCTCCTCTTTTCGGTGCTTGGAAGCTGCATGCAGATCGAATCACAGGAGATGCCTGGGTGTTGGGTCCTCTACTGGTCTGTCATGCCCCTTCTTGGTTTTGTGGTTTACCAAAAGGGCCTGAGTCTGACTTTGAACTATGATCCTCAGATCTCAGCCTCTTGAGTAGCTAGGATAACAGGTGTGAGCCACTGGCACCTGGCTGAAGATTGGCATTTGGGGATGAAGTAAAACCTGTGTAGCTCTGAGGTTTCATGAGCACCTCTGCTTTTCTGTGCCTCTGGTCTTTCCTGCTGGCAAGAACACTCAACGTGTTTCCCATTGCCCAGGACTCAGTGGTCCTCATACATTAGCATGGATAATACACTATATATTGAGGGGTCCATTGATGAAACCCCACTTAGGGGCTCACAGAGAACATACGATGAGTGTTGAAAGTATAGTGTGGGAGGAGGGGGAGGTCTCCTGAGACTTGAGATTGAGTAGGGAGTACCCTGTAAGATTCAGACTTGCTCTGCAATTGCACAAGCTGTGAGGCTAATGAAGGCAAGCCAGATTCACTATTCTGCATAAGGGAAAGTGCCCTTTCTCACAACTTAGCAATTTATTTTTCAGATAGGAGGGTGACTTTTATGTGATTGACTGGTCAGATGCATAGACACCCACCTATAAGCCCAGAAATTTAGAAGGCAAGGATTGGGATAATGGTGGTTCAAGACCAGCTCAGGCAAAAAGTTAAACTAGACACAATCTAACCAACAATCTGGGCATGGTGGTATATACTTGTCATCCATGCTAAATGGGAAGTTGTGACAAGTAGGATTGCATGGCCTCAGGCCAGATCAGGGCAAAATGCATGAGACTCTACCTGAAAAATAGCTTAAACAAAATAAAGGGCTGAGAAGCATATCAAGAGATAGATTGACTGCATAGCATAGTATGATGCCCTGACTTCAAACCCCAGTACAGAAAGAGAGATAGAGAGAGAGAGAGAGACAGACAGACGACAAATTAACTGACTTAGAAATTCGCAGAATCAGACTTTACAAATAGTGGTCATGAGAAGACTTTAGTTTTTTTTTTTTTTTGGTTTTTTTTTTTTTGCTGGTTGTGGTATGACCTGAACAGGCTGACTATTTTCTGAAGCTACTCTTTGGCTTGTGGTCAGTGCCCTGCACAGATCTGTTTTGGCCTCTTCCTTCTTCAGGTTTCACTATGCTGGGGTGTGAGTCTGTGGAGCTGTTTTCCAGCACAAAATAGTTCTGGATGGTGTCCTGGATACCTATCTTGAGTTCTGTGCATCTTTTAAAAATTCTCTCTGCTCACTAGGTACAGTTGCTAGCAGCTAGCATGTATGAGGGAAAGGATTTGCCTATGTGAGATGCATATGTGATTTTGGTTTGTGCAACTGTTTTCAGCTGTTGCTGGTCTTCTTGTCTCACAAAGAGCAAGCTTGGTAACACAAAGAGACCTGCAATGCCACTTGGCTCAATTCAGCTCCAGGGTTTTCTGACTAAAGCAACTAGGCTACTCCTTAGCTTGTGACCAGTGGCTCTGCATTCTGGCTGCACACTGTACTCAGCTGGAGAGCTTCTAAAAGACACCTATGGCTGCTCATAATCCATAGCAGTTAGTCAGATTGAAAGCAGAATATTAGTGTTAGAGAGATGTTAGATTATCCAGTCCCTCCTCTTTACCCCACATGTGGGCATTTTAAGGCCTCAAATCCTATAGCCATCAAGTAGCAAAACCATCACTAGAACTTATGAAGTCTCTATCTATCTATCTATCTATCTATCTGTCTATCTATCTGTCTGTCTGTCTATCTGTCTGTCTGTCTGTCTATCTATCTATCTATCTATCTATCTATCTATCTATCTATCTATCTATCTATCTATCCAGTCCTGGGGCTTGACCTCAGGGCATGACGCTGTATCTGAGCTTTTTGGCACAAGGCTAGCTCTCTACCACTTGAGCCAAAGCTCCACTTCAAGATATTTATTTATTTATTATATGTGTGCTTAATTGGAGATGGGCATTTCATGGACTTTCCTGCTGTGGCTGGCTTTGAACAGCAATCCTCAGATCTGAGTTTTCTGAGTAGATAGGATTATAGGTGTGAGCCACTGCCTCCCACTCTAAAACATTTAGTATACACAAAATCCCAATTGTAAATTTTGTCACAGAAGAGTGTGTTTATTCACATTTAATATTATAGAAATATGTAGGAGTATACACTGTATGGCCGTAGACTTTCTATTCATATTTTTGTGATTAAAATCATAGGTTTTGCAATCAGATTGTCTCATTTGAATCTTGCCCTCATTGCTTCTTAGCTGTCTGACCATGGGCAAGTTCCTTAACTTCTCTGTTCCTCAGTTTCTCAAGAGATAGACCAGGGATAATTCTGGTACATGCTTTAAGGACTGAATGAGTTAGTATATAAAGTGATGAGACAGTGTTGATCTATAAGAAATACTCCATAAAGGATAGCTATTAAAGGGTATGAGTAAGCATGTGCTTGGCTTGCAACTTCTGAAACTCAAGAGTTCCTACAGTGTTTGACTGCAAAAGAGTTATAGTAGTGAAACTATGTGGTTAGGCTCATATATAGCTGATTTTTATATGCCTTTCTAAAGACTAACCGAATCTTTATTGCCATACTTCATAGTCTACTCTCTTTTGTCTCCTGGAAAGCAGACTACTGTTCTAATTTGTTTTCTTCTTTATTTTTGGGCTCATTGTTGGGCCATTATTCTGTCTCAGCTCAGGTCAGCAATAACCTTGTGTGCTTTTTGTTAGTGTCTCAGGTTACAGAATGTTGCTCTGGTGCAGTCTGGTACATCACATCAGTCATCACCAGGTTATATTTGGTTACATGTAGAATAGACCTTGTTTCTTGAGATCCATAGGCAGCCCAATAAGGTATTACAGAGACTCTTCAATCGTGTGTATGTAGTAAATACATACCCAGGAGCCTTGGTATACTCTCTGGATGAAGGCAACAAACTTGGGTCTAACTTTGCTAGCAACAAACTTGAACAACATAGTACAGTAGTTTGCTAAAGTATCCACTGAAGCAGTGGAATAAAAACAAATCAGTTATTTGGGAAACATCATAAATATTCTTTTTTACTAAGACCATTATACTTAAAGGTTTAACTTTTCATGTGATTGAATTTAAGAATATCATTTTCTTTTCATTTAGATGGGAAGAAATAATGATAGTAGGTGTTTTGTTTTTGGTGCCAGTCCTGGGGCTTGAACTCAGGTCCTTGTTTTTTCCCTCAAGGCTGGCACTCTATTAATTGAAGGTAAGTGTCTCAAGGACTTTCCTATCTGGGCTGGCTTTGAATCATGATCCTCAGCACTCAGCCACCTTGTGTAGCTAAGATTAGCCACCTGAACCCAGCTAAAGATGGTTTTGACAAGAGCTACATTCAGCCTAGTGATTTAACCTAATACCAGTTATGTGAGTATGTCTTCATAATGACAGATATCTTTCTTTGCCTGGGTAAAATAACCAAGACTAAAAATAAGATATGTCAAGGAAAATGATAAGAACTAGAATTTCAAGCTTTGAAAAACTGGGGCTAATGTAAAAATTATTCTGTCTGCATGGTTTCAGCATGAAGGTTTGTAAGAAGAAAGTTGGTGGCTGTTTACTGGTGGTTATTGTGTATTAGAGGCTTTAGTTAAATGGAGGCTGTCTTTTCATCAAGCTCCTAGAGAAGTGATCTCTGGCTGTTCAGAGTGGAGTTCCATTAAGATGGGCTTGTAACTGGGACCACAAAGACAAAAATTGGAAGATTTAAATCCCTCATTCTCCAAGTTCTATGTTCCAAATTATCTGTGCTATGTAGTTGATAGAGTTTGCTGCTGCTTTCTCCTCCTCCCCTCCAGGGCTTCCTCTTTTCCTTCTCCTTTCTCTCTCCCTCCCTCCTCCTCCTCCTTCTTCTCAGTAAACCCCCAAACAATATTTGAATATGCCAACAGAACCCCCAAATAGTAAAATCTCTATTAGCTTAGCTGAAAAGAATTCAAGTATTCAAGATTCTATTTAATTGGGGTGTAAAAGATGTTAAAGGACTTTTCAGACTATTTTAAAATTAAATATGCCTAAACTCTTGTAAATGATTTTGTAGATTTCCATAATAAATGTGGCAAACATTTCTCTTATGGGATGTAAATAATCAAACTCTGTTGCACTGTAGAGTAATATTATAAAGCACTTAGCTAATCAGATTGTGAGAGTTGCTCAAAATTCCTACCATGTAATTTTTGCAGAGAGAGAGGGTGCCTCATGCTGTGCAATTAACTGGTTTTATTAGCTATAAATTTGGCCTGAAGTCCCAGTGCCTGAGAAAAATTCATTTTTGCTTGTTGACCTGATTTGCATGGTAGAATAGCAGGACACATGGCAATGTTAAGTGGAGACAGTGACTGAGGCCCTGAGAATGAGTTACCAGGACCTTGCCCACACAGTTCTGTAACTGACTAGAGAGACCTTTGGGAATTTCTAGGCCTCTTGTTATATGTCAATGTCCAACAAGCTAATGTTCCATATGTTCTCAAATTAATGAAGTAAAGTGGTATAGTGTGGTGATTATAATCATAGCTTTGGCATCAGACTTGGCTTTGCCATTTGATGTATCCTTAGGCAAGTTTTAAATGTTCTCTTTACCTGGATTTCTTTCCTTATGCAAGTGTGTTATTAGTTGATTCAAGCCTATGGTTTTTGTTAGTTAGTGAAGCATCTTGCTGTGTAGCTTGTGGTAACCTTGAATTCAAAGTCCTTATCTTTCAGCCTTCTAAGTGCTAGGATTCCTGGCATGTGCCACCATACCTGGCTTAGTCTGCAGTTTGTTATGAAATTAAAGTCCATGTTTCATAAAATGCTTAGTGCCTAGTCATAATAGGCTCTTCAAGACATTAGTATTAGTATAAAAATGTCTGTAGATTGACATCTCTTTGTGCAGGGTAGTTTTTAAATTAGATATATTAGATATATCTATATAAACCTATCTGTATCTATCTATCTATCTATCTATGGAATCTACTGCTAGAATTGAGATAAATTTTACAGAAGGCTAGTTTGATTGAACCATAAATGCATTCTATAGGAAGGAGTAAGATATCAGATAAGTGACTGGCATCAGTTGAGCACCTGGCATTGCTGAGCATTGAGATACGGTTACTGCCCCTGTGTTGCAGGTGAGAAAACTGAGATTCAGAGAGGTTAACTTCTTCGAGGTCCATATGTGATTTAGCTTTCTGTGACTGTAATGAACTCATGGCGTAACTCAAGCTAAAAACAAGGACCGGTTACTTTGGCTCACAGTTTGAGAGTTGTCAGTCTGTAACTGATCTGACTGCATTGCTATGGGTGTGTGGTACCACCTGTACATCATGGCAGGAAACTATGTTAGAGGAAGCCTGTTTACTTCATGGCTGGATGCAAAAGAGAGGAAGAGGTTGAGGCTTGGGTCCTATTTGCCCTTTCAGAGGTATGCTTCCAATCTCCTAAAGATCTCTCAAAGGCCCTGCTTCTTAAGGGTTTCCACCACCTGCCAGGTAGTGCCCACGCTGAGGACTTAACCTTTCCCTTTGCTTGTAAGCAGCTAAGACTCCTGCCAAAGTCAGTTGAGCTACAAAGGATGTCCTAATATACCATGGTGAACTGTCTCAGTTCAATCTATTGGATACAGTATAATGTATACATAACAATATATTATTTTTTAAGACATAAATGAACAGAAATTTAAAGCATGAAGAAATCTAGAAGAGGGGAAGGTGGACCCATTGCAACAATGAGATGTACAAGATGTTATGTCAAAAAACGAACTTTACAACTTTGGCACAGGCAGGCAAGGTGGGGGAGAGGACGGAGGAAAGGGGGAGATGGAAAGGAATATTAAGGGGAAACAAAGGAGGAGGCAACAATGCTTGATAAGAAATGTACTCATTACCTTGCTCGTGTAATTGTAATCCCTCTGTACGGTATTTAAAAAAAAAAAAAGCAATCTAGAAGATACCTGTTCATCTAAGTCATTTTCTAGGCCAAGAGCCAGGTCCAGAACAACGAGTAGCTTTAAAGACATCCAATTTGGAATGAGGATTCAATTTTTATTCACCTAGTTTAGTGTTTGGTTAAATTATTATATTGCTAGTCTTTTTTTTTTTTGAGGATCTAGGCCTTCATTAGTTCATAGGTAAACCCTTGTTTGATGATTTCAGGAAGTTCGTTTTGTATGATTGAGCACAAAGCATCCATCTCTTTGACTAAGTTATATAAATTATTTAGTAGAAAGCCATATTCTACATTTAGGTCAAAAGCCATCTTTTTTTTTTGGAGGGGGAGTCCGGTCGTGGGGCCAGAACTCTGGGCATGGGCGCTGTCTCTCAGCTCTTCAGCTCAAGGCTAGCGCTCTACCACTTGAGCCACAGCACCACTTCTGGCTTTTTTCTTTTTGCTTATGTGGTGTTGAGGAATCGAACCCAGGGCCTCATGCATGCAAGGCAAGCGCTCTACCACTGAGCCACCTTCCCAGCCCCTCAAAAGCCATCTTCTGTGTTAAGCTGGTCTCTCTGACTCAGGCTGACCTGATTGGGGGAGCAGCATGATGGCTGGAGGGAGTCCAGGCCCCTCCCCATGTGGTGAGTTTGCAGTGATATCCCACTCAGCAAAACCATTGTGCAACCAGTGACTTCCCAGCCCTGATGATTAAAGTTCCACATGACTCCATGTCACTTTTCAAGAAGCATGAACAGAATAACCGGTCTATATTCTCTTCTTAACATTTGTAACCAGCTTCCTTCTTTAAAAATAAGTCTTCATGATGTCAAGCATCATTAGCAAGATAGGCTGTGTTCTGTGATGGGATCTGAATTCAGTTCATTTATCCTTCCTTATTTCTCTGAAATCCTGAAGAGCATCATTTCAAAAAGAGCATATAGAATTATGAGGTTTGTTGCTTATCATGTGATACTAAACAGGTCTCATTAAACTCCAAATGACTCCAAGAGCATGACCTGTGTATGACACTCTGGTGATTAAATACAGGTTTGAAAATCTTCTGAGTCTTCCTTTCCCCCCACCCCTTTTTTGGTGCTGGTCTTGGGGCTTGAACTCAATCCCTGAGTTGTTGTTGTTGTTTTAACTCAAGGCTTGTACTCTGCCACTTGAGTGACAGCTCCACTGCTGGCTTTTTTGTTGTAGTTGGTGGTGGTGGTTAATCGAAGATAAGAGTCTCACAGACTCTCTTGTCTGGGCTGGCTTCAGACTACTATCCTCAGATCTTAGCCTTTTGAGTAGCTAGGATAACAGATGTAAGCCACCAGCGCCTGGCCCAAGCAAGCCTGCCTTTTAAGTTGTTCTTTTTTTTTTTTTTTTGGGTCCGGTCGTGGGTCCTGAACTCTGGGCCTGGGCGCTGTCCCTCAGCTCTTCAGTTCAAGGCTAGCGCTCTACCACTTGAGCCACCTTCCCAGACCAAGTTGTTCTTGTAACAGCATTTTCTCCAAAAGCTTTATTTTAGGAAAACAGCCCTAGCCATGACACATTGTGTGTGTGTGTGTGTGTGTGTGTGTGTGTGTGTGTTGGTAAATTGAGCTTGAATTCAGGTATTGGGTTTGAACTCAGGGCCTGAGTTGTCCCTTAGCTCTTTTGCCCTAGGGTGGCACTCTACCACTTGAGTCACACAGTTCCACTTCTGGCTTTTTGATGGTTAATTGGAGGTAAAAGTGTCACAGACTTTTTCTATCCTGTCTGGCTTCAAATTGTGATGGTCAGATCTCAGCCTCCTGAGTAGCTAGAATTTAGAGGCATAAGCCACCAGCTACCATTAAGTTTTATAGCACATCTAGTTCATGAGCAGTCTGGGTGACATGCAGCCCTTCTGCTGAGAATCAGGCTACACCTCTCAGTACTTCTGGAGGAGCATCTGCAGAAGCATTCAAGAAGAACAGGTAAGGCTTGAAACAAGCCTTGTTCACCTGCAGAGGTGCTTCTGGAAAGACATGACAAGATGCACTGGGTAAGAAAACTGATTGGAAAAGTTAAGACTTGAAAAGCTCTGTGTTCTTAACATGAAGTATTCTGATGCTGAGGGCAAGGACTTGCTGGAAGCATGTGCAGCAGGAAAAAGATCTTGAGAAACGGGGTTCCTTTTTTTGTCTTGGACAGTTGAGCCTACCAGAGGCCAAGAATTGCCTTCCAAATCCTCATTAATGAGCTGGTAAACATAAACTCAAATATGACTTTTGTTGTAGTTGTATAGTTAGTTGACTGACTGTCATTCTAAGAAAATCCTAAATTGACCTTCCAGGTGTAAAAGAACAGAATGAATATAGGAGCAAATCTGTGTCCTCTGCCATTTTGTTGCTCCTTAGTTCGATGAAGTCTAGTACAAACATTAACAATCCTGCTTTTCTCACCTTGAATTCTAATTCTTTACTCAGTTAGCTGCCCCTTAAAAATAGAGTAATAGGATAATTTCAAGAGCCGGGTGCCAGTGGCTCACGCTTATAATCCTAGCTACTCAGGAGGCTGAGATCTGAAGATTGCAGTTCAAAGCCAGCCCAGGCAGGAAAGTCCATGAGACTCTTATCTCCAAAAAGCCACTCAGAAAAGTAGAAGTGGCACTATGGCTCAAGAGGTAGCACACTAGCCTTGAGCTGAAGAGCTCGGGGACAGCGCCCAGGCCCAGAGTTCAAGCCCCACGACCAACAAAAAACAACAACAGCAACGACAAAACACTTCACAAGGACCTTATTTTTACAACAAAGCTTCTTTGTTTATGTGCACGCATGCATGCGTGCAACATGTGCACTAGCACTGGGACAAGATGAACTCAGCCTGGGTGCTGTCCCTGAGCTTTTGTGCTCAAGGCTAGCCACTTGTGCCACAGTCAGCTTCCTGCTTTGGGACAGTTAATTGGAGATAAGAATCTCATGGACTTTCCTCCATTCCCAGGCCAGCTCTGAACCAAGATCCTCAGATCTCAGCCTCCTGTCTAGCCAGAATTATAGGTGGGAGCCACCAGTGGGAGCCAAAGCACCTTTGTTTTATACTGAGAATTAAAATGGCCACGCAGATAAGCAGTTCTGTTGCGTAATTGATGTGTTTTCCTTCTGTGAGAGAAACTGAACAGTTGTGATTACTTGGTAGAGTTAGCCTCTGCCTAGTGAGCACTGTCCTGTCCAGGAATCATTTGATTAGGCAGAGATGGTGCCATTCAACACCTATTTTACTAATAGTAAATTCTGTCAAATCAATTTTGATAGTGTCTCATCTGATCACTGATGATTTCTCTTTCCCTAGTTCCCATATGAACCCCATGCTGATCCTTAGGTCTATTTTCTACCTAGTTACATCACCTTCAAAACTAGGTTCATAGAGAGGGTCTTTAATGAAATCTCAAATCTTAGCTGGGCGCCTGTGGCTCACGCCTATAATCCTAGCTACTCAGGAGGCTGAGATCTGAGGATCACGGTTCAAAGCCAGCCTGGGCAGGAAAGTCCATGAGACTCTTATCTCCAATAAACCACTAGAAAACCGGAAGTGGCAAGTAGCTCTGTGGCTCAAGCTGTAGAGCGCTTGCCTTGAGCTGAAGAGCTGAGGGACAGCACCCAGGCCTAGAGTTCAAGCCCCATGACCGACAAAACAAAACAAAACAAAAAACAAACAAAGAAATCTCAAATCTTGACCTGTGGAAAAACACGTATGGCAAATAATAATTTATAATAGAGTTGTGTCCTCTTTCTGACCATGCCTTCCTCATTGTCTTAATTGCTGGTATTCTTAATGATTCCCCTTTCTGGAGCAAGGAGCTAAATCTATATTTTAAGCATGAGTGAATATAGTCATGATATTCAATATATATATGAAAATGGCATCAGTAACTTGAAGGGATGGGTGGGGTTGGGAGAGACAGGAGGTGAAGGGAATAGTACTTCTAAACTGACATGTCGAGTTGATACTCCTTTGTACCATACTTAAAAATAGTAAAAGTTATATATAATCTATTTTACTGCCAATAATATGTCTTTCGCTTACAATATTAAACCTTTTCTATTTAACATACATGATTTTATACCATGTGTTTATAGTTCATACCTCTATTTTATCTCTAAAAGTAATAAAAGAGTATCTTTATAGATTTACACTGTGCTATCTCTGTGTTCATATAAAAATTACGTTTACTAAATATACCTTATTTTTTCATGCCATTCTTTAAATTACTTTTTAATATTAATGTATTCAAAAGTATATTATAGGGCTTCCTATTACATGGCCCAGGAATCCACCATTCTATAGTTACCATGTATATAGAAACAGATCAATGACTTATTAGATAAATTATATGTGGGTATTATGTTAATGTGTTTCATTAATATTTGAAAATCCTTACCTTAATTTTGGCTCAGCCAACAGAAGTTCAAACTTGTTTCAGCCTCATAAGACTGGTACTATGCAGAAAGTACTATGTAGAAAAATTTGAACTTTCAGAGATGCTGTTGCAGACAGTTTTATCAGATCACATAGTTGTTGAGTGCATATGTATCCTTATGAATGTAAGTGAAAGAAAACAGAAACTAGAAAGCCTGTGTAGTATGACTATTAAAAGTGTAAAGTTTTATGCAGTTTTGCATTTGGTTTTGTACAGGCGGAAATACTGAGTGTCCTCAGTCACAGAAACATCATCCAGTTTTATGGAGTAATTCTTGAACCTCCCAACTATGGCATCGTCACAGGTACGAACTCATGATTTGCCTTCTTTCTTTCCCCAATTACCTAGCTTTAGATTCCTTAATATGCTAAAATGCTTAATATCAGGTTCAGTCATGAATTGTGTGCTACTGTCAGATGTCACTTTTGTTGCCATAAAGCATTAATAAAACTGATTATATCAATATAATTAAGAATGGTGTTTCCACTTCTACCCATATTTAATTGTGCTAATTATATCTGTGTAAATGCTATTTAAATGCACTTGCAGCTGCAATGCCAATATTTAAAGGTGTCGTTTAACTAAAATTTCATTTAATTACTTGAACTGTGAGATGTTTTTTGTTACTCTGTGACCTTTTATAAATTAAGATTTCTTGAGCTGTTCCAGTTGTAATTCTTTGCAAGGCATATTACTCCCATTAGAGCATTCTTTCCTCAAGGTCTCCTATGTGAGAACAATATTTTTCAGGTTTGGTCATCTGAGCTGATAATGACCTTCAGCTAACTTATCACATAATTTGGAGCCAGAGTTTTTAAACAGATGAAAATACTTTTCCAAAAATGAGTGCAATAAAATTTTTCTACACAAAAACACAGAACACATACTTTTAACATTTCATGCTTGTTTTGTATAATCCGATGAGTACTTTTGTTTCATTTTAAATTAAATAAGTTTGATTACATTCTTTGTCATGGAGGTTCTTCAATTAAATCAAAAACAAACAAGAAAACCCTTAAAATAGTCAATCTATTTTCTTCCATGGTAGAGATAAGAGCTTATGTTGTTTATAGAAAACAAATAAACAATACAATCACAGTAGAAATAATTATCTTGGGAACTTTTCATATGCAGTTATCTTACCCAACACTTAGAATAACACTATGAGATAGGTAAAGCCATTTATATTTTACTTTTGGAACTCTAACTTAAGTAGTTTCCCCATGATCAACTGCCAGTGGCAAAAACAGAGTGGCACAATTTTGTCATGTTGCTTTTTTCTTGAATGTCCTCTTTCATGTAGTCAGGTTCTGGAAGGCGGGGGCTCTCTGTTTCATGGTTATGTCTTTTCTGATACTCTGGTGGTGTGTACATTCACATGCATTGGTCTTTAGTAGTAGGTTCTTAGATGGGGGTCTTTCACATCCATTTCCTTTTTTTAGATCTGCACTGGAAATGGGGGATATGGCAATTTTTGTCTTAAGCCTGCTATGTCTTATTAATTACTATAAATACCCCTTCATGGATCGTATTTTAGGGGAAACCTTATCTGATCTTTCATATCAGATTTCTGGTTTAAAGTTAAGTCTTTCTCTGGCTTAGTTATCTTATGACTCTTTCCCTCAAGTCCATCATTTTTTAGTTTTTCCTTGTTAATGTTTATTTTCTAGTTCTGAATTCAGTTTTCTGATCCTCATTTGTGGTTGGTATTATTCTTCTCTAACAGATATTGCTCCTGTATAACAATGAGATTAGAAACTGCTTCTCTGCTCTTATACCTTGAGGCTTAATGATTTGGAAAAGGGGATTTTAGCAGAACTAAATCCATGGGTTGTTCATGGAATTTTCTAGTTTTTTTGTTTACTTGTTTGTTTGTTTTTCTTGAGGGGGGGAATGAAGAATAGAAAAGGAGACTCAAGTCCCTTTTCCAAGAATCTTCTCTCAGTCCTGAGGCAGATGTGAAACACATTCATTTTTAGCATATTTTATCTGAGTCACCTCAACAGAGAGGGGGGAAGTGAAGGAGGGAAGGAGAATCCCAGTCATTTAATGAGTAAGCTTGATATTATTTAATATTCTCATATGATTAGTCAGTCCTTTATTTCCTGCATCTCTTCATCACTTCCTGCTTCTACCTGAAACTACCAATTTGTTTGTTGTTGTTAAATTGGTCATTTCTTTAGTATAGATTTGTATTTGTTTCCCTGTAGAACTGGTAAGTAGCCAATAGCTGGCATATTGTATGTGTGCCTATCCTGGGACTTGACTCAGGGCCTAGGTGCTATTTTTGAGTTTTTTTTTTTTTATCAAGGCTATAGCATTCTACTACTTAAGACACAGTTCTACTTCTGGCTCTTGTGGTACAATCTGGAGAAAAGAGTCTCACAGACTTTCTTGCCTGAGTTGGCTTCAAACCATGATCCTCAGATCTCAGCCTCTTAAGTATCTAGGATTACAGGTGTGGACTTCCAATGCTTGGCTAAATTGCTGATATTACTTAAACAGCACCAGTTATGAATTATGATGTGATAAAAATTATTCTTTTAAAGCTTTCTTATTGGCCTGTGAAGTTGATTATTAAAAAGAGATCTACTAGCCAGACTTTGATGTTTTAAATTAAATTAATATTATTTATATTCTTAGAAATATAGATTTGTTTGTTGGTTGGTTGGTTGGTTTTGCCAGTCCTGGGGCTTGAACACAGGACCTGGGTGCTGTCCTTGAGTTCATGGGGTATTTTTGCTCAAGTCACAGATCCACTTGTGGCTTTTTGGTGGTTAATTGGAGATAAGAGTATTATAGATTTTCCTAACTGGGCTGGCTTTGAACCTGCCTCCTGAGTAACTAGGATTATGGTGTGAACCACCTGCATCTGACTGGTTTAACTAGATGTTTGTTTAGTCAAACTTTTTCAGCGAACTTTCTGCAGTGTTAGGGCAAAGCCTATTCTATGCAGTATCCATGCCAACCATGTTGAGTTTGGGGTTGAAATGACCAAGAAAGCTAGGAGCAGTGGCACTTACCCTACCTCTTGAATACATGTAAATCTTAATGTGAAGTGGCAGGCAATGGACCTTGTGATCAAGGTCAGCTTAACCTAGATAACCTTGTATGAACCTCCTCATCTGTGTCAGATGTCAGAGACCTGGAGGGAAGACTTTGAATGGCTTGAGTTGAACTTGGATTTTTTGTTTGTTTGTTAATAGAGAACATTGTTGGAGTCAAGAGCTATTGTCACTCAATTCTGAGGACTCAAAAGTATGTTATCAGAATGGTATGGTGGAAAGAACATTGGAATAGGAATTGGAAGTTGGGAGACCGAGTCTTGACTCTGCCATCTTCTCAGATGGGCTCTCATATGAGAATCTCCTTATGTTTCAGATTTTGAAGCATATATAGCAGTTTGAGGAATGTCTATGGTCGAAAGCCTGCTGAATTGAGGGTAGTAGTGAGAATCAGTAATATTCTTGCCCAGGTTTGTTTTCATTCCTCCTCTGCTTTCACGATGGCTCAGTCAGCAGAAGGGCAGGCTGTGAGGACTGGCGTCTTTGCTACTATAGTTGAAGAGTGCTTGCCCTAGAACAGTGCCTAATCCCACCTCTACAGCATTGGTAAGGGGACTTAGAGACTGCCAGCAGCCTTATCAGCCTGAACTCATGGATGTGATTGGAATAAATATATGCCTCGCTGAAGGTTACATTTACACATTTACATATATGTAAACCAGAGAATAGAGAGATACTGAGTGTTCATACACTACTTATACATCTTGAGCTTGTATATTTTTTTATAGAGAAAAAAAAGGTCCATGGAAAGTAAAAGCCAGGACACAGGTAAAAACAGCCCAATCCCTGAAGGTGCCTTTGTTACTTTCATACTCATTTACAGCCAAGGGTATTTGACCAGAAGTCCTATCTAACCATTGGCTGATAGTAACCTCTGTGGATAAAAGATAGCAGCTAAAAGGCTAGGCTTATAAATCAAAACAATATTTGAAAAAAAAGAAGAAAGGAAAAAACATAAAACACTGAAAGCAGAGACAGTGTAGGGACACACTGTAAGGGAAACAGGTTTAATAAGATTCACCCAAGCAAATAAAATCAGAAAAAACATTAGGAGGGTAAAGTGAGAATCTGGAGTTGCTGTGATAAATTATTTAAACTGTCCAGCTAAAGAAAACCTGGGTAAAGAGATAGGAATGTGTAACTACATTCAGGATTAAAAGCTGCCAATGGAAATAGGCCTGTAGTGTCCCTGGGTATAAATAGATGAAGCTTTCCAAACAGTGTGTTCAGAGAACTAAAGAAAACCATGGTGAAAGAAATAAAGGAAAATCTGAAAAACACGACTTAACAAACAGATAACATCAGGTGTGCAGAAATTATTATTTTTCTAAAATGGACTCATTAGAAATTCTGAAAATACGAAAGAATAATTAGACATAAATTTTCTGGAATGACTTAAGTTTCAGAGAGCAGAAGAAAAACCTTAAGGGGTTTCAATTAAATGAATAGAAATTTATCTAATTCAAATGGAGAAAGCATTTGAGGAAAGTTAAAAATCCTGAGTCCAGCAGGATATTAAATATACCAACTAATGTATAATAGGAAAGAGAGGAGAAAATAGAAAAATATTTGAACAAGTAATAGCCAAAAAACATTTCTCAATTGAGTAAAATATATGAATCTGCATATCTGAGGAGCACAACAAACCCTGTGCAGAAGCTAGATGCTGGTAGCTCACACCTGTAATCTTAGCTAGTCAGGAGGCTGAGATCTGAAGATTGTGATTCAAAGCCAACCTGGCAGGAAAGTCTTGTGAGTCTCTCCAGTTAACCACCAACAAACTAGAAGTGGTGCTGTGGCTCAAAGTGGTAGAGCATAGCCTTGAGCACAAAGAGCTCAAGGGCAGTGCCCAAGCCCTTAGTTCAAGCCCCATGAATGACAAAAAACAAAAACAAACAACTACCAAACACTAAGTAGGATAAGTGCATGTGACCTCATACACAAACCACAAACTGTTGATAAAGACAAGGTAAAATCTTGAAAGCAGCAACATAATATAATAATAATATAATCAATGGCTGACTTCTCTTGTACAATAATGGAGACCAGATTGAAATAAACTGACATTTTAGGTGCTAAAAGAAAAAAATCCAAAATTATCTTTAAAAATTAAATTAAAATGTATTATTGGATAGAAAATTAGATCATTTGTAGCTAGCAGATGTGGATAGGTTAGAATATGTTCTTGGTGAGCAAGCAGAAGATTCCAGGCTTGATCTCTTATATGAAAAAGAGAGAAGAGAGGATGATGGGAAGGAGAGAAGGAGGGAAGGAGAAAGGGAGAGAGAAGGAGATTGAAAAGTCCTTCAGACTAAAGGAAATGATGGTAATTAAAAGAAATACGGTATAAGAAATAGTAAAAATGTGGGTTAATATAAAAGACTTTCAATTTATTCTTGTCTCTCTCCATACCATGTTTGAAAACAAAAAAATTAAGAATCAAACTTTTGTTGGCTAATTTAATATGTCATAATATTAAAGATGATAGATGGGGGGGGTCCTGGGAAGGTGGCTCAATGGTAGAGTGCTTGCCTTGCATGCATGAGGTCCTGGGTTTGATTCCTCAGCACCACATAAGCAAAAAGAAAAAAGCCAGAAGTGGCGTTGTGGCTCAAGTGGTAGAGTGCTAGCCTTGAGCTAAAGAGCTGAGGGACAGCGCCCAGGCCCAGAGTTCAGGCCCCATGACCACTGGACCCCCCCCCAAAAAAAACAAGATGATAGACAGAGTTGAGTTATATTGAAGAATAGGATATATAAATGCCTTATGTCTTATATTTTAAGTTAGTATTATCTGAAGTGATTATGCTATAATTCTTTGTGTCACCACTAAAAGAAGTCATTCAAGGAGTACAATATAAAAGGAGACCAGGCATAGTTGCGTACAGCTGTAATTCCTACACATAGGAAGATGAGTCATAAGTATTATAAATTTAAGTCCAGCCTGGGATACAGTATAAGGCCCTGTCTCAAAAAAGTAATCAAGAAAATATAAAGATACACTAGAAATATTAAACACAAACTGGACACTAGTGACACTATTGATCCTAACTTCTCAGAAGGCTGAAATCTGAGGATTGTGGTTCAAAGCCAATCTGGGCAGAAAAATCTATGAGATTCTATCTCAGACTAACCAGCCAAAATGCTGGATTGGACTAGCAGACTGGCTTAAGTGGAAAGACACTAGCCATGGACAAAAAAGCTGAGAGCATAAGACCCTGTGTTCAACCCTGGATATTACCATACACACATGCATGTGTGCATGTACATCCACATGCACACATGCATGCACGCACACACAAACACACACACACACAAGAAAAAGAAAATAAATACAATACAAAAAGAGGGCAGTGCAGGAGGAGCTGAAGACTGAGAAGGACGGGAGAAATAGGTAACAAATAGATGCCAAATACTTCAATAATTACATTAAATGTGAATGGTCTAAACATCCTTGTCAAAAGGCAGAGACCGTATGACTGTATATTAAAAACAAGTTCTAACTACATACTGTCTTTAGGAGATAGTTCCCTTAGTCAAAGACACAAATAGGATAAAAGTAGGAGGGAAAAATAAGGAAATATTATGCAAACAGTAACCTGTAGAGATCTATAGTAATTAGTAATCTAGACAAAGTAGACATAAAGCAAAAAATTTAGAGAACAGTTAGGGTATTGTTTATAATGATAAAGGGGTTCATATATCAGGAGTTTATAACAATTATAAATAAATATATCTATATATATATATATATATATCTAACAGACTCATAAAATATGTGAAGTAAAAATTGACTAAATTAAAAGGTGATTCAGAATTAATAGACAATTGAGCAATAATCCATTTCAGTCTTTTCCATGATTGATATAGTAAGCAGAATTAGCAAGGATGTAGGAAATTTCAGGAATGCTCTCAACCAACTAACTGTATACTTAATTCACATACTACAGAGCACATCACCCAACAAAGAACACATATTTGTAATACATTTTCTTCAGGATACTTTGTAAGTAAGGCCACTAGGTAAGAATAGATATTGTTTAAAAAGAAATAATACCAATCCTGCCCATAGGCTCTTAGAAGGTAGAGGAGTTCTGTAAAACCAGTACTACCCCTTTATCAAAGCCACACAAAACATACACTAATAGTCATAAAAATAAATGCAAAAACCTTAGCCCATGGAAATACTGTAGGAATAAATGGCATAGATTTTTCACAGACTCCAATATATGTGAATTCTATGTGTGTGTCATACATATTATATATTTTATATAGGTATGCATTAGATATATGCATCCTATACATATATAGTTCACTCATTCATATATGACCTTTACATATAAACTCATATTTGGATTTAAAAATGCAAAAAATCTTAACTACTTTAACATATCTAATCTAGCCATAGATGGTCGTCTACCATGGCCAAATGGAATTTGTCCCGAGAATACAGGGTTCAGAATACATCTGAAATTGGTTAATATAAAGCACGAGGCAAAATCTTTATATAAATGTTTCAAGACACAGAAAAAAATATTCAACAGACTGTAACACCTATCGGCAATTAAAAAAAAATCTCAACAGACTAGAGATAGAAAGGAGTGTTCTCCCAACATGAGAAATAGCATCTAAAAAATTCCACAGAGAATACCATTTTTGTTGTTGTTGTTGTTGGTCATGGCTCTGGAACTGGGCACTGACCCTCAGCTCTTCAGCTCAAGGCTAGTACTCTACCACTTGAGCCACACCGCCACTTCTGTTTTTCTGGTGGTTAATTGGAGATAAGAGTATCATGAACATTCCTGCCTGGGCTGGCTTTGAACTGGGATCCGCAGATCTCAGCTTCTTGAGGAGCTAGAATTATAGACCTGAGCTACCAGCACCCAGCTGATCATACCATTTTTAATAGTAAAGCTTCCTGTTTCTCCCAAGCCTGAGAATAAGAAAGGGAGGTTCTACTCTTACCACATGTATTCAGAAGTGGGTGGAAGGTTCTAGCCAGTCAAATTAAGCAGAAAAAAGAAAATGAAGGACTTCATATTGGAAAGAAAAAAGTAAAACTATCTTAATGACAACTTGTATCCTCAGTATTGCACACAAAACAGTCCTATGACACATTTTTAAAAATCACAGGGATTGAAAGGCAGTATCAAAAATCAGTTGTTTTTATGCTTTAGAAGTGAACAACCTAGAGATAAAATTAAGAAAGAACTCCACTCACGATGCCTTCAAAAAAATGAAATAATTGAGTAATGAATTTTACAAATGAGTGTAAGATTTAAACATAGAGGATGGTGAGAAAAATTAAAGATCTAAATAAATAAACATTACATGTTTATGATTTGGAAGATTGAATATTGTTGGTCATGACTGTTCTTCCCAAAGTGATCTATAAATTCAACATAATTGCTGTGTTAATCTCAGTTGATAGTTCCATACAAATTTATAAGCCAATCTTAAACTGTACATGGAAATAAAAAAAGAACTAGAAATAACCAAGTCAGTCTTTTAAAAAGAGCTAAAAAGAACTAAGCTTGAGGCTAGCCCAAGGGAAAATATTTGTGAATGATCAGCTATTAACAGCATGGTGGTATGTGCCTATTATCCAGTTACATGGGAAACTGAGATTGAGGAGTTGGGGCTTCAGTTCAGTCCAGGCAAAGAAGTTTGTGAGTCTCCACATCAACTGAAGGAGCTGGGCATGATATTGTACGCCTGTCACCTTAGCTATCAGGAAATGTAATATAGGAGTACCAAAGTCAGACACAAACCTAAACTAGTGCAAAGAAGATCTGGTGACATGACTCAACAGATAAACACATGCCTAGCCAGTATGAGTTCAAACTATGGTACTACATTTTTTAAAAAGGGATTACAAGATATGCTAGAATTGGACCCTATTGATTATGGCACCAGAAAAAACATAATGCAAAAGCTAATATCAAGTGTTGGCAAAGATGTGGAGAGACTGAAACCCTCATTTACTGCTGCTGGCATCATTACATGATACAGACTCTTTGCAGTGCAATCTGATAGTTTCTGACCTTGCCCTGTGACCTACAATTCTACAATCTGACAGTTTCTAAACTTGCCCTGTGACCTGGAACTCTAATCTCAGTAATATGTGTATCCAAGAGAAATGAACACATTCCCCCTGCAGACTTGAATGTCCATTATTCATAATAACCTCAAACCTGGAACAATCCGAAGGTCTGTCAGCTAGTAAATGTATATCCATACAAAGGAATAAAATTCATTTACGTAAAGTAATGAAGTTTTAGCTCCATGCCACAATGTGAATACACAATGAAAATACTACATTTAGGGAATGAAGTTAGACACCAAGACCACAGTTGGTATGGTCCCATTTGAAGCACCCTGAAAAGGCTAAGTTGTCAAAAGGGAAGGCAGCTCCCAGGGCCAGTGTGAGGACTGGGAGGAAAGCTGGGAGGAGTTAGGGATAGTAAAAAAGATCTAAGACTGTGTTATGGTAGTTACTGCCCAGCCCTGGAATTTCACCACTGAGATCTGGTGGATTTTATGGCATGTAATTTTACTTTAAAGCCATTTTGAAAGGAATTTTCTCACTTTCTTGAGGTTTTGTGCTGAAATTTGGAAAACTCTGTAACCAGGATTTGATTCATTGACATGGCTATATACTCTGATTGAACACTATTTGTCATAATAATACTTTTTAAAGAAATATCTATTTACATACCTGTGATTATTTCCAGTACATTAATCCATACCTCTTTATGTTTCTTAGTTTCAGCTAAATAAATGGCTTTTGATTCTCCACTGAAGTTTTCTGTTCATTCTGTGGCAGCCTTGTCTTTGATAGACCTTTTTCTAGGATGACATTAACTCTTTTTTTTTTTTTTTTGGCGTGGTGAGGGGGATGGGTAGTGCTGGTTCTGGGGCTTAAACTCAAGGGCCTTGCACTCTCATTTGGCTTTTTTGCTCAAGGCTGATGCTTTACTGCTTGAACCACATCCCCAACTTTCACCTTTGTGCTGATTTATTGGAGATAAAAATCTAACAGACTCTTCTGCCCCAGCTGGCTTCAAACCTCTGTCTCAGGATTTTAGGCATGAACTACAAGTACCTGGCAATTTTTAATTTTTTATTTTAATTTTTATTTATTTATTTAGATATTTGTTGATCATGGGGTTTGAACTCTGGGCCTAGGCACTGTCCCTCAGCTCTTCAGCTCAAGACTATCATTCTACCACTTGAGCCACAGCACCACTTTCAGTTTTCTGGTGGCTTATTGGAGATAAGAGTTTCATAGACTTTCCTGCCTGGGCTGGCTTTGAACCTTGATCCTCAGATCTCAGCCTCCTGAGTAGATAGGATTATAGGCGTGAGCCACTGGCGCCCATCCCCAGCAATTTTTTAGAAACTTTGTTATATATAATTTTGATGTCTTTTCCTAAGGTCTCTAACATGTTTTTTCAATAGAGCTATGAAATCCTATTTCTGAAATGTAATTTGGTTTTAATTATGTACTTCTTTGTCCTTTTAAACTAGAATATGCTTCTCTGGGGTCGCTGTATGATTACATCAACAGTAACAGAAGTGAGGAGATGGACATGGATCACATCATGACGTGGGCCACCGACGTAGCCAAAGGTAATGCTGCCTTGCTGTATCCTACAGAATTCCTATAGAATTGGCACATGGAGATTTATGTCAGAAAGCTTCTTCTGTGTCTTTAGATATTCTTTTTGTTTAGACCACCAACTTACTGAACAGATATTTTAAAACATATTTTAGGTCATTGCCTTTCTACTCCTGAATACCTTTTCTGTCTCTCTCTCTCTTTTCCTTCTTTACTTCAACTTTGACAAAATCAACAAACCCAGATTAGATATTTTTGCTGTTTCTCTGACATAATCGATAAATTTGCTTAACGTATCAAATGGGAAAAAATATCAAAATTCTGTTGTTGTTCTGGAAGTCTCTAAAAAGTCTCTGGAAGTATCTAAAAACATAATGTGTCATAGGATTAGTACTCTTCATTTTGTATACAGAATAATATAATAGTAACCACTTTCTAAAAATTTTTAATGGTTCTACCGTATAAAAATGACTCCGATTTTATTTTGTATTTAATGTAAGCTTGGATACCACCCTCGGAAATGAAATATTTTTTACCACACAAAATCTCTAAACAAGGTGCCTAGTTCTTTTCTCTCCACAAATTCCAGCAGAGACTCATGCTTTCTAAAGCAGTTCAAATTCCATTTATTTTTATCTTTTTTTTCCATTTTCCTAACTGAACAGTTTGGGGTTTTATTTATAACCATCATAGTTGCTTTGGAAACAACTTGATCTGAGTAATGAGTGCTGATAGTTACATTTGTATTCTAGCAACCTCTAGGAAGCAAGTGTGTCCATATTTTACTGGGGCAATTAACTCCTTTGCATCTTATTACTTCTTTCTCTACAAACATCTCTTTACAAAGCAAATATAATGTTCCTTGGCATTCTGTAAGGGGAGTAATCCACGCTTTGCTTTCACTGCAAGGCAAAGCCACACAGTGACTTCCAGAAATAATAGTTTTTCTTTGGGTATATTTCCTTGACTATTTTGTTTCCTCTGCACCTGTCATATTCTTGAAAAGGGTCTGTGGGGGAGAAAACGTTGTTTTCAAAGTTTTATGTAAGATGCTGCTATTGAATGGTAAATTATTATAAGAAAAGTAAGCAGCCAGAAGCTGGTAGCTCATACCTGTAATCCTAGCTAGTCAACAGGCTGAGGTCTGAGGATTGTGGTTAGCAGTAGCCTGGGCAGGAAAGTCCATGAGACTCTTTAATCTTCAATAAACAAGGAAAAGGCCAAAAGTAGAGGTATGACTCAAGTGGTAGAATGCATGCCTTGAGCTAAGGTGTAGTGCCCAGGCCCTGAGTTCAAGCCCCAAGAAAAAGGAGAAGGAGAATGAGGAGGAAGAAGAGGAAGAAAGAGAGGAGGAGGAGTTGGAGGAAAAGGAGGAGGAGGGGGAGAGGGAGGAAGAAGAAGAGAGGGATCAAGGAGAGGAGTGGCGGAGGAGGGAATGGGGGAGACAGAGGGGGAGGGATAGCACCTAAGCCCTGAGTTCAAGCCCCAGTATGAAGAAGAAAGAAGATGGAGGAAGAGAAGGAAAAAGAGGAGAAGAAGACAGAGGAGAGGGGGAGGAAAAGGGGGGAAAAGAGGGGGGAGGGGAAGGGGAAGGGAGAGTAACAACTCTATGTTTAGGATGGAATACTCAAAGCTTTGGTTGGGTTAATGAACTTAATCATGTATTCATGTATCAAGCATCCCAAATCAGCCTGAAAATTTCATAGTCTTCAAGACAGTTTCATGAAACATCATAGTTACTTCTTGGCATCTCAGGAACTATTGGGAGCTGCCTGCAGCATTGAGGAAATGTACTATACTTGCATAATGTAAATGTACATGCGTGCAGTCCTTGTCTTGGGGCACTTTACCTTACAGACATCAACTTGTAGGGTGCTCAGGCAATGACACCTCACCATTTATTATTCAATGGCACATAAGATGGAGGGACAGCAGACAAATCAACTGCCACAGGCCACTGTTCTTCCAGCTGTGCTCCACATCAGGCCATAAGTCCAGGCATGTAACAACACCACCCACCCCTGTGCTGCCACATTATCCCTGACCAAGGGACAAGTCTCTTGGCTCCAGAATAGCTCTGCCATCATCTGAAGTTTCTCAAGAGGACTGGCACTGTGCAGGGAAGAGAAGAAACAGGATTAAGTAGCAAACTGGAACCAGAAGTCCTGAATAGGAGAGAAGAATAGGAGTAGATCCCCTGAACAGAGTCCAAACCTGAAAAAATAATAAAGTCCCTCTGGCATGATTGGTGAGTTGATCTGAAAGACAAGTGCTAATATGCTTGGCTTCAGCTGACAAGAGGCTTATCTACGTAAGTCATAAGTCATATGTAACATTGAAAAATCCTTTTGGATAATCTATAAATGGAGATGATCTATAAATGGAGAACGAAGTCAATGCTTTTGGAGTGACTTCTGCCCTATCCAGTAAGGTATAGAAGTTAGAGATTAAGTAGGAAAACTTGACTTGGTTGACCCTGTTTCAAATCTAGCCTGTGCCTTTCAGTTTGACCAGGATTGAAACCACTGAAGTAACAGTATGTTGAGAAATCAAAGAATGAATAATTCATCCTAAATAAGAGCTGACTCTTGCTTTTTTGAACTAGGCATTCCTCAACATCATCGCTGTTGACAGAGTGTAGCCTCAAATCGAAAAAGGATTCTCTTCCTTGAAGAGTATGGGGGTGGGCAACAAAGAAAAATGAATTTACTACAGACCACCCTATGCTTGGGGCAGATCAACCTGGATCTACAAAATCTCCCCCTATCAAATATTTTAAAGGAACTTTGAATATCTGATGAAAATATTCTTCAATCTTTTTATTTAAAATTTTTTTTGTTGGTCATGGGGCTTGAACCTAGGGCCTGCTCAGTCTTTTTAATGGTTTGTAATAAAAACAAGAGAGGTAGTGCTACAAGAACATGGAGGAGGTTTTATTTATTTCTTGTTATATTAGAGTTTGAACTCAGGGCCTCATACTTCTCAGCTGGCACTGTCACTTGAACCACACTTCCAGCTCTGCTTTTCTGCCAGTTTTTTCATGATGGAGTCTGAAGAACTTTTTTTTCTGCCCAGGTCTTTTTTTCCCCTGCAGACGTCTAGTCTCCTGAGTAGCTAAGATTACAAATGTAAGCCACTGGAACCCAGTAACTTAAATAGAATTTTTATGTGATTGCAATTATTATAGCAGTAATGTGCCAAATTCTGTATAAGTATGTATGTGTATGACTTCAGCCCTGTCCAGTATATATACATACATACATATAAATGTATGTGTACACACATAATACACACATGTACACAAATAACTTATGGTACTTTTTCTTATAGTAATCTGCCATGAGGAAGAAAGTACCTTTATTTCAAGCTTTCATACTAAAATCATGAGTTTTTTTTTAATTTAATTTTATTTTATTTGTGAACATACTGTACAGAGGAGTTACAATTACATGGGCAGGATAATGCGTACATTTCTTACCAAGCATTGCAGCTTCCTCCTTTGTTTACCCTTCACATCCCTTCCCAGCCTCCCCGCTCCCCCCCAATCCCAATCCTTCTCCTTCCCTCCCCCCCCCCCCCCCCCCCCCCCCCCCCGCACCGACGTTGTAAAGCTCGTTTTGGACATGACAACTTGTACTTCTCATTAAATCCTTATTTGTCAGCAAATACTGAAAGTGTTTATTCTACCTCTACCAGTAGTTAAATAGTCTTCCTGAAAAATCATTCAGGAATTTGTTTCTAAACAAATTAGAGGTAATTATGACATCGCATCATAAAGATTGTTAAATGCTACTCAAATTGCAGTTTTTCCAGTTTCAAATATGTAGGACTTCGTATTAAATGAGATTCCATGTATCCCAATTATACTTTGCTGAATACCACTTAAGTTGCCAATACTTTTGTTAACTTGTTTCTTTTCATTGATATTGTTATATAGCATGAGTTTCCTTTTTTAATTTTTTTACTCTTTCATGATTTCTCAAAATATAATAACCTGAACAGAAGAGTTGATCATTCATAAACTAACCTTTATAAAATTAAAATATCCTATAAATGTTAAAAACCCAAACCTAGTTATTAAGTTGACGTGTATGGATAGATCATTATTAAAAGAGACCTGTTTGATTTGGTGGAGAGAGAGACTATTTTTTCATTGTTCAGAAAACAGAACTTAAGAAATGAAGGGAGAGGAAGTATTTCATTAAAAAAAAGTTTGTTTCTTTATTCTACGTGAGGAGATAGCACGTAAGTTCAGAAAGAATCAAACATTTTTGAGCAGTTAGCCATGCAATATGTCTTTTATAAAGTGTAATTTTTATTTAAAATAATAAAACTTGTTAACTTATGTATTTATTTACAGGAATATCATGAATGATAAAATAATTGGAGATAATTTTGTTTGTGTCAAGACTTATTTTGTGAAGATAATAAATTATTTAGTTACTACTATGTATTTTTCCATCAGAAGATCACAAAACCCTTAACCAGCCATAACTAATCAATCCTCCAGCTCCTCACCCCTACCCTGCCTTTGCTCATAGCTCTTTTGATTGAATACAGAGAAAGTGAACTAAGCTGCAGTTAGATAACTGTGGCTATCCAGATGAAAACTGACCACCTCGTCAAAACTTTGGCAGATATAGAAGGCCCTTCCTAGCATAATACCTTAGTTACAGAGCACCATTTCTGGTAGTTACTAAAGCTATTTTCATGAAGATTCTAAAAGATTAAGTGTCCTGATTAGGTATTTTAAGAAACTAGCTCTATTCCCAATCAAATTGCATATAAATTTTACTAAAATTATATGACTAATGTAGAACTCTATGGTGTTTCTGTTACAAATACCATGGAAGAATAGGATATATAGATTTAGTTTCTGCCACAGAGTTGCTGGGAAATACTAATAGGCCTTTTTTCCTTCTTTCATGAAAAGGAATGCACTACTTACACATGGAGGCTCCTGTCAAGGTGATTCACAGGGATCTCAAGTCAAGAAATGGTAATGTAGTCATTTGTGTTTTTTTTACCTGTTTCTCAATAAGTGGCATTTACCTGTACATAGGGATAAGCATGGTGCTTTCTCTTGTAACTTATAGTTTGACTTACCATGAAATCTTTCCACTTTCAGTAAATATCAGAAATCAAAATATTAGTTGAAGAAGCTGCCTGCTGCTCTGAAGTATGAATAGCACAGACTGTGGATATTGGATTGATTATGTCTCTTTTTTTTCTATTATAAGAACTGTTTAGCTGATACCTTTCAGCCAAATTTTTAACACAGCTCTGTTTTCTGAATGAGGTACTGCTGGGTCAGAGTGGACAGAAGTGTATTTTTAGTCTTCTATTTTTAGATGGTTCTCTAGACCCATAATCTTGAGTTTTGTTACTCCTGAATTGTATGGTGAAAAATTCTTCATGTCACTTGTGCCCATTTCTTGGAGAAGGGCCCCCAAATGATTGGCATGCTTGTGGGTTTCTTCTCTCTGTTCCCCCGGAGTTTATTTATCATCCTGGAGTGTATATTTTGGAGTGTGAGCATTTTAAAATAACTTGGAGGATTAGACATTACCTCCAAGAAGGAATGGTAACAGGATTTCTTCCATTACATCATTTCAGAGTTATTGGAGAAAGGCAATAGGATTATTTAGCTTGAACAGAACTAGTTAAAGAAACAACAGAGTGGCTACTTAAAAAGTAATTGGGGGCTGGGAAGGTGGCTCAGTGGTAGAGCACTTGCCTTGCATGCCTGAGGCCCTGAGTTCGATTCCTCAGCACCACATAAGCAAAAAGAAAAAAGCCGGACGTGGCGCTGTGGCTCAAGTGGTAGAGTGCTAGCCTTGAGCTGAAGAGCTGAGGGATAGCGCCCAGAGTTCAGGCCCCACGACCGGACCCCCCCCAAAAAATAAAAAATAAAAAGTAATTGGATGGGGGTGGGGGGGGGAAACTTGCTATCAATGAATAATTTCTGTGCTTTCTAAATGGTTCTCAGTAATGAGAAGAACCATTGATTTTCTTTTTCATTTTTTAGGAAACCTTTAGACCACTGAAGGTAAAATGGATAGTTGCTAGTGGTGTGGTCCTTAGAATAGGTAGTGAGGACAAGGAGATGAAGAAGACCCAGGCATGTGCCTGATGGGGGATGGGAAGGCCAAACAGAGAAAGTTGTTGGCAGTTGCCACTCATCAGTGGTCCCACAACACACACAGTAACCCTATCAGGTGGCTCTACCTAGTTATCCTGCCCTCTTCCAGGTCATCACTTAGCCTTTGCCTCTTCTTAAACAGAAGCTTCCTGGAACTAAACACTTGTGAGACATACTTGGGTAATGGGAACTCATTAGGAAATAGTCTAAAATCTACTAGGATGTATCAGAGTTGTATGAGTATAAATTTTCAGTTACTGCTCAGAATTTCAATCTAAAGGAATCATTTGACTTTAGTATATTCTAAATCTTCCATAGGAAATTAGTGATTACTTAAATCAATAATTAAGCCCATGATTAATAAAGGAAAATGTTAGCCAGGCACTGGTGGCTCATGCCTGTAATCCTAACTACTCCAGAGGTTGAGATCTAATTACAGTTTAAAGCCAGGCTGGGGGAAGAAAAGTCTGTGTGAATCTTATCTCCAGTTAACCAGAAAAAAAAAAAACTAGAAGTGGTGATGTAGCTGAAATGGTAGAGCACCAGCCTTGAGTGAAAAACCCAAGTGAAAATTGAAGGCCCTGAGTTCAAGCCCCACTACAAGCACAAAAATAAGTAAATAAAATAAATGGAAAATATCAATTACCCATACACACAGCATGAAGGTTATATAACAGCACTATTTTTTAAATACTATAGCTTGTGAGGGGGGCATTTTGTGGTGGTACTAGGGATTAAACCCTGGGGCTTTATAGGTACTAGGCAGGCTCTGTACTACTTGAGCCATGTTTCCAACCCTATGTATATGATAGGTATGCATATATACTCATAATGAAGGCATCTAGGCTTAACTTTTTGTGAATTTTCCCTAAGAGAAGGAAGAAGACTTTAATTTTCTATATTCTATACTTTTATATTAAAGCTGGATATAATAGATTCTGCTTTTGTTTAGTATACAACTATTCAAACAAAATAATGATAGTCATATCTTTTTTCTTTAGTTGTTATAGCTGCTGATGGAGTATTGAAGGTAAGATTCTCTCCTTTAATTTAAAAAATTGATAGGGCTGGGATGGTGGCTCAGTGGTAGAGTTTTTGCCTTGCATGCATAAGGCCCTGGGTTCAATTCCTCAGCACCATCACAAGCAGAAAAAGCTGGAAGTGGCGCTGTGGCTTAAGTGGCAAAGTACTAGCCTTGAGCTGAAGAGCTGAGGGACAGCGTCCAGACCTAGAGTTCAAGCTCCACAACCAACAAAAAAAAAAAAAAATAAGTTAAACAACCAGGTGCAGGTGGCTCACACCCATAATCCTAACTACCTAGGAGACTGAGATCTGAGGATCAAGATTTGAAGCCCACTGAGGCAGCGATGTCCCTGAGACTTATCTCCAGTTAACCACCAAAAAAAAAAAAAAAGCCCGAAATGGAGCTATGGCTCAAGAGGTAGAACACTAGACTTGAACTCAAGTCCAGTGCCCATACCCTGAGTTTTAGCCCCAGGACACTCTCTCTCTCTCTCTCTCTCTCTCTCTCTCTGTGTGTCTCTCTCTCTCTTACACACACACACACACACACACACACACACACACACATACACACACACACACACTTGTGGTTAATTTCTGTTCATTTCAGTTTTTCGTATTCCCATATTATAGGACAGTAGGAAGCTGATTCTGGTTCTTCTGTTCTCAGATCTGTGACTTTGGTGCCTCACGGTTTCATAACCATACAACACACATGTCCTTGGTTGGAACTTTCCCTTGGATGGCTCCAGAGGTTATCCAGAGTCTCCCTGTGTCTGAAACCTGTGACACATATTCCTATGGTGTGGTAAGTTTGTTTCTCATTTCTTATTTTCCAAAGTACATACATAGAGCAATCAGCCTAAAGAAGAAATATGGCACCATCTTAACCTAGTTTCCCTTGAGATAGGACTGCTCTTTCTGGAGGCATGCCTAGAGCAGGGGCACAGGAAGAGAACTTCCTGATTGCCAAAATGTTCTGATCACTTTTATGTATCTAAGTTATTTGAGAAAAAGAAAAAGAAAAAAATTAGATTGAACTTGAATTCATGTTGGACCTAATGGACTCTATGGAGTGGGCTTTTTTGCTGGGGGGGGAAGAAGCCTGTAGACTGTTTGTGTAATTCAGTGGAGTTAATCAGTTGGAACAAGTTGTCTTTGTAATCGTTGCTTAAGTGCTAACAGACCACTAACAGATCTGCCAAAGTGAGTTAATAAATAGGAATCGTTTGAGTGTCAACCATGAAACTGCTGTATGAATTTCTAAAACTATGGAAGAAAATTACTTGGGAAAAGATGGCCTTGCACAAGCAATGCCCATGCTAGGAAGTAATAATGGCTACCTGAGAGGTGATTCTAAGGTGCTACAAGAGAACAGAGCAACATCAAGTATAGAACCATGAGGTGGGGGAGGATGATCTTTGAAAGGAAAGAGCATGGGAAGACCCAGGTAAGAAGCAGGATTGGTCTCCTGCCTTATGAGGGAGAAAGAAGCCAGGAATGACCATCATTATTGCCAGAGAAATGAACTTGTTACCTTTCTTTGAAGATAAGTTTTTTCCTAAAATACCATATATACTTTAAAAACTCCAAAGTAGTATTTTTATCTTTTACCTTTATGTCTCGTTCTCCCTCTATTTAGACTCTGTATGGACAGGCTCTCTATTCATATCACTTTTTATAGGATGTTTGCATTATTTATAATAATAAAAGAAACAGACTAGTTTGGGCACTCTCTTCATCCTGAACCTGTGCATGCTCCTCCCGAAGGTGCTTGCTGCTGGCTGGAGAGGAGAGTGTGAGGTCAGGCGCACGCCTGTCCCTTCTGCAGTGTCTGGGTATTTACTTCTGTCTGAGATCACTTGGAGGCTTTTGCCTCCAAGTTTGTTTCTAAATCATATCATATCCTGTGTATACCAGGGAATCATACCAGAGATTAATTGTGTCACCTATTGAAAAAGAATAATTTCAAGAATGAAATATATGTCTTAGTTTAAGGCTAGACTAACCTTTAAGACTGGAAGATAATGGTAACATTAATCGCTCTAATTTTGAGTGTTTCTAAGAATGAAAACTATGCATTATTATAGCTAGTACTGAAGTAATTCTCAATGAAAGAAGGAAAAAATAAAGCAATAGTTCTAAAGGAGACTGGATTCTAAAATTATCTCCTATGTCAAAAGTTACTATATCATGCATTCATCTTGTGAAGAATCTGAAAGTGGGAGACTTATTACAATATAAGACTTGGTGGGGGGCAGGGGCCTAGGGATTTAGCTTAGTGATAGAGTACATGTCCATTAGCATAGGACACGTCCTATGTCTCACAGAATTTTCTGCCTGGGTTGGCTTCAAACTGATTTTCAGACCTCAGCCTCTCGAGTAAGTATGATTATAGGCTTGAACCAGCAGTGTCTGTCTGGCTGATTTACCTGAGTTTGGTTTGGCTTGGTTTTATTAAGGAAGAGATTTAACAAATCTATCAAATAATTTAATTTATGGAAGCCAGCTCTGTAGCTGATGGAGCATTTTAGATGCTAAGTGCTACCTGAGAATCACATTGCCTCAGACACTGCCACAGGACTATATCAACATCAGATCCATATACATGCCAGAGCTCTTCCCAAACTGCTGAGCACAGATTTCTCCCCAGTGACTTCTTGCAAGCAACTTCTCCCAGGCACTGCTAGTGCACACCTGTCATCCTAGCTACTCATGAGTCTCAGATCAAGGTTTAGAGCCAGAGTGAGGGAGAAGGTCTGTGAGATTTTCATCTCCAGTTAAGCAGCAAAAAGCCAAAGTGGAGCTGTGGTTCAAGTGGTAGAACTCTAGCCTTGAGCAAAAAAGCTCAAGGAACAGCAACCAGGCCAAGAGTTCAAGCCCCAGTATTGGTACAAACAAAACAAAAAACCCAAAAATTTCTGTGTTGAAGTGAGAGATTGGGTCAGAGTTCTGGTTTACATCATGCAGAGAGCTCTTTTGACAGAGCTGTCTTCAGAGAAGTACTTATACATGCTAAATTAATTACAAATAAGAATTCAAGATTATATTTAATGTTGTTGACCCCTTTCGTTCTGTTTGTTCTAAACAAATGCTATTAGTAAAAGAAAAAGTACAAGCCATGCCTGCCAGATTCCCCTGGTTTGAGCAGTGTCAGATTTTTTTGCATGAAGAAAGCATTTGTGCTTTCAAAATAGCTATGACATCAAGGAACAGGAGAGGATGGTCATTACAATGGGGCTGTGGTTAGGATTTGAAGTTTGTGGTAATATCATCTTTGAAAATTACCTCTATCTAGGGAAAATGTGTCCTTTGGTATCCTTTCTAAAGGAGGAGGCTGACCAGGTCGACCGCCTGTGTTAGTAGGAGCATCTGGTTACATACAATATCCCAAAGTTCATTAAGAGCTTACTAAGTTGTTGATTGAGACCTCTCCATGTACAAAGCAGTCACACACCGATGGATAAGATGACTTTTTAAAAAGTTACCCACAAGTTGGAATGTGTTTTTGCTTTTTATTTTTCTGGGCTTTTTTTTTTAGACTTGCTATAAGAATTTAGTCCCTGCTACACTCTCTTAACAGTACTAGACCTCCCCAGCTGGATAAATCTGTGTTGCTTCTTACAACAACACATGAGAAAACTAGCTAGCCGTGGACTGTCTTAAAATAAACACACAGCCAGTGCCAGAAATGGGTCTCATGATCCTTGTTTCTAAGCAGATAAACATTACTATTGCTCCTCTCCATTTTGTAAGAAGGGAGATTTTTGTACACTCTCATGAAAACTTCTCTTGTGGAGAGAGCCAGAAAGTACATTTAGTGTGTAATCCACACACACAAAAAAAAAAATTAGAAAAGACTTCAGGCAAACAAAAATCATTGAAAAAAAAAAATGAACCTTCTGAGAACACAAGGCCGGGCCACCGTCTAGAAACAAAGCCAGCCTAATGACAAGGCAGAAAGGATTAGCTTCTGGAAGCTTCTTAGCCAAAACCCAGTAGCTTAAGACGCAGCCTCTCTTGTTGGAGAGCCTTGTTCCAGAACGAGCTGGGCTCAGGTAATGGCTTTCTATTGTTCTCAAGAGAAAAGGCAGGAGAAGCACACAGCTTCGTCCAAGTTTCTGTTCTGCAAACTGGAAATAGAAATTTTTCTTGTGAGCCCAGTTACACTCTGAGGACATCTCAATATACAATGGGTTGGAAAATATTTTTAAGGTGAAAGATCACAGTAATGTTTGGCCTGCACCCTCCTCCCTGGTATTCTAAAGCATCATTTAATGTATTTTTAGACTTCCAAGTGACTTCTCAACAAAGTTACCTTTTTTTTTTTTTAATGTGCCAAAAGTCATTTTGTTGAATATAGAAAAAGCTATCGTATCTCATTCTACCTACTTTTTGGTATATTTCCAAACCTGGGGAATTAATAAAAGGAAATAATTGCAGCTGGGCACTGGTGCCTCATACTAGCTACTTAAGAGGCTAAGACCTGAGTGTTGTGGTTCTAAGCCAACCTGGGCAGGAAAGTTTGTGAGACTCTTTATCTCCAGTTAATCACCAGAAAAATTAAAAGTGGCACTATGGTTCAGGGATAGCACTTAGGCCCCGAATTCAAGTCCCACAAACAACAACAACAGCAAAAAAAGATCTGCATGTTTCTGTAGCTTGATCTTTTCTTACTATAAGCAACTCTCCTAAACAGGATCATTGATACTATCTTTTGAATATATTGTTGAGCAGAAAATAATATCGTTGATCAGAAAAAGCTAAGGGATAGCACTCAGACCCTGAGTTTAAGCCCTATTACTGGAACATACATACATACATGCATGCATGCATACATATATACATTCATACATACATACATGAATGAATGAAAGGAAAACATGGTAAGATGTGGCTCTGGAATCAAGCTGAAGGCTTTGTTGGAGATTTTGAACATGGAAGTTCATGATGAGCTCATGGATAAGATGATTCCTTGTGGTTTGTTCATCAGCTGCCATCTGGGTTTTGGTAACTCCTCAGAGACACAAGATGCAAAATGAAATTGTCTTATTTTTTCAGGGTAAGATCTCTTAGAGAAATACAGTTCAAGTCTTATTAGATTTAGGTTACTTTCCAGCGGAGAACGTTGGAATAAACACTAAAAAAGAATAATTTTTTTTCCTGATGTTAATTCCTGAAACTCATAATGTTGTACTTTATCCCCACAAAATCCAGTCTTTGTATGTGTGTGCACACACGTGCACACATGTGTGTGCAATGTGTTTACCAGTCAAACCAAGAAAGGAGGAGGCATGAGGCTGTTCACTAGAGCATTTGGTGGTCTGGAACATTTGATTTATTTAAGGCTGTTTCTAAATTCCCAAACTCTGTAGGAATGCCACTCCTATTCATTTGCTTGCTCTTGCTGTCCTTGCCCCTCCCATCCCTGGCACCATGGTGTAGTGATTGCAGTAAATTGAAGAGTTTCATTTCCTGCTCAGCCCTCCTGCTGCCCCTCCCCACCTCCTCTGCACAGGCGTATGGCAGGGTGGTTGGGTACCTGTACTGGCTCTCCTCACCCTTTCCTTCCTGGCAGCCATCACTACGCTTGTCTCCTTCTGAGATGCCCCTTACTTTTTCCTAATCACTTGTGTGACTCAGACAGAATTATTCAGAATTATTCAGTAGCTCTTCTGAAGAAGTACCTTACACACTTGATTAAAAGCCCAAAGAAGCTTCAGTGAGTTTTTTTTTCTTCCTGCTTGAGCAGCATCTGCCAGTTTCCCTGATTTTCTTGCTAATTATCTTCATATTAGCCAGCATTCATTTACCATGTTCTGCCTCCAATAAGGTTACATGCCGGCTGAAGAAATAGTGGCTTTATAGTTAAAGGTTTCTAAGCCTTGTTCAAATAAATAGTACATATATCCCATCTACATTCTCACTTAGAAATAGGCTTTTATGTTTTAAACCAGGAAAATCTAATCTCAGTCTGCCTAATTCTCCTCACTTCCATGGCTCCATGCTAATAAGGTGATACTGTAGTGCATCATCATCTTCTTCTCTAGCTTCTGTGGGCTTAGAGCTTGACCATCATGGTGAGGTAGCAATTCCTGTTCTAGCTCTGCCACTTGCTACCTGAATGTCTTTGGGCAGATTTATTTAACTTTCTTCAGCCCTAGTTTCTCACCTATAAAATGAGGACAATGTCTATCTAATAGGATCCATATTGATTATAATGACACATTAAGGTACCTGGAACATAGTAGGTACTCAATAAAAACTAGTAGCTATTATCATGATTGTTATTGGTCATTGTTTTCACACTTTGCAAAGTATTGGTAGACTCAGACTTTGTATGTCAGAGAGGCATGATGGTACACACCTATAATCACAGGAGTTAAGAGGCTGAGATAGAAGATCATGAGTATGAGGACAGCCTGAGATGCCTCAAAAGCATTTTTTAAGATAACCATTTATATAAATAAAGTTACTGAGTGTCCAGATGACCATTACTTAGTGTTTACAGTGAAACCAGCATCAGCAGCATTCCTAGCACCAATATACTTTCTTTGGGCAAATGTATTAACATATTGATCTCAAGGACTGCAGAGAGTTGAAATCACGTATAAACTTACGCAAGCACAAACATGTATAAGTACTTCTTAGATTATGGTAGAATTAAATTACATTATAGGCACATGAACATGTATTCTTAGGTTGACTTCTTTTGAGGGAAATTTGTCCAAAGCACAAAACTTAAATGTTGTAATCTTGCAAGTATCTACTATTGGGAGGTAGATAGGCTTGCCAGTGATTTGGATTGGATGTTCTATTTATTTATTTATTTATTTATTTTTGATGAGGCCATTATGGAACCTTTAAAAAATATTATTGAATTCCCAGCTATTTTCTTACAGGGAAATGTGACTGAGATTTGAAACTATTGTTGAATTCCCACTTATTTTCTTATAGAGAAATGTGTAAGAAATTGAAGTTAGAAATACTTTTGGTTAACAAAATATAAAATCTGATTCGTGAAAACGTGAAAATTCTAACATCTCAGAAGATCAAGTTAAATAATTTAGGCCTATTACATAAAATTTTGTCTGGTTCTACATAAACTAAGTTTTTTCCTTTACATATAAAAATAAAAGAAGTATATAATATATGGAAGACATTCAATGTATGAGCATATATATATACATATATATATATTGTTCAAGTTTCTACCAATGGAGTTGGTTATGTCTGACAATTAGATACAATTAATGTTTTATAAAAATTTCAGTAATGTACCCAAAGTATAAAGCACTAGAATAAAAATTCCATTTCCTTTTTTGTTCCAGGTTCTCTGGGAGATGCTAACAAGAGAGGTCCCCTTTAAAGGTTTGGAAGGATTACAAGTAGCTTGGCTTGTAGTGGAAAAAAACGAGGTAAGACTACGTTTCTCCATTCAGGTACATAGATCAGAAAACAGTATTGGGGTTTTGCAAAAGACTTTTTCATCTTCTTCAAATTGAAAGTAAGTTCACGCTTATGGAAAGATTAGCAGTAGGAGCTAACACAAAGGGTCAAAGTGATGTTATTCCTCATGAATGGACCCTTTACATCTAATTGTTGCAGCTTCACGTCGTGATGCTGTAGATCAAAAATTGTACAAGTACTGTACTAGTTTCTCAGTCTCAATTGTAAAACCTAGGGGTTTGTTCTTAGTGATGAAAGAAACCATTGCGTCCAAGGTAGGGGAACAGTTTAACTCCATCTCCCGCGTTTAGGACATCTTTTTTACTGGCCGGGAGTTGATATATCTGTAAGAGACCTTCAGCTACTTCAACTTACCTCTCCCAGCAGGAGTCACTATAGTACAAGAAACTGTCGCTTAGATGAGAATTTCAAAAATAAAAGAAGAAAAAAATAGTTTCAAAAAAGGGAAAAAATTACAGTTTTGCCACCTACGTTGAACACTACATTGAAGATGAGCTCCTCACTGGAATTGGCGAGGCAGTGGCATAACTGTTCGCCTCCTCATGCAGAGCCTTTCCATTTCAAAAGAACTTCAGTGGCGTAAACACCGTTTGTGCTGTGTCCCCAGCCTCGCTTTTCTTCTTGCTACAAATTGAGGCTTTCAGTTAGTTGGACCTATGAGCCTACATCAGAGAACATGGCACATTCATATCAAAGAGAGCAACTACGTTTTGAAAGGTTTAAAATTGGGACTGAAACGCACAGCCATGGAAATTCTCAGCCCCAGGATGTAGCATCCACTATCAAGGTTTTAGAAGAACTTAGATCACGTAATGGAAACCTGCAATTGTCTTTACCAGGTGAAACAACTTGATTTCACAAAAGTTGCTTCATTTCCCAATTGTGTCCATGCCTTCCACAATGAGTAAGAGGACAACCTTAAGGAAAAAAATAATTTCCCAAAAGGCGAATTATATGTATGTATTTTTTAATTCCCTTTTTAATGCTTTAACAGAATTACATTGATCTGCTTCCCATGTGAGCACAGGAATAAGCTAGGGTAATCAAATCACTGTTATTGATGAGAGAAAGCTATGTTTCTATCTCTTACATCACCTCGTGATTCATCAGGAATTAATGAAATGTTGATGATGGCTGAACTTGATGAGAGAAAGCTGACAATTTAAGAAATGCAAAAGAGTTCTGTGCTAGAATGTACTTCATTCATGGTGTCATGGGGGCTGTTTGGTTTTCATTATATGTGCGAATCATTTGCAGTGTGCTGTTAATAAGACCTTACAACACAGGATAACTATTATTTTTAGGATCCTAGGGCCTGCTCATTTCTGTTCTGTTTCTTCTGTCAGTGAGATGATTGGATGTTTAGTTCAGAGTTTACAAATGAGAGTGAGAATTGTTGACCTTCAGTTGACTCTAGAGCACACTACTACATGTGTTGTCCTTGTCTACCTTATACAGAAATAACCAACAGAAAGAATTTTTAAAGCCAACTAGATACTCCCCCAAAATATATGAGATTGAATAATTAATATCTCAATAGTTTGGCTAAACAATGGCAAAATAGATGTAAATTTCAGGCGTTGAAAAAATACTGCATACTTAAAGCTAAACAGAAATGAATTTCACTGCTGCCTTAAGGTTGGTGACTACTTCGAAACAACCCTCGGAACCTCTTTAACATTGGACACAAGGAAGGAAGGACATCTCTCTCTGTTCCCCCAGAGGTACCATGGTTCATACTGTCTGTTTTTCCATGGTACATTCAGCTCATAACCCACAAAGAGTACTCAGAGTTAACATACTGGAGTAGTGAATTGAAAGAACCCACAGGTGGCAGAAGTTCTGTCCTCTTTCTAATGAGCTCAAGTAAGATCAGACATCTGAAGAATATTTGTCGGCTATTCTCATTCTGCATGGCACTTATCTGTAAAAAAAAGAATAGAAACTAAATTTAAATCAATTTCTAGTATTATCATTAAGATGTTCATTTTGTCTTATCAACAGAGGCACTTGATTCCAAAACAAATTCTGTTGACATAGCATTAAGGTAATTTTCAAAGACTGAGTTTCCTGAGTAACAAAGCTGAGACTGCAAGAAATGGAACTCACAAAACCTCTTCCATTGTTTATCTTTACTTTGGATACTTTCAGTTGAAAAAGGTAGCTATGTTTCCAACAGGCCTCATTTAAATAAAGAATGATGTGTTTAAGCTACCAAGAAGAAATTTTAAGTGTGATCTGGTCCCCTTGTAATGTCTATCTAAATATGGGTTTACCTTTTGTTTTTAACTTTTTATTTTGAAGTAAATATAAACTTACTGGAAGTTATTTAAAAAAAAAAAGCACTGCACCCGGTGTGATGTTCAAGTAGTAGAGCCACCTGCACAGCAAACTCCAAGCCCTGAGTTCAAACTCCATTTACAACCTCACATGGTAGTGGTACAGTGATCAAACCAGGGAACTAGATTGGCACATTATTTAGTTTACCACACAGCATTGCTTTTTGAGTCTATAAGAAAATCAATGCTTTAAAAAATTGTATCTGAAGATCGATCTTTGCTTCTGAATCCTTAATGAAATAAGGCCTTTACATAATCATTTTTTCCAATTAAATCCTGTTAAAACTAGATTGATAAAGCACTTTAAAGTTTACAAAGTAAACAGTGAACTTTTAGGGAAGACATAAAATAAAGAAAACATTACTAAGACATTTTGAAAATCTAGAGATATGTTTCTTTGCTTTTGTCATTTCCATGAAACTCAATCAGTAGGCATTCAAGATGTTCTGGCTGCATAATTTCTTTCACAAATACTTAGATTTTTATGTAAAATGTGTTTTGTCTTCATAAAACTTAATTCACTGCTCTTAAATGCACTTTAGAAAGAGAAAAACTTGACTTAAAAATAATTTTTACTCCCTATGTAGAAAATGGTGTAAGAAATAATACGATTTATAATGTCATACCTAATTTAGTTCAGTGTCTAAGTCTATATTTAACTGATACTTGACCATGTCTGATTATTTTAAGTGACTGTTTCTTTGTGTAATTTCACAAATGTGTGTCTAGAAAGTTTTCCAGCTCCCCCTACCAAAAAAAAAAAAAAAAAGATGACAGAAATGATCAACCTGATTCAGCCAGTTGACATTTCAGCTTATGGGAAAATGATGAGATAAGGTTATTCTGAAACATGTTTCCTTTTCTGAAAACTCATTTTTCATTATACATGGAGTACATTCAAGTTGCATAGTCTCTCTCTATTAGTTCCTATTGTACATTTCTTGATCTGCCTATTGACCTTTGTCAAAACATTTGCAGTTTACAGTGCCATACAATAACAGCAATACACCTTACTCTAGTCCATGAGACCATATGTTTAGAAGTGCTTAGTTTAGCCTTTAATTTGGAGAGGGTTGTTTTATTTTCCTTTTGATTTTAAGTTTGTGTGTAATTGCAAGCATAAATTGTCAGTCTCCTTGTCAAGACAAGTCCTTTTCTAATTTTATACATAGCTTCTTCCTCCTCCCACCCCAAGCCAAATTACATTCAGTTTACACTTTCCTAGTACAAAACTTCTTTGGCAGACCATACTGGCGAGTAAATGTTAATACTATACAGTCAAATTATTCTCAACTTCATTATACCCAGTGTGCTTCCTCCACACTCCCTGACCCACCTCCTAGTGTTAGGGATGGAAACCAGGGCCTTGTACATGATAGGCAAGTACTCTACTACTGAGCTGTCTCTAGCTCGCAGTGCTTTCTTTACATCAACTATGTGAATACCCCTACTCCTCTGAAAGGAAATTCAGACAAACACATTGCAATGCACAAATAGATGCTCAGGCATGACCACACTACAGGAGATAATGAGGCAGGTGCAGGTGGTTGCACATGTGGATAAATAGAATTCAACAGCTGCTAATGCAGCCTGCTAGAGTACCAAGAGTAGCACTGTTGTTGGCAACAGTCTTTGAGACAATCTTGGAAAAAATTATGAATAATGCAAAAGTCTGCCTTTGATTTCGTTTATTTGGTAGCTGCACGCTTAGAAAGTTTGTTGTGTTTTGAAACTGTGTTTCAGAAACCTAATTTATATTTATCTGTAAATCCAAGTTAGATTCTAGGCCTAGAAAAATTAGAAGTCTCCCTTATTTGCTTATTTTGTGTACATGAATGTACACAAAACATTGGCAGTTTGCTGGGTATCAAGAGAGATCTTGATCATGCAGGATTTGATGGCGTATGGAAGGATGTCATTTATGTGTGTGGCCCTGGGGATTGGACTCAGGGCCTCCCACATGCTACGTAGGTGCTGTCTCACTGAACTATAACTCTTGTCCCTTCGATCTTTAAGACAAAATTTCCTTCTTCAGTTAAGAGTATGATATCTTCTATAAGAGCCACTACCACAGAATGTTAGAATAGATGGATCCTCATACAATAATGTGGTCAGAATGTTAGAATGGATTGATCCTCATACGATTATGTGGTTTGGATCAGGTTCTTTAAACATAAGGGTATGACCAAAACCAAAGCCATAATGAGTCTTACATTCAGAGGATCTTATTTACCCATGAGAAAATTCACAGTCCTTTCAAATTGTTTCTGTGATCCACTGTGTTGAAGCTGTTTTCAAGCTGTACCTCTGTTGCCAAAATAAAGCCATTTTTGAGTTCCCTGCCTCTTTTCCAATATTATTAGTTGTCTGTGAAAACAGTGTGATAAATTTGTGGAGTTTTGGGAGAGGTGGTGGTGGTGCCAGTCCTGGGGCTTGAACTCAGGGCCTGGATGCTGTCTCTGAGCATTTTTGCTCAAGGCTAGCACTCATGCACTTGAGCCACAGCTCTACTTGTGGCTTTTTTGGTGGTTAATTGGGGATAAAAGTCTCATAGACTTATTTGCCCAGGCTGGCTTCAAACCGTTTGATCCTCAGGTCTTAGCCTCCTGAGTAGCTAGGATTACAGGCATGAGACACTGGGACCAGGCTAAATTTATGGTTTTGCAGTTAGGTCCTGTCCCACTGTAGAGTCTCCTTGCCTTATTCATGCCTTTGTTGCATTTGTCCCTGCCATGTCCCCTTGGAGGAAAAGTAAAAGTCTTTAGAAATTAGATATTCCAAATCTAAACATAAATTCTCCCTTGTCATATATTATTAGTCCACGAAAGCTTTAAATGTCATGTCTCACATCTGCTCCTGAATTGACCTTCTCATGACCCTTTGGTGGTATTGGCTCATGTTTTATTTTGTTCTTCTGTCTACTATAGAGGCTGACCATTCCAAGCAGCTGCCCCAGAAGTTTTGCTGAACTGTTACACCAGTGTTGGGAAGCTGATGCCAAGGTATTCTGTTGCTGTTCACAATTCTAAAGATCACTTGTATGGTTTGTGTTTCTAAAACTTGAGTTAGCAAAATGTATTAGCCAGCAATGCAGATTTGGCTGTAATTTGCTATTCCTGTGAGCCGCAGGCTTACTGTGAAGGTGATATCAGCATCTGCTCATCTCTAGAGATTTATCAATTTCTGGGCTGAGAAGGTGGCTCAGTGGTAGAGCGCTTGCCTTGCATGCCTGAGGCCCTGGGTTCGATTCCTCAGCACCACATAAGCAAAAAGAAAAAAGCCAGAAGTGGCACTGTGGCTCAAGTGGTAGAGCGCTAGCCTTGAGCTGAAGAGCTGAGGGATAGCACCCAGGCCCAAAGTTCAGGTCCCACGACCGGACCCCCCCCCACAAAAAAAAAGAGATTTATCAATTTCTGAAGATTCATAGGGAATATTCCTCATAGCCCTCTTTTGTATTCTTGACTCTGTAAAAATAGTTTTGTGCTTAATTTTTAAATACTAACCATTGTACTGTGTGCCTATGGCTCATACCTGTAATCCTAACTACTCAGGAGACTGAGATATGAAGATCACCATTAAAAGCCAGCCCAGGCAGAGAAGTCCATGAGACTTTTATTTCCAACTAACCAGAAGAAAGCAGGAAGTGGAGCTGTAGCTTAAGTGGTAGAGTACTCATCTTGAGGGAAAAAGCTAAATCTAAAAGCCCAGGCCCTGAGTTCAAGCCCAGGTATCAGCACCCCCCCAAAAAAAATTGTGTGGTCTAAAAGTGGGGAACAAACAGTATTTAAAGTAAGCACTGTTTCAAACATTTTATGTATGTTGTTATCCCTTCCCCAGAATGAAACAGGCATATTCTCCTTATCTTACTGATGAACCAAGACACCTAGCAGTTAAATAATGACTTAAGGTCACACAGCAAGTACCCAATGGGGCTGCACATGAACCCAAGAAGTCTGGCATAATGTTACTTTATGTTGTCTTTCTCACCAAAGAGCAGACGAAAATAGTATTTCTAGAGACTCTTGATTTGCCCTCTCTGTCCAGTGTCAAGAATGTTTTTGGGCTATCAAAACAGAGTTGGAGAAACTCCAAAACAGGCTTTCGTGTGTTATCACATAGGAGCATGAGTAGCCCATTTCCTTTCCCCTCTAAAGATCATTTGAAAAGACATGTAGAAATATTGACAGATAAAATGATAGCTAGTGTTGGAGTTGCTTCAAAAGAGGGTGAAGGGAAATGGATGATGATGTGGATTAAACAAATTGAGGGATCTGGAGGTTTGTTGTATTGGGGTTGTTTTCTACTTTTATGAGTGTCTGGAATTTTCCATAATAAAAAGGTAAAATATCAAAAAGAGTCTCACATATTAAACATTAGCATGAGAGAGCAATTACAGTCTAGAAGGGAACAAATATTTATAGTTCACATTTGTCTAGATTTTCATGGAAATGAAAGTATTATAATTAACCTTAGAAATAGAAGCCTACTAAAAAATGGAATTCTTCCTTGATTTATACCCAGTTCCAGCCTGACCCACAGAAGAGTGGATGATATAGCATGCAGTCGGTTCTTTGGCAAAATGCTGCTCTAGTGAAAATAACTCAATTAGTGGGTTTGCTGACTATGTTAATAAAACAATTTATGTGGATTCAAGAAGAATTTTCCCCAGTATTTTTTCCCACACTGAGAGCAAAGTATAATAATGCAGCTAATAAGGCAGCTGGAGGGCCCAGGGCTCAGAGGCCTTCTATCCCACGTGCTCCTGCATGGCATGCTGGGAAAGCTCATGTGTATTGATGCCAGCCTTTGTCCTGCAGTCCCTAATCCTAGATTTTGCTTTCACTAACACTCTTCAACCTTCTTCAGCCATTTTTCTAGTTGAAAAAGGCTGAAATACACAATATACAATTAAATCTTTAATCAGTTCTTTAAAGAATGTAGCATGCTTCAAAACTGTGTTCCTTGTTTTTATGAGTACTCTGTAACAACACTGCCATGTATCTTATCAGTTCTAACCCTGTGTAGGCCCTGTATTCTTAGGGTGGGATTTTGGAGAATGTGAAGATCTCTAAGCAATAGAGAAATTGCACTTTATAACTAATACAATAGAAATGATTAGCAGACATTTACAAACTTGTTTTAAAACATGTGTTTCAGACTGTTTAAACAGTATCATATTCTCTTTCTCCACTGTCCTACTAGTTTTATGTCCCTTGTAACACATGCACCGATTTTGGTAGGATTGTTCTCCATGATTCTTAAGTAGAAAGCTCATCTATCTATCTATCTATCTATCTATCTATCTATCTATCTATCTATCTATCTATATATATATATATTTGTAATTATATTTCAGAGTGAGCTCAGAGTAAGCTTTTAATTTCTTAATCAGAAGCTCAGTACTATATTAATAAATTCCAAATATATACATGTATAACTAAATGTTCATTGACTAAATGATGGTATAAACCCTCCCACAATAAGGACACTGGATTTGACTCTTCTAGAAGACCAAAGAATCTTGTGTTCCTGTTGCATGAAGTATGAAGTTTAAAGTTGTTGTTTTTCTTAAATTTGTAACATTTTATTCTGATAATCAGGTTTTTATTTCTTAAATTCATAACATTTTATTCTGATAAACCACTCCATGCCCCTGTACTTAATTTAATCAGACAGCTGGCTTGCATTTCCAACCTGCCATTGCTAATCTTCCAGGCACACCTCAGATACCTTCACTCCTGACCATGTTTTCTTCCTTCTAGTTTTCCTTCTGAAAGTTTTCTTCCTTCTCGTTTTCCTGAACCCTCACTGGTCCTTCTTTGCTTACTCTGCCAGCCTGGCCAGACTTAGACTTTTTTTCCAAACTCAGTCTGGGCTATTGCCTTCCCTTGGAGTATGGCATTTTTTAAATCTTCTTGTCAAATGGACAGCAGCTCTATGAGGGAATAGTTTAGTTCCCTTGCATACTTCCCTATAGTACTTTGTATCAGTTTAGTAAATAGAAATCCGGTACCTTGTCTACCGAAGCCAGATCATTGTAAACTTCCTGACAGGCATGTTTTAGTTCTCTAGCAGGAAATCTAGAGCTACTCAGTCAGAAATTAATCACACACACAAAAAAGCTGGAAATGGAGCTGTGGTTCAAGTGCTATAGCACTAATCTTGAGCAAAAGAAGTTCAGGGACAGCACTCAGGCTCTGAGTTCAAGCCTCAGGACTGGCACCCCCCCAAAAAAGCCATCTTTTGCATTATACTTAAAAAAGGACCCTAAGCCCCTCAGAGAAACATCTGTAGATCCTAAACCAAATGTTATTTTCTGAACCCAAGGTAATTGAAAGCATCACTGCAAAATTCTTCACTGTTGTTATTTGAGGGGGTGGTCTTACAGTGTTGCCCAGGCAGACCTGAGCCCCTGCCCCAGCAGTCTTCTGCCTCAGTCTCCCAGGTAGCTGGGACTACAGGCAAGCACCAGTATGCTCTGCTGTTGCTGCTTTCAGAAGATTCATTTGCTCCTTTCGGAGAATAGATTTTAACTATAAAATAAAGATTTTTTTTCCCCACTAAGGATGCTTGTCACCCAATTACAAAAGAGTTGCTCTTTTTTTCAAAATGATCAAATGTAGGGAAAAGAATATTCTTTAAAGATTCACAGACTCCTCCTGCTGCTTTTCCTTACAAAAGGAAATCCCTATATTTATTATATAATTAGATCTTGTTCAAACAATTAAAGCATTTTTTTCTTTTAAAATCTGACATATGGTGGAAGAAATTCAGATGGGAACAGCTAAAGAATATTTTTCAGATTTCCTACTAAAGGCATTTTTCCTGTTTGTTCATCATTGGCATTTAAACATACGCCTTTTTTTTCCTTTTTGCAGTAATGGGATTTGAACTCAGGGACTTATGCTTCTGAGCACATGCTCTATCATCCCTCCAGCTATGCCTTGTACTTGAAATATATACACAAGTACAGATGCACCCATCCACACATACTCTGTGTGCCCACTGCACATACACCTTTGTGTACACACACATAAGCATGCAGGTCCTTAAAAAAAACACATATACAATAATGACAACCCAGAAAATACTCTAATTTTTCATTTCTGAGAAATGGAAAAATTGCTTTTCCTTAACAATGTAGGAAGAACTCAAGTCCCATGAGCAAGCCACCTCAACATTGTTCTTTGTTTTTGTGCTCCTAAATTAAAATGCATGTTTTAATTGCTGCAACTGTAATTTGTGCAGAAATGGTATAATTATGAGGCCCGATGAAGAGAGAACTTGCATCATCCTTTTATTATCTTTCTCCATTTTTGTTTTAACCTTTTGTCTCCACCTTGGCTCAAGTCTAAAGAATGACTAGTGTAGTTAGTTCTTAACTGTGGCTTTTTCAATTTCTGCCAAACAACACCTTACAGAGACCCTGAACTAAAGCTTATCTTAATGTCGATTAAACATTGAGAACAATAAAGTTAAGATGGATTTAAATAGGTTTGTTTTTAGTTCCTGACCAGCTGATTTGGGAGAGTGTATTAGATTAATAGGCAGATTTGATTCATCCCCCAATATTTTATATAAAAAAGGCATACCTCAGAAAAGATGAAAGACTTTTACAGTGAGCACTATTACACCCATTGCATATTACCATTAAATTTTTACCAGCTTTATCACACAGAGTGTGTGTGTGTATATGTGTGTGTGTGTACGTGTGTATGCATGTGAGCACACACACATGCACACATGTGCACACACGCTCATGCGCATTGGTGTTGGGGCTCTAACTTAAGACCTCATGCTCTCCCTTAACTTTTTGCTCAAGGCTAGCATTCTACACTTGAGTCATGACTCCATTCCTGGGTTTTTGTCTTTCTTTTTTTTGGGGGGGGTCCAGTCGTGGGGCCTGAACTCTGGGCCTGGGCGCTGTCCCTCAGCTCTTCAGCTCAAGGCTAGCGCTCTTCCATTCCTGAGTTTTTATTGGTTATTGGAGATAAAAGTCTCATGGACTTTTCTGCTTTGGCTGGCTTTGAACCTCAATCCTCAATCTTAGCCTGAGTAGCTAGGATTATAGGTGCCCACCAGTGCCTGGGTACCTAGGTGGCTTTTTAAATTTAGGCTTCACTTTTTCTTTTCAAAATTTTTACTCATACCTGAAAGGGAGAATTAGTACTCTCCTTACTTACAGAAAAAATACTGTTTATCCCAGCTTTTGGCCACATGGTAGGAAAACAACATGAATAATTAATTGAAATAAAAAAAATATGCTTCCCTGAACCTGCGTGATCTGAGAGTTGTAAAATAATCAGGTCATAACGTTGCTTCATGGTGTCTTTGGTTGTGATGGGCTGAACTTACTCCTATGCGGTGGCTATCTACTTTTCCTCTTAAGTTCCCACACGTGATTAATGTTTTTGTTTTGTTTTTGTTTTCCTTTCTTTTTCAGAAAAGACCATCATTCAAGCAAATCATTTTGATTTTGGAGTCCATGTCAAATGACACGAACCTTCCCGACCAGTGTAACTCATTCCTGCACAACAAGGCAGAATGGAGGTGGGTAACACTTCCATTCCAGTCCTGGCTCCCAATCTCAGTGGAGAAAAAACCACAGACACGTGGATAGCAGGCCTGATTTCTACGTGGAGCTTAGGGATAGAGAAAAGTCCTGCCTTTCATAAGCAAGCAACAAAGAGTTTCTCTAAGCTTGTTGTTTAGTGTATGTCTAAGTATTTGGAAAGAACATTGAAGTAATACCTTCTAAGACAAAAGATGGTTACCAGACATTTCTCTGTATAAATTCTGTGTTAGGAAGCTTTAGCTTCTTTTGTAACTGAGTGCCCATGGCTCATGCCTGTAGTCCTAACTACTCAGGAAGCTAAGTTCTAAGGATTGTGGTTCAAAGCCAGTCTGGGCAGGAAAGTCTGTAAGACTCTTCTCTCCAATTAACCACAAAAAGTCAGAAGTGGAGCTGTGGCTCAAGTGGTAGAATGTAGTGCCTTGCACAAAAAAAAAAAAAGCTTAGGGACAGTGCCCAGGTCTTCAGTTTAAACACCAGGACCAGCGCACGTGCACGCGCACACGCGCACACACACACACACACACACACACACACACACACACACCCCAGAAAAACAACTTTAGCCTTGAAATTTGCAGAACACAATCTACTAGTATAGGGGGTAGACAGGAACACTCTTTTAAAGGAAAGCGTTGTATGTTTATACATCTCATTAAAACTTGTTAAATATAAAACAACCTCAGTAATGAGAGAATTGTATTGTGTGAGTGGAAAAAGTAAGCCCAGGATGAAACAGTTGAGCTGGTCACATGATACAGGAATATAAATAGTGTGCTTGGGAGCTGACACTCCTCCCTGACTCAGCAGAGTTGAAGAAACTTCATTCCTGATAGCCACGATGCTAATGCAATGCCTTCTGCCATCTGCTGGCACTAGATGATACTGCACGCACTTTAGAACTCACTTGGTTCTTCTGTACCTACACATTTTTTTCCCTGCTTTCTGTTTGATCTTTTACAATGACCATATTCATTTTATTCCTTTGAAATCACCTAGGCTAGTGAATTTAATGAATATTTATTTAGGGTTACAAAATGACCACAATGAATTCAAGTCTTAAGTGTGAGGGACTTTTGTCTGTACCAAAGTAATTAATACAACAAAACTTGGAAGTCATGTTTTCTACAGTCGTAGATCAATACCCATCTATCTAATCAGATCACCCCCACCATATATGAGTTCCAATTGCCCTGAAGAAGAAGTGTCAAAGATTCAGAAGGCCCTGTACTCCAGGCTCTCGATTCTCACTGAAAGATATCAGTAGTATATCCTTTAGTTCCTGGCTTCTGATCCCTGACGGGGCATGTATCTCCCTCACTGAGGACCACTGCAAGGTCAGTCTTCTCTGTTGACCCAGCTGCCCATTCTCCTGAACCACTCTTCCCAGCTCCTGCTGAACAAGCACAGCTACAAGGGAGTATTCCCTGTGCTTTGGCTACATAGTACTGCCTATGTGCTCTCAGTTCTTCATCATTTTTTGTGTCCCCCCCCCCGTCTGAGATGTTGGGGGAAAGCCAACAATTTCTTTGTGAATCACTATTTGCACAGCATCTGGAACATGCCATTGCTCAGTAAAAATACAGGGAAGGAAAGGAGAAAGAACGTATAATGGCAGTAATACGTAAAGACATTGTACTCTTGAACAAGAAAAGATAAATGTAAGCAAACGTGTTTGGTGAGACAGAACTGCTTCTGCCACTCGTGCATTTGTTCCTTGAACTTCTGCTTATGCAGGAAGGGCTGCTGCCTTGAGGTCCTGAGCTACAGTGGCAAGCACACTTGCCCCCAAGCACTAGATGCTCTCATAGGGCTGTCCTGTGTTAAACTGCTAAATATAAGTGTACAAGTAACTGTCCAACTGCTGTTTTGACAGGCATTGGACAAAGAAGTACTGAACGTCTGAGGGTATTCACCATGAAATCTGACCCAGTCTGAGGTTATAATAAAAGCATTCCCAGAGGAAATGCTATTTGATCTTGTTAACTAGAGGATTTGTGGGATTTTGATACTAGTATTAACTTACTGAGATAGAGAACTAGTTAGCATATGCCAACAAAATAAAAAAAGCAAAATTGGTAAATGTTCTATGTAATACTTTCAAACCTCCATATGACGCACCCAAAACAATAGTCATCATAAGTATTAAATTTCCAAGAGAAATGACATGCAATTACAATTTTTCCCTATGCAATAGGATCAGCATTTCTCAAATGTTCTCCTTTCAAAACTCTGTTATATTCTTAAAAATTATCAAAGGCTCTAAAGAAGTTTTGTTTCCATGGGTCATATCTATCCATATTTAGCACATTCAAAAATAAGGCTGAGAAAATTTTGCGTATTTATTGATTCATCTAAAAAATAATAAATCCTATGGCACTATCACATGTATGAAGACTCTGGAAAATTCTATAAACTTATAAAAGGAAGCGAATAGGAGAGGAAAGTTCTGCCTCAGTTCTATTCTGAAAACAATTTGACAACAAGAATACTCTGAAAATAATGCCATAGGTCTCCAGACCACATACTGAAAACTATTTTCTGGTAAAAGTTGCTATCTCTAAAATAACAAAGTAATTAAAATATACTAAAAACACAAAAAAAGCATTTCACAGAAGGAGAAATCAAATGGCTAATAAACCCATGAACATTATTCAACCTCAGTGGTCAAATTAATATAAGGAACTATAATTGTCTCCGACTGGCAAAAATTCACATTGTGAAAATATTCAGTGTTGGTGAGAAAATGCCAGTCTTCTGAAGGCCCTAAAAATGTTTATATTCTTCATCCTGGAAATCTTACCACTTCTCTTTATTCCTGAAAAAAGAATCAAGAAAGCCATGTGAGAAATGGAAGGCAGGCACTGGTAGCTGTAATCCCAAATTAATCTTAGCTTCCCAAGAGGCTGAGATCTGAGGATTGTAGTTCAAAGCCAGCTTGGGCAGAAAAGTTCATGAGACTCTTCTTATTTCTATTTAATGAACAAAAAGGCAATTGGTAGAACACTAGCCATGAGCCGAGTGAAAGCATATGGCCTTGAGTTCAAGTCTCACTACCAGTACACAAAAAGAAAAAAAAAGGAGTGTTTGTAGGCCATCATTCAGCAAACCTCATTTAGAAATGCAAATCTAGACATGCAATAGAAGGGGAATGATTCTTGTGAATGATATTTCCATACATAGCATAATGCAAAAACATTCACAGATATAAACAAAACTTTTAAAATGGAGGCTATGACCAAGTTTGTTTAGAAGGATTATAAATGCTATAAAGCGAGTATATATTAGCATGTATGTGTACTTCCATATAAAGAAAAGTATCAAAAAGTCACAGGGCAATAAGATTTTTTAAGATTTTTAAAGATGGTTTTCTAGTTGTATATCTTCATTTAAACTTTTCCTAAACTAAGGCTGATTGATAAATGTAATTTTTTTTACATATTTTAAAGTGAAAGGCATTGTGGCTCATACCTGTGGGCCTAGCTACTCAAGAGGGCTAAGTACAAGGATCTTGAGTTCAAACCCAAAGCATTATAGCAGATCCCATCTTTGAAAAGCAAACAAACAACAACAACTCCCCCAAAAGAAAGCACACATACACACACTTTTTCTCTCTCTCTCACACACACACACACAAACACACACAACCTAGATCTTAGTAAAGGGAACATTGGGAAAACTGATCGTTGAAATCAACTTGGTTGGATTTGATTTAAAAGAAAACTGGTTTTCCCTCAACCCAGACACTTAAATGATACCTTTAGAATAGGAAGGTCATATATAATGCATCAATAAATGCATCTGATACAAACGGATGTACAAGAAAAAGGGAACAGCAGGGAGGGGTGCCTTCTGCATGTAGACAGGGTAAAGGTCACTTTCTGTCATACTAACCTCACATCCTGGAGATGGGTAAGGGAGCAGGGCCTGAGGAGACAGGTTGAGGGTAAGAAACTTCCCTTGGGGCAGCACTTATAGGTGTGTTGTAGGTGTGTTACTTGGCTAACTTAACTGTTGATCCGATTTCCAAAAGGGCTCACAATTGCAGTGCATTCCCAGAGCTGGAAGTTGAGATGCGGCCTTTGTTCAGTTACAAGTGAAACAGACCATGCTGGCTATTTATTCTGAGCCAAAAGAAAATCAGTGGGCTTGGTCTCACTGGAAGAAGAGTTAGGGCTGGCTTGGCCAAAGCACCACCACACAGATGAGCCATGGGGCCACTGCCAGCTCACTACTGAGCATGCCCTCTGACCCTTACTGCCTCAAGATGTCGCACTCACTTTTTGTTACAAAGGTTTACCCTAAGGTTTTCTATATTAGATTCCTACCACACTCCCTCCCACCCCCGCCCTATCCTCCTTTTTCCTTTTTTATTTTTTTTTGGTGGTTTATGGGCCTTGAACTCTGGGCCTGGGCACTGCCCCTGAGCTCTTTTGCTCAAGGCTAGTACTCTACCACTCTGAGCCACAGTGCCACTTCCAGTTTTCTGGTGGTTAATTGGCGATAAGAGCCTCAAGATCATTCCCACCTGGGCAGGCTTTGAACCATGATCCTCAGATCTCAGCCTTTCGCTAGAGTAGCATGAATCACCAGTGGCCAGCTTCTTAATCCTCCTTTTGAAAAATAAAAACAGGGGCTGGGAAGGTGGCTAAGTGTTACAGTGCTTGCCTAGCATTCATGAGGACATGGGTTTGATTCCTCAGCACCACATAAACAGAAAAGAAGCTGTTCTTAGAACATAAATTTAGATATTAACATTGTGGCAACCATGTAGGAGATAGTTTGTGCCCAGCTGTCTTACCAGTTCAGTTTCTATGAAGAAAGTCTTCTGTCACTGGTCATACTCCAAGTGTGATGTTGATTGGCCCAGAAATGAGGCAGGGAACTTCTCTTAGAAATGGTGAATATTGTAGAGACCCTGAATTCCTCTAGACCCTGGTGTCCTGTGCTTTCCAAATTGTAAAAAGAACCCAGGGTTTTTTTTGTTTTTGTTTTTTGTCAGTCCTGGGGCTTAAACTCTGGGCCTGCGCATTGTCCCTCAGTTCTTCAGCTTAAGGCTAGCACTCTACTACTTGAGCCACAGTATCACTTCCAGTTTTCTGGTGGTTTATTGGAGATAAGAGTCTCATGAACTTTCCTGCCCGGGCAGGCTTTGAACTGTGATCCTCAGATCTCAGCCTCCTAAGTAGCTAGGATGATGGGCGTGAGCCAGCCATGCCTGGCCCCAGATTTTTATTTAACAGTGGAAATTTCCAGCATACTGAGTCATGAACTCCAAAGAAGTATTTTAAGAATCTGTTTTAAAGCTGGGAGCAAGTGGTTCATGCCTGTAATCCTAGCTACTCAGAAGGCTGAGATGATATGAGGATCCAGGTTCAAAGCCAACCTGTCAGGAAAGTACAAGATTCTTATCTCCAATAAACTACTTTAAAAAAAAAAAACTAACACACACACACACACACACAGCTTTATTTTTGTTTTTGTTTTGAACAGCTGCCTAGGTAATTCTTAGGCTCATGTAACTTGTGAAAATGTGACATCACCCCACCCCTTACAACCAAAGAAAGTCAGGTTAATCAATTGATTGCTTAGGTTACTCAGCCACTGAGTAGACAGAGCCATCTGAGTCTCTTGCTGATGACATGATATCGATAACCTATCTAAAGTATCATTTTCTCATCCATCATACAAGATCAGTGCCTGTTACTTGGAGTTGTTATGGAAATAAAGTAAGATTCTACATGTTATTGTTTTGTAAACTGAAAGAGCTAGATGGATACAAGCATATAATAAATGACTGAGCGTGAACCAGCTTCATAGCTTATGCTGTGCCCCAGTGGCTCTTCAATGCTTTGTTGAGATACTTTGAGAACTTATTTTTCTAAACTAGAAACAAGCTGTTAATGGAAAAAAATCCTGCTTCTCTTGTTGTTTCCTGATCCAGATTTGAGAGGCTCATGCCTATAATCCTAGCCTCTCAGGAGGCTGAGATGTAAGGATTGTGGGTCAAAGCCAGCAGAAAAGTTAGTAACACTCTGACCTCCAATTAACCAGCAAAAAGCCAGAAGTGGAGGTGTGGCTCAAGTGGTAGAACACCAGCTTTGAGCAAAAAAGCTAAGTAAGAGTATAAGACTGTGAGTTCCAGTTCTAATAATAGCAGATAGTACATGCATGCACATGCATGTGCACACACACACACACACACACACACACACACACACACAGCTTAGTCTTTTGCACTGATTGGTGTTTGAATAGACATCCTAGCCTCATTTATCCCCTCAGAAGCATGGACACTTAACTCAGTTATTTCTGTGTAGGTGTGAAATTGAGGCAACCCTTGAGAGGCTAAAGAAACTGGAGCGTGATCTCAGCTTTAAAGAGCAGGAGCTCAAAGAGCGAGAAAGGCGGTTAAAGATGTGGGAGCAGAAACTGACAGAGCAGTCCAACACCCCGGTGAGTATCTTTCCCCCCAGAGCCCATGCAGCACTTAGAACCCAGCCAGCATGGCAGCATGGCAGCATGCAGCATGGTGACTCAGCCTTCTTCCTGCCCCTGCCACCACCTTCTAGTTTCCTGCCTGTGTGCTTATGTCTTAAAGGCAAGGTGTATAAATTAACCAAAATGCCAGAGACATAGAAGAAAAAGATTGTTTTCATTCTAGCTCTTTGATTAAGCTTTGTTATTTTCCAGTGTATGTGTATATTTGAGTGCACAAAAAAATAATATCTGGCATACTTTCTGCTATTTCTTTTCAGTATGTGCCTAAATGCTGATTTAACTTCTTCTAGTTGATCAGTAATTAATAGCTGTCATTCCAAGGCAGTGAAAAACATCTTTGATGTGTCAGACTTAACCACATTTTCCTTCTAAAACTGAGCTAGCTGATGACATAGGCAATGCTGATATTAATGTTCCTATCTCTGTTCAACGATATGATCATAGACAGCAAAAGTTTGCAAAAAAAGACCTCTCTTGGGGCAAGCTTCCACAATGCTTTACATCAAGGAAGACTTCCTCTACCCTAATCTTCTATCTTACATTTAGCGGAGCAAAGAAATTCTTTTTAAAGATTTTGTTGTTTGTATACTAATCTTGACCTTATATGCGATATTAAAATTAAATCAAATTTCAACATTCCCTATTTGACTTCAGGAATTAAATACTAATTTAGAATTGTTTTTTCCATGTTTTTTTTAAATGGGCAATATGTGACTGTATAAAATCACAAAAGAAATGGTAAATTAAGAGTAAACTTACTGGGGCTGGGAAGGTAGTTCAGTGGTAGAGTGCTTGCCTCACATGCATAAGGCCCTAGGTTTGATTCCTCAGCACCACATAAGCAGAAAAAGTTGGAAGTGGCACTATGGCTCTAGTGGTAGAGTGCTAGCCTTGAGCTGAAGAGCTGAGGGACAGCACCCAGACCCAGGTCAGGCCCCACAACCAACCAAAAAACAAAAAGAATAAACTTACTGAGCAAAGCACCAGTAGCCTATAATCCTAGCAACTTAGGAAGCTGAGGTCTGAGAATCATGGTTCAAAGCCAGCCCAGGTGGAAAAGTCTGTGAGACTCTTTATCTCCTGTTAACCAGCAAAAAAAAGCCAGAAGTGGAGCTGTGGCTTAAGTGGAGAGTGCCAGCCTTGAGCAAAAAAATCAAACAAAGACAAAAACAAAAAATACGCTAAGGGACAACACCAAAACCTCAGTACTGGGAGTAGGGGATAAGCTAATTGACAATTAAACAAACAAAACAAAACTAGCTTAAATGCCTCTCATCAGTGATCTCTAGAAAGCTGTAGTATCTCAACTGTTGACCCCATTAAGCAGTCAGTCAGTGTCTAGCTTCAGAGTAGTTCCAGTATCTAAAGAATCAATTCAATAGTTTGTTACCTGTTCTAATTTGTGTGAGAAACAGCCCAGTATCCACAAGGGAGACGAATAAAGTTAATTGTTTGTAATCATATCTAACTTTTGCAAAGATCACTTTGGAAATCCAGGTAACCCCAAAATAAGAATTGAATTGCTATGTGTAAGTGTTGAGGACATTTGATAAATTCCTGAATTTAATGTGACTTTCAAGAAAAAGCTGGGGTAAGGGGGTGGGGTCTGTTCCAGGTGAACTGGAGGCAGCAGGCAGACTCAGGGAGAGGCTCCCAGGGTCTGCTTCTCTCAGGCTGGTGGGGCAAGGGCAGGAGTGGCAGGGCACCCATGTCCCTGCCTCTTGTCTTCTGCAATCCAAGGGGGTCTCCTGCTTTGTTTCCTTGAACGCAGTGAAGTCTTAAGCTAATGAGGCATTGCATGGCTTGATGCTTTCTTAATGTAGGTTTGTAAGAGAAAAGAAACACCTTTAAGCCACCTATTGGAGTATGCTTTAAACCCTTTCTTTAGTTTATTGGCATCCCTTTTGCTGAGAAATTATGGGCTGCCTTGTACACATTATCGCTCTTGGTAACATAGTTGTGTAATAAATAATGAAACACTGTGAGTGCTCAGTAGGTTGTATGAGTGCATTTTAACTCCAGAAAACTTAGTGTAAAGGAGCCATTCTGAAGGCTTCCAGCTAACAATGGACAGCAGGAAGCACAAGCTAGTGAGATTTTTTTCCTCCCTTTTCCCACTTAGGAGCTGAGTTGTCTTTCTTTATGTACTTGCTTTTAATGTATCCTCTGCCTAGAGCTGCTACTTTTGAAGGAAGGCAAGTTTATGTTCAGGTAGTTCTTATATAGGTACTTCCTTTTATCCTCATTTTACTTTCTAGTTGCCTTTAAATGAGATTACTGCAAGAACTATAAAAATAAATCTTAAAAGAGAATTGGCTAGCGGCTTAGGTACCTGTAGGTAGCCTCATCTTAATTATAAAAGTCTAATCTTTGTGTAGCTTTATAAAAATGTTATTGAATTGATTTCAAGGACACTGTTTTCTTTCCTAAAACAACAAAGATATTTGGGAAGATAAGTCTACACATTAAATAGGAAGAATGTTCTTTGTTTTTATTATTGTTACAGCTTGCTATAAAAGTTTGAAGAATAAAATCTTAACCTATTTATGGAAATCTTTAGTGTCTAACATACTCTAAGAAAAGACTTCTGCAATAATAAAATAAGCAACACAGAGTTCCTGCAAGGATCTGACAATTGGAAACAAATTTGAGAAGTTGAAAAAGACAACTACACGGGAAATAAGACCCTATTTCCAGTGTTTAAGGATCTATGGCAATATTTTTCTTTCATATTCTTGCAGTTTGTTGGCTGAATTATCTAAAGCTGTTACTCAGGTTACAGGTCTAGAACGCTTTTCTTTTTTTGCCAGTCCTGAGGCTTGAACTCAAGGCCCAGACCTAAGATTCTTTTTGCTCAAGGCTTGCACTCTACCACTTGAGCTAGTGTCACTCTAGCTTTTTCTATTTATATGGTGCTGAGGAATCAAACCCAGGGCTTCATGCATGTTAGACAAGCACTCTACCACTAAGCCTATAAGTCTTTTCTTAATAGAAGAAGCTGGCATAAAAATGGATAAGCTGGGTATGAATGGCTCATGCCTGTAATATCCTAGCTACTCAGGAGACTAAGATCTGAGGATTGCAGTTCAAAGCCAACCTAGCCAGAACAGTAGATGAGATCCTTATCTCTAATTAACCACCAAAAAGCCAGAAGTGGAGCTGTGGCTCAAGTGGTAGAGCAGTAGCCTTGAGCAAAAAAGCTCAGGGACAGTGCTCAGGCCCTGAGTTCAAGCCCTGGGACCAGCACAAAAATAAATCTTCACTCTAGTTTAAAAATTAGGAAATTGATGCTAAATATTAGGTATCTTTGCTTTCAAAATGTAGAGTTCATACTAGAATTATATCACTTGTACATTATCACGAATTTACTAGCAACAAGCCGTATGAAAAAAATATGTCTTAATTTGCTTAAGTAAGTCACATTTTAACAGCTTTACCCCTGAAATAAATATGACCAAATGTTTATGGGACTAGCTTGTCTGTTAAAAATAATTACATAAGGTAGGAAATGTTTGTCTCCTCCGTGAGAAAGAGAACTAGAATAGAATAAAGTTCTAGATAGAAAAACTAAATAGAATAAAGTTCTGTCAGAAGAAAGAAACTGCCAGGCACCGGTAGCTCTTGTCTATAATCCTCACTACTCAGGAGGCTGAGATCTGAGAATCTTGTTTCAAACACTGCCTGAGCAGAAAAAAATCCCTGAGACTCTTACCTTTAATTAACCAAGAAAAAGACAAATGGAGCTGTTGCTCATGAGGCATAGCACCAGCCTTGAGAGTAAAAAGCTAAGAAAGAGCTCTCTGGCCCTGAGTTCAAGCCCCAGTACTTGTGCACATTCATACACACACACACACACACACACACACACACACGATTTGAATACTAGAGGATAATGATAAAATCTAAATTAGTATTAATACTAATTAATAAATTTTCTTCTACTTTTCACATATTATATGTAAATGTGACTTTAAAAATTTAGAGACAGAATTTGTTCATAAGTGAATTGCTGAATAATTTGAATATATTATGAGATAGCAGATCTGGCTGCAGTAAACATCACTGGGAGTAAAAGAATTCTACTCATTTGGAGTGTGGAAATCAGAATATGGATATAGGAAAGGAGGTGCAATCACCAGATTTGCAGAGCACATGGACAGCTGAACTGTTTTCATACTTTCTCTGTGAATTTCTTCCTTGGCATTGGAGCCCTTAATTTTTACTTGAGATTTAATATCTGCCTGATTTCTTTTTTAATGAATATAATGGTTAATAAAATGTTTCTATATGAAAGTGAAATTGGGAAAAATGAAGGGAAATCCTAAAAGCAATTTGATTTTAAGCAAAACGAAAGCTTAAAACGTGTACCTTCCTGTCCATTTGAAATGTGGCTTGCTGTGGTGCTTTGCAAACTTGTGGTTATGATTACTCTGTCATTCATCAATTATGGCAAATACACTGATGCCAAATCTGCCATGAAATAAGTTCTCACATCATTCCTTACATTCATGCATTGCACTAATCATTTACCTCCTGTGTTGTACCAACTAATTTTGTGGTATCTATTCCCCTGATTTAAATTGGTCCTAATTTCTCTTTTTTACTTCTGTCCTTTCTTTCCCTTTGATAGCTTCTCTTGCCTCTTGCTGCAAGAATGTCTGAGGAGTCTTACTTTGAATCTAAAACAGAGGAGTCAAACAGTGCAGAGATGTCATGTCAGATCACAGCAGCAAGTAACGGGGAGGGCCATGGCATGAACCCAAGTCTGCAGGCCATGATGCTGATGGGCTTTGGAGATATCTTCTCCATGAACAAAGCAGGAGCTGTGCTGCATTCTGGGATGCAGATAAACATGCAAGCCAAGCAGAATTCTTCCAAAACCACATCTAAGAGAAGGGGGAAGAAAGTCAACATGGCCCTGGGGTTCAGTGATTTTGACTTGTCAGAAGGTGACGATGATGATGATGACGGTGAGGAGGAGGAGAATGACATGGATAATAATAGCGAATGAAAGCAGAAAGTGAAGTGATAAAATAGAAAAAAAAAGGAAAAAAGGAAAGCCAAAAGCTAAAACCAAAGAAATTTGTTATCTCAGTCTGTTCAAAAACAGAAAAGAGGCAGCAAAAAAAAAACAAAAAACAAGCAATGCATTTTTAAGCCAATCACATTTACATGACAATGATTTCCTTATCAGTTTTATTTTTGATTTATTTTTGCTTTCAGAAAAGTGGGGTTTGGGCTAAGTAAAAACAAAACAAAAACATTATATTTATGAATCAGCAAATATGGTGCCTGATCATAGAAATTTGTGATTGTATACACACTAGAGCATTTTTACATTAGTGACATTCTGGCTTTTTCTTTTTTAATGAATATTTTATAGTTCATATTTGACTTTATTTTGTTCCCTTTATTCAGTCAGTTGAGAAACCTACCTTTGCAACAGGCACTCTTCACTCCTCGTGCTTCTTTGACACTTGATTTTTCTGTAACATACAACACTTTTTTTCTCTTGTGATAGTACATTGTAATGGCAGAAATGATTGATAGTGACTGTAAAATCCAGCCACAAAAAATACTGAGATGAAAGAAGGTTATAACAAAGCACTCCTTCAGAAATAACCTAACTGCCAAGAGTTTTCAGTACTAAATAGCATAGCTACTCAAAGTAAAACCTGAGCAGTGTTGTCACTAGTACATTGAAGGAGGAATATGCTAATTTGAAGCCAGTAGTATTTGGTGTGGGCTTGCATTAAGTCACGCTAGCCCTGGAAGCAATACCACACTGTCATGTGAGGCTCAGCTTGGACATACATGGAGCAAGATGTGGTACTAAGGCCTCCATCCAGGTGTGCATGCTGAATGGTGGCTACACTTGGTATGGCTGTTTCTTTGTTTTGTAAAGGGACACAATCATCCTGGGTTCTAAGCAGGCATACAGATCCCTTTAAAAGGAAATTAAATATTACAAAAGGAATAGTAAAAATGTTATCCTACTTAGGCACTAGCACATTCAGATATTTTTTTAATCCTTGCTCAGTGTTTCAGAGAGATTAATGCAGGTACTGTTCCAAAGACCTGGCTACCCAGGGATATTCTTAGATTATTTTCACATGTTTTTCAAAGAAAACAGAAAAAAAAATGTAGTTAGATAACAAAAGGCAAAAAAACAAAGACTTTTTTCTATTACATCAGAAAAGTATCATTCATTTGGCTATTATATTCCAGTATCTTTGGTTGTTCTTTACATAGAAGTTTTAAGAAACTTCATGTTATCTAATCATACATGTTATCTAATAATATGTTCAAGTATATTTGATCATAAAAGTGTTGAGATTTGAAATATGATGGGCTTCTAATCCCTACTAAGAACTGAAAAATACCACCAAATGATCAAATATTCTCTGCCTGGTTTTATGTAGGGAGAAACAGCTAATAGTATCTCCTTGCCAGGCAATCTCTGGCAGGTTATTTAATGTCTGTGAGTCTGTTTGCTTATCATCAACATAGGAATCATGATAATCTACTTCAAAGGAAATGTTGTGAGGATCAAAAGAAGTAAAATGTACCAATCAGTACTTAGAGCAGTACCTGGCCCAAGGAGTGGCCAGACAACACCAGCTATTAATAACTGTACAAGTTAAAAGCCACTGAGAAATAAGTGGTTTCAGTAACCCTGAAAACTAAACTAGCAATTTCAAGGGACACTTTACTGGTAGTATGAAATGAAATGAAAAATGAATATCTTTCAGAAAACATAAGATGAACAACCAGATTTGATTCACTTGCTCTTTAGAAACTGTACCTTGACCAGGTGCACTTGGTCTGAAGTGTTTGCAGGCTGTGTCTCTACCCCCAGGTTAAGCAAACACAGAGTGAGAGTGAGCAGGTGGGCCTTTGCCCTGGAAGATGGGTCCCTCCCATGCCCATTCTGCTATAATTCTCTAACTGAGCAGGATAGATGCAGATGCATGGGCACACACAGGCCACCTGTCTGTATTCAGACACAGAAGTAGCTTTGACCGCAGTCAGGCCACTTAAGCAGAAAGGATGCATTATAACTCCTTCCTTTCCAGCATTCCTTGGAGACCTTAGGGAGAGAACAGCAGGAGTAGACCTTATACCCTCGCATACATCTTCCCAGGCAGATATTCATTAAACAGGTTCTAGCTAACCAGGTACTGTTCTAGAGAATGGCTAAATGACTACCTTGTACTCATGGAGCTTACATGATTCTGCTTACAAGCAGAATCAACAATCAACACAACATGCATCATAAAATAGATTAACATTTGCTAAGTGCATGCTAACAAATGAAGCAAGAGAGGGTATAAGGCTGGTGGGACAGCACTGAGGTTTAAGAGTGTGATCAGGAAAGTCCCACCTGATAAAATAATGTCTGAGAAAACTACTTGGGAGACTGAGATTGCTGAAATCTGAGTGCGAGGCCAACCTCTGCAGAAAAAACATTCAGAAGACCCCTTCTCAACTCAAGAGCTGGATGTGGTGGTATGAGCCACTCAGCAGCCTACTGGAGGTGGATGCCTGCACCCAGGCAGGAAGTAAGATGCTATCTCAAAACAAGCAAAAATTAAGGCAAGAGGAATGGCTCAGTGGTAAGAGCACTTAGCAAGCAAACAATTCCACGCTAAGACCTCACTACTGCAAAAAGAATAAATACAATAATATTTTCAAAATATTAGTCAATGTACATTGACTAAAACATATAAGTTCATATGACTTTTAATAAAGGTTTGATATATTTAAAGCAGCCAAATAGGGTGAATTAGGGAAATTTATAGGTCTTTATATGTAGATCAAGATTTACCATCAATTAATTAATATTTCCCTCATCTCTTAAATGCTGCTATTTTCCTCACCAATATAGGGAGGATCACAGTTCAAATCCAGCCTGCACAAAAATAATTAGTGAGACCCCCCATCTCTACAAATAAACTGAGTCTGATGGCGCATATCTGTAATCCTATCTATGCCAGAGACATAAGAAAAGGAGGGTTTGGGTCCAGGTGACCTAGTCAAAAAAAGCATGAAAACTGCTCTGAAAAATAAGCTAAGCCAAAAAGTCTGAGGTGTGGCTAAGAGTGCTGGCTTAGCAAGTGCAAGATCCTGAACCACCAAAAAAAGAAAAGGAAAAATGAAAAGACATCACAAGAATTTAGGACCGAGCAGGTTTGGCCTTAAAATAGTTGTTTACCTGGGATTAGACTGTTTGGCCTGGGCTATTTTTCTTTCTGTCTCAAATGAGCGTCCTTCTAGTAGTTTGAAAATATTAAAATATCTTGGAAGTCTGAATTATGTAACCAGAGTTCTACAGTATTCTCATTCTGTCTGTAAAGATTATTTAGAATATTTTAGATTGTATGCACTTAAAAAGAAATGTCTGTTAGCTATATGCGCAATTTCTACTGATGACGATAATTGTGCAGTTTCTAACTCACTTTTCAGATCAGTTTTTGAAATGGCAAATTATCAGTGTTAGATTTAGTTCCAATTATTCAACTTAAAAAAATGTACATTTTGAAAGAGAGGAATAGAGAAATGGTAAGAAAGTTAGAGATTCAAATGAGAACTGAAACTCAATTGTAGTAGTCATTGTCAGAGTCACACAATCGAGGATCCATCACCTTTTATCTGTTTTTGCTCTTACCCACAAAATTGAGTGTGTAGAATTTGGTGACATCTATATGCTCCCCAGCTGGAGCAATGCTGTCAGCCAGTGGGGCTGTGGGAGAGACGAGCACATTTAGTACCTACTGCTGAGACCTGGGACAACCTCCATGCCAGAAGAGTGAATCTAGAGTGCCAACTGCATTGTTCCCTCCCCACTAAGAAGCTTGTTAAACCCGCCAGTTTTAGAGTTGTATTTGTAATTTGTATTTTTCCTCAAACCAAATTACCCAAGTCAAAAAAAAATCATTTTCAGAGCAATAATTACTACCCAACTGAATTTCTTACCTTTGTGGCTTTATCTTGAATCACCATTTGTGGAGATGGTATCTGCCTCCTTAAGATTGCTGGTGGACAGACACTTCATGACACAGCTGAACTCACCTTTGGAGGGGGAGAGCGGGCCTTTCTCCAATCGCAGCTAGTCCATCATTTGCAAAAGAGAAAATTCCCACTGAGGTGGCTGAAGTTCTGAGAGGGTACCAACTAAAATTTAAATCCTTAACTTTTTTTTTTCTCAGTACAGGGTAACTCAGGGTCTCACCTCAGCCCTGCTTTTAGCTGGTTAATTGTCTCACAGACCTTTCTGCCCAGGCTGCCCTTGAAATGAAATCCTCCGGATCTCAGCCTTCTGAGTAGTTAGGATTATAGACCCAACTCTAAATCATCTTTTTTTTTTTTTTTGCCGGTCCTAGAACTTGAACTCAGGGCTTGGGCACTCTGTCTTTGAGCCTCTCTGTGCTCAAGGCTAGCGCTCTATCATTTGAGCCACCACTTCCAGCTTTTTCTGTTTATGTGGTACTGAGGAATTGAACCCAGGGCTTCATGTGTGCTAGGCAAGCACTCTACCACTAAGTCACATTCCCAGCCATAAATCATCTTTTTTAAAAGCAAAATTACATTTTAATATTTTACATAAATTACCAAAGCGATAAGGTTGAAGGCATGTAGCACACTGTTTTTGTTGCTCTGGAAATATTGAGGACTGGATTTTCGTCAGTAATTTTTTTTCAACATGCCCCGAATTTTTTAGACTTTAAATATCAGTTGCAGTCTTCAAACTTGATTTCCCCATTAAGATCAAAAGAATAGAGAGGGTGGGAAGATTGAAGAGAGATCCAGAATAGTTTCTTAGCTTTACTATGCTTATAACTTGTGTGCTCAGAATTTTCCTTAGAATAGGAAGAGCTTTAAAATGTAGTCTGAATTAAATATTGATCCTTGGGGGAGGAGGGAGAATTACATTAATTCATTACATTAAACTAGACTCATTGCAGCCTTGTGACACCAGTACAGTCTCACTATCCCACGGATATATTAGAGCATATGTTTTCTATAATCAGGCACCTTCTGCTGCTTTTGAGAAAAACTTTTTGTTTAGATTTTAAACACTGCTAGAAAAGATCATCTGTGTTATTCTTAACGCTGCAGCATAGCCCAACACAAGTGTTTCCATGATGAAAACGGAGCAGTTATCAGGAAAGCTGGGGGCTGGCCGTGCTTCCTCAGCCTTCAACTTCATGTGCACTGTGTTGCCCATGAGGGACTTTCTGGCATGTGATTCATTATTTCAAAACTAGTGTTTCCAGCACTTACATTCATTATTTTATAGTGTGTGCATCATAGCATATAACCTTCCATTCAGATATGATACACTGCACCTATTGATTTTTGCACTTTGCAAATTTTGTATTAAGTCTTAGAAAATATTTATATTCTTTGAGTGTGAGCTTTGGATAGATGGCATTATCACTTTGTTTTTTTTTTCAACAACAAATCCTCTCAGTTATTCTAATGCAATGTTATTCTGAGCAAGTTCTATGGCAAATACCGTGTATAATGTTTGTTTAGAACAGTACATTTTACTCTGTGTGGTTAAGACTACTCAGCCCCTGACTTCATAGCTGGAATTCGATATTCCAGCACAAAAGTCCACAATGTATTCAGAATCCAAGTTGGTGTCATACATTTCATTTTGATGTGAACTTTTCTTTGCTTTTCTTTGTTCTAAGACTCCATTTTGCAATAAACGTTTTGACAGTAAATCCTTTTGTTATGTGTTGCTGTGTGTATAAGATCTTCATCAGATTGAATTTGCAACATGCTTTGAAGGAACCATTGTCACACATGCACATGAGTGCTACCTTTTGTCTCCTGGAGTCAGTCAGAGTGTAAATAATGAATTTCTAAAGTGATGGGGCAGTCATGAGGTTTTTGGTGTTTTTTTTTTAATCCCCAAAGAAAGGCAGAAAGGCTTAGAACTCATTCTGAGGCAGATACACTGATATGTTAACAAGGTACAGAAAACATAAAGGAAATGGTAAGCTACTATGTGGCTGGAGATCATTAACTCTCATCCCTGTCTTGCCAAATTCAAACGGATTTGCAGCAGTGGCCAGCTCCAACCTTCCTCTCACTGGTCTTTGTAAGCATCTCTCAGGCTCCTGCTGGAGGAGCAGGCTGTGTCAATGTCTTTTAGTACCTTTCCCCTGGCATCATATTGATAAACCAGCCTCAGAAGACAAGAGAGCTCTCTGCTCTTCTTGTCACCTTAAAACTAAAGATGTTGATTGTTTCCTTTACAACCTCAATAGAAGAAATGCAATCAAAACACCCACAAATACAGACACCCATACACACACACACACACACACACACACACACACACACACACACACCATATCCTATAAAAGCCAGCCTCAATAGAAGAAATGCAATCAAAACACCCACAAATACAGACACCCATACACACACACACACACACACACACACACACACACACACACACACACACCATTTCCTATAAAAGCCAGCCTTGACACAGGGAAACATTTCTGCTACTCAGTCTGGTGTTTCTTGAACTAATCAAAAAGTACCTCATTTCACATTGGTGTCTGTGATGGGAGAAGGGAATGACACATTCCTGCAGCTGTATCCAGCTGCCCTGCAAAGAAGTAAAACTTGTCATGTGTTCTCTTTAATCAAGTTCAGCTTTAGATTTGATCTCCTTGCGTCTTCTTGCCACATTATTAAAGCAGGTGAGTGTGTTTAATGATTCTTACATACCTCAAGTGTTTCAGATGAGGGAAGGGACACTTCCTGACAGAAGCACATGGGGAAAGAAGAGTATTTACAGGTGGAGTTAATCTAACGTGTATGCTGGCCTTGCATCCTAGCTTATCTCCACCACTCCAACCTTACACACTCAGGTTTAACAAAAGCAAAAATCATAGAAACAACAACAAAAATAAATTCTGCCTCATCCCCATAATTTGCATTATTACCCATTCTTCAACCATTGTTTTCCAGTTAAGCAAGTGTGCCACTCTCATTCTCTTCTTCCCATATTTTGCCTTCCTGCTTCTCTTCATGAATCACCTCTCTCTTCTGGTCCTGCTGTACCCAGCTTAAGCCACTGGCCTTCCAGTTCCTGAGAATATGTCGAAGAGCTCTTTGGGGAATCCATCAACCATTTAGACCTGACACTGAAGTCTGTAACAGAGATTTGGGCATTTTAGCACATACATCCTCCAGTTTCATTTATTCCACAAAGTGATCCAACAAAGGTGTACCAAGTGTGCACTAGGCAGTAGGTAAAAGCATGAAGGAAGTGTCTCGGGGATCCTCCATGAATAATTCATGCCTATCTCACCCTTGATTCTGCTAAAAGCAGCCTGCAGGGGCTCTGCCTTTCCTAGAAGGGCTTAGAACATGTGAATGTAAAATAAAGATCTAGGGTTAGAAAGATATGTCCAGTCACCCTTGGATTTTTACACCAATAATAAACACAACCAATTCATCAGCTTTGTTTTTAAAGTCAACCACCAAAAAGTATATTTATAACAGAGGTTGGGTGACTCATTGGCATGTTATCAGAGAATCAAATATATGGCAAGTTAATCTAATTAAAGCAAATGGCTGTGCTAGATGGATTCAATCCATAGGACACACAGATTCTATGTAAGCTTTTATTATTTAGACCATGATGAGGAGGTATATGGTGAAGTAAGAAGCTCTTTGGCTATGGAGATGATATGAGCAAAATGTTCTGTACAGTTTTCAATCCTGCTGGTGCCCTGGAAGGGAAGTAGATTAGTCTGTGTCAGAGCAACTCTGTACCTGGATTTCTTAGGATTATTCCATTTTTCACATGTTCCATGTGATCCATGGGTCCTGATATTTGGTTTTCTGAATATAACACAAGTGAGATATTTAAACACGTAGAAATTCTTCTATGAGATTAAACATGTAGCTGGCGTCCAAGTGTCTGCTTTGGGATAGTCATTGGTAGATGATCCTCATGTTGCTTAAAAATTCCTTGACTGCCAAGACCCTATTATGGTATGTACTACCATTCCTGGTAGGCTGTATAACAAGAGAAGAATATATCAAGTTGTACAAAATCTCTCCTGAAACAGTTCACAAGATTGATGTACATTATTGGCTTCTGGGGTCAGAACCTCAGAACACTGAGAACTTCCTCAGAAGGTCAGGGAAATTGTTTTCCATTTAACTTCACCTGCAGGAGCAGCGGCTGAGAGCTGAGTGAGGCCAGAGGATAAACCAAAAGGACAAGGATAATATTACTTCCTTTTTTCATTTCATTCATATCTCCCACGCAGCTGCTGCCTTCCTTTGAGATTGGTGCATGGACTGAAGACGACGTGGTAAGCTGCTCTGCAAATGCCTCATAGTACCTAGGCAGGTAGTCCACAAGCTTGAAAATGCAGCTACAGGGGCCTGGACAATAGGGAGGAAAAGTCTAAGCCAGGCACTGGTAGTTCATGGCTATAATCCTAGTCACTCAGAAGGCTGAGATCTGGGGATCACAGTTCAAAGCCAGCTGGGACAGGAAAGTCCTGAGAGTTTTATCTCCAGTATATATCAAAAAGCAGAAAGTGGAGCTATGGGTCAAGTGGTAGAGTGCTAGCTTTGAGCAAAAAAGCTCAAGGACATCCAAGGCCTGAGTTGAAGAAGAAAAAAAGTATCACTACCAGAAACTAACAAATTACAAATTCCTTTCTTTCTGTTGTTAATCCAATGATCATTGGGAATAACATCTTGAGAGCAAAGCAAGTATCTCTCAAATCTTAAAAGAAGATTTACCTTTCTATTGGCAGGGACAGTACTCCAATCACAAAATTTAAGTAGTGACTCAGAAAACCAAATGAACATACTTGGGAGGGAAAAAAAGATCTTAAGTTTTCCTAAGATGTCAGGTGTGGAAGGCTGGCATCATCTGTCTATTGCTTCTTCCCATCCACTGAGCCCCAGGTCCAACTCTCTGCCATATAGCTTACCATGGAAAGAGGACTTGTAGTTTCTTCTGATTTCCTTTATTCCCTTTCTCCTCAGCTGCAAAGGCCTATCTCCTTTGAAAAGAAATCATCTTAAAAGCATTGAGTTCCAATAGCTGTGTTTAGCTTTTGCTCTAACGTTGAATTGTTTCTAGGCCATTTAAATAAATTTCAGAGTTAAGGGACCCAGAGATTCAAAGAGACTGAGTGGCCTCCTACCTATATGCCTTCACCAGGTAATGTCAGAGGCCACAAGTGACCAGGTACCAAGTGAAACCCAAGAACTAGGATTGTCTGGGTCTTCCTACCTCACCAATAAGGACTGCTACACTGCCTTATCTGGGGCCATGTACATACCCTATGACCAGACAAACCCAGGACAGAGTCCTCATTCCATCCATTGCTGTATCCACTGATTAGTTCCTTGGCAATATAGCAATGACCTGTGCATATGTAGGGGGAAAAACACAGTAAAAACACTCTTAAAAAGACTTAAAATATCTCCCAAGGAAGTACTTCAAGTACTTCCCCTCCCCCACAGGAGAGATGGCTCCAGTTTGAAAAGTTGAGATTCTAAAAGAAGATTCTACAAGGAGAATTTTTTCCATCTTACATTTGCTCATAAACTAGGCAATAGATTTATATCTTTAATGTCTTGCAAACTGTGTTTTATGGTTAAGCAGAGCCACTGACTACATGTAAACCTTCCAAACCCTGTATGTCCTCTCTTCACAGTATTTTTGGGTTCAGCAACTCGTCAGACAAGGCAAGTGGAACAAGTTATCTTCTTATTCATGGAGTTAACTTTGTTGTGGATGTGATTTTTTTCTCTCATTCTCTTCTGCCTTCTGCCCACCACCCTCCCTGTTAGGTGACTCTTCGGTGGAGATGAGTGCCTATGCCAGCTTGTTCAAAGAAAACAACATCACAGGCAAGCGGCTGCTGCTTCTGGATGAAGAGGACTTGAAAGACATGGGCATTGTCTCCAAAGGACATATTATCCATTTTAAGGTACCTGGAAAGGAAAGCCACACCACTAACACATCTTTACTGCGTACCATGCTGACTTGGGATGGCTGAAATGCTCCATATCTGTCCATTACCAGCTGCTGTCCTATGTTGCCCTTACACCTGCTTCTTAATCCCACAACAAAGGAGGGGTGGAGTTGGGATGGAGGAGGCTTCAGTGAAGAAGGGATGAAGGCTGTGAGAGCCTGAGGCAAGTAGGCATTAACCAGGTGAAGGGGTAGGGCAGTAGGTATCCTGGGAGACGCTGCCTGGGGAAAGCCTGCACATGGGAGAAAGCTCAGTGGGCAGAAAGATTCTGAGGTTTGTTTCAAGAGAGATCTTACACGAAATAAAGATCTAATTGGCTTTCTAAACCTTCCTACTTCCAGTGTGGATGCATGGGGGATTGCAGATTAGAAAGCAGAGAAATCAAAAGAGGAAACAGAAAAACCAGTTTCCCATCATACCCAAACCTTCATAAAGGCTCTGCTCGCATGCCAACTAATTTCCCTTCCCTTCAGAGCTATTCACACTAGTTTCCTTGAAAATTCATCATTAAGGTTCAAAGATAACCTATTCACTTTATTCCACAGACCCCAAATCTATGTAAGAATTGGTATTTGGGGTTTTTTTTTTTTCACTACTGGGCCTTGAACTCAGGGCCTCATGCTCTGCTTGGCTTTTTTGCTCCAGGCTGGTACTCTACCATTTCTACTTCAGTGCTTTTAGCTGGTTAATTGGATCTAAGAGCCTCATGGATTTTTCTTCCTGGTTGGTTTTGAACCACAAATCCTTAGAATTCAGCCTCTTGAGTAGCTAAGAATATAGGTATCATCACCAACACACAGTAAGTAATCATCTTTGTAGACCCTAAGCACCTTTTGGAAACAAACTTGTCACTGAACCACCGGAGACCATTTCTAAACAAAGCAGGACCTTGGTACCCATGCTCTCCTACATGCTGAGCACAAAAACTCAAACATATATATATATATAGATAGATAGATAGATATAGATATAGATATGGCTATCAAAGAATTGAATCTGCACCTCTAGATATGGGCAAGTCCATCCCAAAACATAATGCTAGCTTAGTGAGCCACAGTAGGAAAAATTATTTTCTGCAGTACAAAGAAGATTCAGACTTCTACAAAGAGAAATTTTATAAATCTTATCCTGTTAGGCAGATGTCCCTATCTTTCTATTCCCTCTGTGTCTTTAAAAATAGACCAATATTCCTTAGGGACCAGTTAGGGGAAAAGAGGGTGGCAAACTATAACATACATCACAAAACCATTAGGGCTTTACATACTCCCGGTTTGGCTGAGGACAACCCTTTTAATGTTGGTTGGTATCATTAAGACAAACAATATCCACTCTTATTTTTTATATTCAACAAACTCAATGATCACCTATTAATTGTAAGATTGGGATTGTGAAAATTGAAGAATCATTTTGCCCTTAAGGAATTAAGGGCATTAAAAAAATTAAGGATTAAAAAAAAAGTATGTGTTCAAATTCTCATGAGCCAGGTGGAAGAAAAAGAATGGTTCAGCCAGGTGCCAGTGGCTGATGCCTGTAATCCTAGCTACTCAGGAGGCTGAGATCTGAGGATCATGGTTCAAAGCCAGCCTGGGCAAGAAAGTCCATGAGACTCTTATCTCCAATAAACCACTCAGAAAACTGGAAGTGGCGCTGTGGTAGCGTGCTTGCCTTGAGCTGAAGAGCTGAAGGAACAGCACCCAAGCCCAGAGTTCAAGCCCCACAACCAAAAAAAAAAAAAAGAAGAAGAAGAAGAATGGGACAGTGGAGTGACATGGAATGCAGAAACTCCAAGAGCAGTTTTGAGACAGATCTTTGAGGAAAGACAGAATTTGGAAGGTAGACAGGAGTGTAGGAAGACAGAGAACTTTTAGGGAAGAGAGAAATGGAAGGGAATGAAGAGCAGAACAGATTGCTTCCATTCCCAGGAGCAGTGGATGGCTTGCTCTGTCTGTTGGAAGCCCAGGTGGAAAGCAGAGCTCAGGATAGATGAAGTAGAAGAAAGATGGAGCCTCATTCTGGACTGCTTCCAACCTCAGGCTGGAGGTTTGGAACTTGACCAGAGCTAAAACATATGGAAACTTGACAAGTGTTTAAACATTGCTTCTAGAAGTTTTAACATGGTTTCAAAAGGACGGACTGAAAAATCAGTTCTAGTAGAGTGGTGTTACAATAGAGTAATGAGGCCTGGCTCCTGAGGGATGGAGCACCCCAGTGGGTTCATGAAGCAGAACACAAGGAGAGGTGCAGTGCTTGTATAATCCCGGAAACACAATGCTCCATGAAAGAAATCAGGCACCAAGGGTCACACCTGGAAGAGATTTAGACAAGGTAAATCATAGTGATAGAAAACCCATCGGTGATTGCCGAAGGTTGGGGCAAATAGGGAAAAGGCAGTGGATACTTCATGCGGACAGAGTTCTGTGGGCTGGTGGAAATGTTTTGGAATTCATTGTAGAAGGAGAGTTTGTACAGTACTGTAAAGGTGCTTGATGCTGCTGAGATGTTCACTTTAAAGTGGTTCATTTTATGTTGTGTTAGTTTTCTTCCATTAAAAAAAAACATATGGACTGGGTGGGCATTGGTGGCTCATGCCTGTAATCCTAGCTAACCATGAGACTGAGGTCTGAGGATCCCAGTTTGAAGCCAGCCCAAGCAAAAAAAAATCCATGAGACTCCAATAAACTACTAAAAAAGCTGGACGTGGAGCTCAAGTGGTAGAGTGCTAGCCTTGAGCAAAAAGAAACTCAGGGATAGAGCTCAGGCCCTGAGTTCAAGCCTCAGGACCAGAAAAAGAAAAAAAGAGAAAAGCTGTATGCCAGTGGCTCATGACTGTAATTCTAGTTACTCAGGAGGCTGAGACTGAAGATCCAGGTTCAAAGTTGGCTGGGGAAGGAAAATTCATGAGACTTTTCCAGTGAACCACCAAAATAAAAGGCCAGAAATAAAACTGTGTCTTAAGTACTAGAGCACCAGCTTGAGCAAAAAAGCTAAGGGACAGCACCCAGGCCCTGAGTTCAAGCCCTAATACTGGTATGTACACGTGCATGCGCGCATGTGTGCACACAGACACACATATGCACAGGAGGAAAGCACAGTTATACTTAGAACTGTGGCCAAAAGCAGTCATTTTCCTACCGTGAACTTTCTTTGGAGAATGGTGAGCCTTAGAAAGACTCATACAACAAGAAAGGTCAGAGGAGCCTATGCAGGGGAGAGAAAGGAGAACAGCACCTGTCCAGAAAGTGGGGAATAGGGAGGAAGTGGTGTTTGGAAGTCAGGTTGGAATGATCCACAGAGTTGAGGGTTACAGAGAAGCCCAGCAGCTTGGGGAGAAGAACCATTGTGAGAATCTATACTCAGGTGGGGTCTCACCATGACCCAGAAAATCTAACCCAAGTGCCAGAGAACAGGGCAACCAGCAGCTAGAGGTACCCAAGACTTCCCTTGAACCCCTGGATATAAAGACAAGTAATATACAGAAGTGTGGGTCTCCATGGTCAGGGGGAAGGACCTCTGCCTCACTGCCTAGCTACAGTACGAAAGGAGCTGCAGGTGGGGCTCCTTTTACACAGCTGAGCATGGTGTTTCTGCCATGTTTTATGGGAAGAAGAAGCTGAAGGAGAAGGGATGGACAAGCGCTCTTGAAACCTTACATATATACAGGACAGGATGAAGAAACTGGGTCGTTGGGATACTGCTTCATGAGTATACTAGACTAAAGGAGCACCCTGCTAATGCTTATCAGAACTCATTCATTCTCTCTTCCAGTAATTCTCTGTAAAACACACACACACACACGGGAAGGACAGACATAGCTTTTTGCCTTGCTCTTTCAATAAGGAAGGCAGAGTCTCCATCATTAGATACTTTCTCCAAGAGTTTCTGGCCCCAAGAAATCATGATAAAACCACAGACTAACATAGCATATCTACCATCCTTTGACTAGCCAGTATCCAGGTTGGCTCTGTTTTTGTTCCGATCAGCTCACAGGAAAGAGAACTGATACTGGATGAATACAAAGTCTCATCATTTACATTTCCTCCTCTCCCAGAAGATGTCTTTGTGCATTTGCTTCCTTTCCACGGGAAAGCCCTCATGACACACTCAGCCCTTCTGTGAGATGGAACCCTCCCTGGCCATCTCTGCTGTTCTCTCCCTGTGCTTTCGTGTTCTTCCCAGTTACTCAGAGTCTATATACTACAACATTAACTTGTCACTATTAAATAAATTTTTAATTTGTGCCAGAATTGAGACTTGAACTCAGGGCCTGGATGTTGTCTAAAGGATGAATTTATTGAATGCTTAGTCTAAGGTTTAACATATTTAAAATACTTTCTTGCTCCCTTAAGTTAATACAAACTACCTGGCCTGGGTCTGGGAAGGTGGCTCAGTGGTAGAGTGCTTGTCTTGCATGCATGAGGCCCTGGGTTCGATTCCTCAGCACCACATAAACAGAAAAAGCCGGAAGTGACTCTGTGGCTCAAGTGGTAGAGCACTAGCCTTGAGCTGAAGAGCTGAGGGGCAGCACCGAGGCCCAGAGTTCAGGCCCCACGACCCACCAAAAACAAAAACAAAACAAAACCAAAAAAAACTACCTGTCCTATTTTGAAACCAGGTGTGTGTTCAAAAAGATGATGGATATTAATGTCCCCATAATACTTTATGAACCACATGGAATGCTTTTATATATGTGCCAAAGATTTTAATTTTTTTCCCAGTATTATTGAATCATTAATAAAGTCATGTGTTTTTTGTTAACAGTCAGCCATTGAGAAACTGACCCACGATTACCTGAACTTGTTTCACTTCCCGCCTCTAATTAAGGTAAGGCTTTTTCCTTACTGAGAGCACGGTTACCTTTATTAACCCATGCACCTGCACATCCACACCTCACTTTGCCCAGGTGGGAAACTTGTGTTTGAAGTGAATCTAACTGTCTAACAAAAGGCCCTTTCAAGACTAGGATGCTATAAACTGAACACACTTGTTCCTCATGAGTTAGAATATTAACAACACATTTATGATAGGAACTGCACATCTCTCCTTCAGGGCTGAGACATCTAACTGCCCTCCATTGTTGTGAGGAATTGGGCCTCTCACCTGGCTCTACACACTGTAGGAATTCACACACCAGAGGCTCTGAATTATCACTTGCCCTGGAGGGGTGGAAGGTTTATTGTATAGACGAGATATTAATATACAGTATCTCCTATCTTTGGACACTATGTACCAATACCCTTTGTGGAGGTTTGAAACTGAGATCAGTTTCAAACCCACTGGTACTGTTTTCCCTTATATACATGGCTATAATAAAATTTAATTTATTAATTAGACATAGTAAGAGATTAACAGCAATAATTAATACTAAAATAGGCAGCTCTTATACACACACACACAGACATACTTGCTAGCAGCTGTACAATTCTTCATTGAAAAGAATTTATAAATACCTTCAGACTCAAGTTGAAATCTTACAAGGGACCTCCAGATACAATGTTCATTGCCCCAAAGTGTGTGAAAGAAATCATTTGGCAAAGTTTTTACAGGCTTGATAGGTCATTTCTCTTGTTCTGTGTAGTTTGAAATTGTGGCTTAATCCAGAAATAACCAAAAGTTAAAAAACTGATCCAAAAGGCCAAAAGGGTTCTACTTTACAGAAGCAGTCAAAGTAAAAACCTCACATTAAATAAATGATGCTGGGTTTTCTGTTTTAGGACTCTGGGGGTGAACCTGAAGAAAATGAGGAAAAAATAGTGAACCTTGAACTTGTTTTTGGTTTTCACTTGAAACCAGGAACTGGCCCACAGGTAAATTATATTTCAAATCCTTTGGGGGAAATTTCAATCTAATTTATTCCACTGAAACAATCAGTCAACTGGCACTGTGATTCTGAGTGAACTTACAGACTTTATAGAATAAGATTTAGCTAGCAGTCTAGGAATCCTGTCTTCTCCAATGGGGAAGAATGCTGCGAGAGACACCAAGGCAGTGCACAGCAAAGCCCTGGTAGGGATGGAAGTGGTGGGTCCCATAGGGTGCTGCTCCTGGTGCCTGTTTCCTAAAGGAAATCAGCAGCAAACCAGCACTGAGACTGGAGCTCTGGGCACTCTAGAAACACAAATTATCAGCTTCAAATAGGGTGTCAGGGCATCTGATCAGAACTCATTCGGAGGCTTGATCTTTATGTGATTTTTAAGAGTCAGGGAGAAAAAACGACTTGTCTAGGTAGCATGTGCACAAGAATTTTAATAGGTCTCTGTTACTGTAGAGCACCATAAATAGCAATTAATAGTGTAACGATTAATTGACCAATTATGGTGTGTGAGGCATGGAGTACCAGTGTGTAAATGCTGTCTTCCCCTATTTCCAAATGTGGAAATGAGGTTTGCAGAGGTTAAATGTGTTGCTCAAAGGTTATCTGACTAGCAGAGTGTCAGCCGCTGTCTCCCCAGGACCCCAGCTCTTAATTCCGATATTCTTTATCTTTCCTTGAGGGTCAAGAGAGCTTATGAACACAGTTCCTCATTCCTGTAGATGGTTTCTAGGGGGAAGACTTCAACAGGCTCCACTGGACCATGGGCCATGCTTACCCAAACATGCTTTCCCCAGACCAGTGCTGGTGCTTGGGGATTGGGAGTTGTTGGAGAGTTGAGTTTCACCTGGATCTATAAAAGATGCTCTATCTAGACCCCTGTGGGGAAGTCTCACCTGCCCAATTGTAGCTGCATTGATGCCTCCCCTGCCCAATGGAACATGTGACCTCCCCTGATCTCAAGGTGTTTCTTGGCACATGGTTGAAGGAATGCTATTCTGAATCCAGGCTTGAGTCACCCTGTATGCATTCCAGAAAGGGGGCCAGAGAGGAACTTTCTCTCTGTAGCAATATCAAAGGGGTCTTTCTAATCCTGAAATTTGTAGCTGTGGGCACCCTTGAGTCCATCTGATATAAACCATTGTAGTTTGCCTTCTTTGGTATCCTTAGCTCCATGGTGCTTCATTTATGAGTTCTCTTTGTTCTAACCTTTTCATGGCTTATAGGTCATAAAAAGAGAAAGAAGAATTTCCTTGAGAGAGAACACAAACAAAAAATGTTTTCAATTAAGGAAGAAATGATTTATTAATGGAAGCTGAAAATACATATTATTTCTTATTATTTCTTTAAAGCAATTTTATTGTAAAGGTGATATACAGAGGGGTTCCAGATACATAAGTCAGGTATTGAGTACATTTCTTTTTGAACAGTGTCGTCTCTTCCCACATTATCTCCCAGTTTTTTCTCTCCTGAGCCCTCTCCCCTCCAAGTTGTATAGTTCATTTTCAACATAGTGTCTAAGGAGTATTACTGCTGAATTAGTTCACCCTTTTTCCCACCATTTCTGGGGTTCCTCTTCCTCTCCCCAAATCAGATAAACTTACATACAAGACAAAAGGTGCCGAAAACAAAAACAAAAGGGGGGCGGGACAAGCGCTGGTGGCTCACGCCTGTAATCCTAGCTACTCAGGAGGCTGAGAGCTGAGGGGCACAGTTCAAAGCCAGCCCGGGCAGGAAAGTCCGTGAAACTCTTATCTCCAGTAAACCACCAGAAAACCGGAAGTGGTATTGTAGCTCAAGTGGTAGTGCGCTCGCCTTGAGCTGAAGAGCGCAGGGACAGCGCCCAGGCCCAGAGTTCAAGCTTCACAACCAACCAAAAAAAGGGGGGGGGACAGAAAAGAAAGAAAACCTACAGAAAGTAAAATTAAAAACCTCTTGTTTCCATTTCTTGGAATTCATTTTGATAAGAATCATTTTATATGATCATATGCACATAGCTATTCAGCCCTCTCCTAAGAATATCCTCTTTTGTTCTCATTGTGTGAAATGTTTAGAGTCCTGTTTACCATGTCCAGGTGTAATTTTTTGTCTTTTACTATCTATTGGGTTTAAAAATCAGAGACTATTGATGATATTTGGGACAAAACACAATGATCAATTTTAATATAATTTTATAGACATCTTCAGGCACTTATTTGTTATGCACAAATATATTGCTATAACTTTTTATGTTTTCCTGTCCTGGGTCACTTAGCTGGAAGAATAATTTCATGCATTCATTCAGCAGACAATTGCTGAGCCCTTACTATGTTCATGGCTGTAGACTAGATTCTCAGAATACAGAGTCAACCTGTGCAGTCTGGGCTTACAAGAAGCCCATAGCTTATTGGGAGAAACAGACAAGTGAGTAGTTAAAGTTCAGAAAGATGCATTTTCTCAATGCCTGAACATTATTGTGTGGGGTGAGAATGGGGTGAAGTCTGGGTAGAAGTAATGCTTAAACTAAACATTAAAACTGGGTGCTGTTGACTCACACCTGTAATCCTAGCTACTCAGGAGGCTGACATCTGAGGATCACAGTTCAAAGCCAGCCTAGACAGAAAAGCCCATGAGACTCTTATCTCCAAATAATTACCGAAAAAGTTGGAAGTGGTGCTGTGGCTTAAGTGGTAAGGTGCTAACCTAAGCAAAAGGAGCTCAGGGACAGTGCCCAGACCCTGAATTCAAGCACCAGGACCAGGGGTAAAAATTGAAAACCACTAGGATTTGCTAAGTAGGGAGAGATGTTAAAGGCAAAGAAACTGTGTATGTAAAATCTTAGATACACAAAGCCAGGCAAACCCAGTGAGCTCTTTTGGGGTTCCTTTCAATAGGCCCTACAGCACAACTCAAGCATCCTAACCCTAGAAAGACTTAGCAAGAAGCAGGAGAGTAGTGTGCTGAGAGTTAAAGCCAGAAACAACAGCAACAACTATCTTTTGTGCTGGGCTTAGGAGTTTGAAAGATTTAAGCAGAGTCGACAAGACTCAATTTAGCTTTCTAGACCATCTCTTAAAGGCAAGAGGAGTATAAGATGGGAAGGGACCAGGCTAGAATGAGAAAGACCTGAGAGTAAACAGAGATGGCAAATAGATTCCAAGAATGTAGGAATGAGGCTGTCACAGTGCTACAGTTCCTGGGATCTACTGAGAGAGAACTGATGAGATTTGTCACTAGCAGAAAATGGGGTGAGTGAGAAGGAAATGCCAGGATTGGACCTAAGGTTTCTAGATAGGTAGTATTATGACAGATCAGAAGTAAACTATCTTATGTGAATGCAGTACTAAGGAGCTGAAAGCAAAGAAATGACACGTTAATCAGGAAAAGCTTTTTGGAAGGGATGAGCATTGAATTGGAGCTTGAAGAGGTTGATAGACAATTGCAAACCAATTGTCAGAAGATAATGTTTCAAGCTTATGTTTAGGGAATACTTCCTCCTAACGGTGTCAAGATTTTACGAATATCATCTCATTGATCCTCTTGGCATCTGTATGAGATGCAGAAGGCACAACATTGTCATCACTGATTAGGAAATAGATAACAAGAGAAAGGGTGTGACCAGCCTAGTGTGGGGGGCGGGAGAGAACAGAGCTAGGCCAGAAATAAAGGCTTTATTTCTGTGTTTTGAACATGTGTTAGCCCTGATACCTGATCTGTTAATCCATCTGTAAACTTAAATAAAACAGTATTGGAGTAGATCACTGGGCATTTCTAAGCTACCCAGTCATGTCAAGGGATAGCCTTATAAAATACTTGCTCACAAAAGTGCTGTGTATGAAAACTCTGTTACCTTGATCCTTAAATGTAGGACACACACACACACACACACACACACACACACACACACACATTCCCACACTCAAGGACTCCCTCAAAATCCCAGCTAACTGAGTTCTTATGAGCCATCTTCACAGAAAAAGTGAAACATTATGCCCACTCTACCTATAACTAAGATAAGCCTGACAAGTCTTACAGTTGCAACTTTGGAAATTCTCCTCAGACCTAAGAGTTTCAGATCAGAGACATTTGCTTATTGCAAGTAAAACTAAAGGTGTATTCTACTGGGAACCACTCACTGGGCCTAGTGTATGAAAGTGACTTAAATGAAGATGGCTACTTTTCCTCTTTACCTCTGACAAGGCCCGCCAGGCAACTACCTCTTAAGAGTACTATGCTGGGTCAGTAACTTTAAGTCTACCAAGACAAAACAATGAAAATATTACAACACAAAGACACAAATAGATGATGAGGAAGAGCCCTTTTGTTGTAAGATCAACCTTTTCTAAAAATCCAGTATAGCCCATGCCTATAATCCTATTTAGAAAGCTGACATCTGGAGATCACAGTTTGAAGCTAGCCTGAACAAAGAAATCCACAAGCCTAGTATCTTCTGTGAAACAGCAAAAAAAAAATACAACTGGAGGCCTGGCTCAAGTGGTAGGACTCCAGTGGTGAGAGGAAGAAAGGAGGGAGGGGGAGAAGGAAGGAAGGAAGGATAGAAGGAAGGAAGGAAGGAACTTTAAAGTTTAAATTATTTTTCTCAGCTATTACCTTACAACCAGATGGTTTATGGCACAGCTGAAGCTGGTTTGCAGAAGGTTGGAAAGCCCTCTCTGCTGCAGAAGGCAAAGGTCACTGCAGTGACACGTTGCCCAGGATCTGAATCTTTACAGCTACACTTCTCCAGAGAGCTGGATCTGACCTCACACCATAGTCACTCACTTCTCCCCAAAACAAAATGTCCTTTTCCATTACCTTTTGTCAGACAACCAACCGGCAGGGAGGAAAAATCATGATTGAGCCAAAGACTACATGGGAAATTTCAACTAATAAGTAGCTTTTCCCCTGTTACTTGATGTGTTTCTAAAGAATAAAGTTGTTTGTTTAAATAGCACTGTATATTAAGATAGCCTACAAGTTATGGCAATTGAATCGGCAGAAATTGAATCTTTCTCTGCTTGACTGCCTCTCCTGTGAGGACAGGAAATGCCTGTATAATTGTCATTTCCCTCATACTTCCAGCATACACTGCAGTGAATATTTTTTATGCCACCATTATAACTCAGCATGGTAGGAAGCACCATCCCTGTACTTCTCTCCTCATGAACGCCAAGAGCAGAGGTGAAACTCCTTGCCCAGAGTGCCTGCCTAGAAAGAGACTACTCTAATGGTCTAGTCTAAGGTCTAGTCAATGGTCACTGTGTCATATACCCTCCTTCTGTAAACTACCATTGTTGAGTACATATCTTAGACTAGGTGCATTGGTAATCAGTTGGGTTTGGGTCCGTTTATAGTATAGTCCTACAATTTCTGATTTATAAGGAAAATGTCTTGTGTTTCACATGGTAAAGTCTTTAACTTGGGCACATAAAAAAAGCAGCTTGGGCATGTAATTCCTGCAATCAGGAGGCTGAGACAGGAGGATCAGTTGCTGAGAGACCAGATGAGGATAGATAGAGGTTTGTGGTTAACTTGAGCAAGTAGTAAGACTATTCCAAAAAAACAAAAAACAAAAAAAATAACAAGTTGGTCATTAGTGGCTCATGCCTATAATCCTAGCTGCTCCCAAAACTGAGATCTGAAGATAACAGCTTGAAGCTAGCCCAGGCAGGAAAGTCCATGAGACTCTTATCTCTAATAAACTATCAGAAAATTAGAAGTGGAGCTATAGCTCAAGTAGAGCACTAATCTTGAGCAAAAAGCTCAGGGACAGCTCCCAGGCCCTCAGTTCAAGCCCCAGGACCAGCATACACAACAACAACAACAACAGTAATAATAATAACAATAATAATAAAAAAACAAAAAAATGACAAGTGTAATTATGCATACCTATAATCCCAGCACTTGGGAAGTTGAGACAAGAGGAGCAAAATTGGAGACAAGCCTGGGATATGTAGCAAGACCCTGTCTCAACAAACAAACACAAAAAACAGAAAGCAGCTTCTAGAAAAATCAAGCAGCTTCAAGCCCTCCCCAGGTAGCAAGCACACTTTTTATTATTAAAATATTCAGGTTCATAGAATTTATTATTATAGCTTTTATCATCTCACCCGTCGGGAATATTGATTCTCAACTTGCCAAGAGAGAACCGATTAAGTCACCCAGCAGTTTTCTCACCGAGATCTTTTCTGAGACTTTGTGCAGTTCACATTCAAAAGCAGAGTGAGGAAGAAAACTACTCAGGAGTCATCCTGAATGATCAGATTCACTCCATCTAGTCCCTCTTTTCCCTGTCCTCAGTGAGAAACAAAATCTGAATGAAGTTGGATCCTTGTGGGTCTGACCACCTGCCATAGATAAGAGGGCAGCATCCTCCTCCCTTCCCGACGCTCTCAGCCATGGACCCCTGAATAGGATGCACTTCCGGACTCAAACCACCCCATTCCACATAGCCATCATGCCTACTTTCCTTTTGAGGGGTGCTCTAACGGATCAGGAGGCCAGGAAGAGAAGAGGAATACTTTACCGAGGAGGAAGCCCTTCAAGCAGATGGGGGTGTCTAGAGGATATCTCCTTACTGCCCTTCTTCCCTTCCTCTGGCCAGCCTTGGCCTTGGTGACCCCCTGGCCACTTTCCCCACCACGACCAGGAGAAAATCAGTCAATAATTCTGCTTCTTTTGTGGTTTTATCTATAGGTTTAAAAAAAATACCACTTTTTCCAAATGTTTCCTGCTTGCATTGTGCTCGGGTCTTTATTAGATTGCTTGTAAAATGCTGCATTTAATAAACTTAATTGAATCTCCAGGCCCTTTCTCAAAGCACTATAAATATCAAAAACTGTCAAATAGGCCTTTTTCCCCCTATTGTGTAATTTTTGTAAATGGATAGATAAACATGAATAAAATAACAGGGCACAAAGAAAAGATTTTGTAAGGAAGTATAAAGCCAATACCTTTTTTTTTGTAAAATTTCAGTTAAAAAAGCAGAGCTTTTCTCTACTTTGATATAGGTTGAATTTACTAAAAATTCAGGAAAAGGAAGTTTACTTCCATTGATCAACTTGGGGGAGGCTGTCAGAATGGACATAGACATGTATGTGTGGCTAAGTATATAAACTTGCAGTGGTCGAATTCTAAGAAATACAAAGGTTGGGGGAGGAAACAGTTATCAGTTCAAGAGTTAAAAGTTTTGGTTACACAACAAATAATAAATCTAGAGATCAGTTGAACACTGTAGTGCTTACAGTTAACAAGGCCATGTGTCCTTAAGGCAGATCTTATGTTAAATGTTCTTATCACAGTAATAATAATAAGACAGCAGAGGAAACTTTTGGAGGTGATAGGTAAGTTGATGGTAGGGTGAAGTATGATTTTATTAATGTTACTTATCTTTAGAAGATCAAGTTATTTATACCATGATCACACTTCCAAAACACAACGTGGGTTTTTGTTTTGTTTGTTTGCTTGATTGTTGCCAGTCCTGGGGCTTGAATTCAGGGACTGGGTGCTGTCTCTGAGCTTTTTAGCTCTAGCCTAGCCCTCTACCATTTGAGCCACAGCTTCACTTCTAGTTTCTTTTTGAAGGAGAGAAAGTATTCATTGAAGAGTCTCATAGATGTTCTTTCCCAGATTGGCTTTGAGCTATGATTCTCAGATCTCAGTCTCATAAGTAGCTAGGGTAACAGGTGTGAGCCACTATCATCTGGCTAAACCCCAAATTTTAATTGATATCACAGAAGCAAATGCAGTTCAGGTTCTTCTAAGTGAATAATCCACTGCTGGTTTCTAATGAAAGATTGTGGGATTGAGCTCTGATGATTCAGTTGGAGAGCTGCCCCTTAGAGCTGGACAGACCTGGTGAGATACAAGGTATGAGCTACATGTCTGCTGACAGAATAGCAGTTATATGTGCATGCCAGCCTGCCAGAGAATGTCTAGTAACTGGAAAAAAGAACCTTGAGTTGCAGCATTTTAGGATTTCTAAGATGTAAATATTCCTACCATGCCGACTTCAAGTCACCACTATGATGTCACTGACCTTGAAGTTCTGAAGTCGCTGACCTTGAGGTTCTGACCTCAATGAACTTGAGGTTGAGAAGAGATGTAAGCAATTGGCTCAGGAGAACTGGCTTTTACACACTATTGGATTCAAGATGATGAATTCCTTTAAAAATTGGCAAATAGGATTTGGGTAGGTGGCTCAGTGATAGAGTGCTTGTCTTGCATGCACGAGGCCCTGGGTTTGATTCTTCAGCACCACATAAGCAGAAAAAGCTAGGAGCAGTGCCGTGGCTCAAGTGGTAGAGCGCTAACCTTGAGCTGAAGAGCTGAGGGACAGAGTTCAGGCCCAGAGTTCAGGCCCCACAATGGCAAATAGTAACATCGGCTCAACTAAATTACAGATGCTCAAAGGCATTAGCTCCAGTCTTCTGAATTCACTGTTAGCTTAAGGCTTCTTGAATCCTCATTATCTTATAGTATCATACTGACCATTGCATATGAGTTGAAAAAGTTGTATTTGAGGCTGTGAAAAGTTCAACTCAACTTACAGAGACAGAGAAACAAAATTGAAATGGCTATCTTTGGGAAAGTGTCAAAACCATCCTGGGTGGTTGATAGGGGCAGTTGCTGCCGGCAGAGGGTATTTGCTGTTAGAACAGGCTGTTAAGACTAAGGCCCACTGTAAGGACTGTGGAGGAGGCCTTAGTAGTCACCAAACATTTGGTCTTAAGAAGAATCACCTCAAAAAGGGACCAATTATTTGAAATACAATTCAAAGTACTGTTAGGAAGCCAGGTGCCAGTGGCTCACACCTGTAATCCTAACTACTCAGGAGGCTGAGATCTGAGGATCACGATTCAAAGCCAGCCCAGCAGGAAAACCTGTGAGACTCTTATCTCCAACAAACCATCAGAAAAACAGAAGTGGCCCTGTGGCTCAAGTGATAGAGCACTAGGCTTGAGCTGAAGAGCTGAGGTACAGCACCCAGCCCAGAGTTCAAGTCCTATGACCGACAAAATTAAAATTAAAAAAAAAATTTTTAAAGCACTGTTAGGAAATCAAGGCTATATGACAACCATATGAATCTAGATCTCCAAATGTGAATAGAGAATAGCCCAACTGGTAAAATGTCTATCCACTAAGTCAGGAATTTTATTTTTTTATGTGATTGTCTTTCTCACAGTCATGGCTGGAGGAGAAAAACAGCTTAGCAAGTAGAACAGCTATTTTTTTTTTTTAATTTTCACTGTCCAGGAGAAAAGTTTCTTTCCTACAGATTTCTCAGTATCAACAATAACAACAAATGAAGCAGCATTTAAGTAAGACAGGTTTCCTTCTGTATTAGTTAAGAAGCCTAGTCTGAGACACAGTAGATTCTTAGTTATTCACAAATCAACAGCAAGTCTTGACTTACTATTCTTTTTTTAAAAAAAAACAAGTACCTAGTACCTTCCAATTTCAAATATAGTTTTAAAAAATGGCTTCTCCTAACATGTCAACTAACATCTGAACGACCTGAACTCGACAAGCATGGAACACATCACTTGATTTGTTTCCCTTCGTTTTAACATCATCCCTAAAGTCCCCTTTTCATACATGACTCCAATAACAGCCCCCCAAAAGACACTCTAACACCCTTATCTCCACTGGTGTCTACTTGGAACCAATCTGCCCTGACCTTAGACACAAGCCATTGTTAAGGGTATAACACATTTACATATTTTGCAATAAAACATCAGTTATTTGCATTACTGTGTCAAGTTTTATTTGATTCTTTCACCTAAAAATGACTCATTTTCCTTTCTTGTATTTAAAAAAAAAAACCAACTACTCTAAGCTTGTTTGAGAATAATCAAAAATTGCCCATTTAGCTAGAAGTCATTTTCTTTTCAAAAGGCAAATGTTATTTAATCTTTCAGCTGTTCATTGTGCCATCATAAATACTTTCTTTTCAGCACAGTTGTGGGGACTGAAATGAGCCCACTAATTGCCTCCCATTTCGACTGACATGTGGTGGTTTAGTGGAAAGAGAACGCAGCAGGGAGAAGGAAATAGGAGGCTGAGAAAATGAGAGCTAATTATTTTCACTGCCTCATGTCAGGCTCTGTGTCAGCCTTGTTTTTACAAACTGGAAGGTTTAGCACTAAATAAAACAAACTGGCGTCATGTTTTTATATACTGGCAGTGTCATGGAAGCAGCTGCGCATCTCAAAGACAATATAATGCCTGCGTTCGCATGGACACCATCTGACAGACACTGTGAGCCACGGCTAATGAGGATATCACAGTGTTGCCAAAGTGAAAGGTGCTGAATTATGTATGATTCTTCATGAGTGCAGCAATAGTCCTGTACATCATTATGAGACATTGTTTTGCTGAAGAGATTAAACATTCTTAGTTCCAGACCCTGCAACCTATACGGCACTGAAAGAGGTTATTAATGGAATTTTTTTTTTTTTTGGTGGGGGAGAGTTTCTTGTGGATTTCTTTAGGGTTGAAAAACTAATCTCATGGGACAAAGCCCTGGTGGGTCATGACACTGTATAGATAAAGAAGAGAGGCAAATTAACCATACTTGTATTCACTGCCTTTTAAAGGCAACATAATAAAATGTAGTATAGCGGGGTTATACTTAATGATAAATAACCCAGGTGCTACCAAGGGCCGCTCTACTCTCCTGCCTTTAACCCAGCAGGTTCCTGCAGCTGAGCTACATAATAATGTCGAGGTTGCATGCAAAGGAGCCTTCCCAGGCCCAGGTCACGGCTCCTCAGCATCGCCCTACTGTCATACCAGCAGGACCCGATATTTTTATCCTGTTTTTATTTCATCTGGCATTACTTCTTATATTTCACAACCCTCAGTTGCTTGCAATGACTGTTACCTTGTTCTGCCTACTCTCAAGTCTTAAAAAAGCAAAAGTTTCTTCTGGTTACTCTATTGTATATTTTACAATATTTGTCAGCTCAGGCCTTTTCTCTGGAGCCTCGAGCCTTCTCAGGTGATTTTACTTTGTATCCATTCATAAGAGAAGGAAAGCGAGTATTGATTTTTGAAAGCTAATGTCTCCATAGTTGGAGTTGTCACATTGAAGACTTGAATTCCTGTCCTTGGAAGATGAATGACCCTGCCACAGATCATTCCCATTTCCGAGCCTCAAATGGGGACTGTGTTCTCCAAAGCAGGCCAAGACCAGGAAGGTTAAATAACATAGATAGATCTCGGAAACCTTAGACCAGGCATGTGGTTCTGTATATTTTAATCTATGGTGACAAACCAAAACCTGTAGCCAGATATTGGTAGTTTATGCCTGTAGTCCTAGCTACCCTGGAGGCTGAGATCTGAGGATCATAGTTTGGAGCCAGCCTGGATAGAAAAATCTGAGAAAGTCTTATCTCCGACTGAGCAGAGGTGGAGCAGTGGCTCAAGTGGCAGAATATCAGCCTGATCGAGGGAGAGGGTGGAGGCACTGATTTCCAGCCCTAGTATCAGCACCGAAAAAAAAGAAAAAAAACAAAAGCAAAAGACTGCTGCTTGTATAGGGGGGCTCTCCTGGAAAGGGCATGAAGGGGGTAAAATTTCTGGAAATAACTTCCTACTTCTTTTTTTGTTTTGTTTTGTTTTTGTTTTTTAATAGAAAGTCTCACTGTGTTATCCAAGCTAATTTCCAAGTCAAATCCTCCTACCTCCACTCCCCTCATGCTGATATTACAGGTTTATAGGCATGTACTGCCAGCTCATCTTACTTGTTTCATTGTTTATACTGGTATATGTATATTAGTTTTTTCATCAAAACTCAGACTGTACACTTAAAAATCTGTTCATATTTCATATGTAAATTATGCCTCATTAAGAAAGCACATTAAATTTTCTTTTTTTTTTTGGTTGGTCATGGGGCTTGAACTCGGCCTGGGCGTGAGCCACCAGTGCCCGGCTTCTTTTTTGTTTGTTTGTTTGTTTGTTTTTGTTTGTTGGTCATGAGGCTTGAACTCTGGGCCTGGGTGCTGTTCCTTAGCTCTTCAGCTCAAGGCAAGCACTCTACCACTTGAGCCACAGGACCACTTCCAGTTTTCTGGTGCTTAATTGGAGATAAGAAGAGAAGAGTCTCATGGACTTTCCTGCCGGGGCTCATTTTGAACCATGATCCTCAGATCTAAGCCTCCTGAGTAGTTAGGAGTAGTAGGCGTGAGCCACCAACACCGGCTACATTAAATTTTCTTAATGTTTATAACCTTCAGCTAAAGATAATCTATAAAAGCCTGGCTGACTGTTGCCTTGTGAAGTATCATAAATTATTTTGGCCTTGAATTTTTTTTTAATTTTATTTTATTTGTGAACATACTGTACAGAGGCAGGTCCCATGATTTCCCTTATTTGCAATATCTAGTATATGTATGAATCAAGCGGAAAAAGTCAGATAATGTGATGTCAGGAAAATGAACCCTTAGATATGTATTTTAATGTTTTTTTTCTTTCATGCATGTGTTTCTAACGCATTTATAAGATTATCTCTTTGTTGCTTTGTATGTCCCTTCCCCACAGTATAACCCCCCTTTCAATATATTTGATGTCAGTATAACTTGTGGAGGAGATGGGGAAAAACAAGTCGCTCTTGGCCTTGAAATTTTTTAAGATTTATCTACTGTGTTGATAGTTCCAATTAAATTTTGGTAGAAGAAAATTGCTCGAATTGCCCAACTATTACCTTTTTTTCCTAGTTGGAAAATGTACTTCTATGTTGATTTTTTTTTCTGTTTTGTTTGTTTATGTGTCAGTCCTGGAGCTTGAACTCAGGGCTTGGGTGCTGTTCTTGAGTTGTTTTTTTTTTTCTCTCAAGGTTAGTCCTCTACCACTGGAGGCACAGATCCACTTCTGGCTTTTTTTGGTAGTAAATTATAGAGAAGAGTCTCACAGTCGGCCAGAGGCATGGCTCAGTTGGTAAAGCGCCAGCCAAGAGCAAAAGTACCAGGTGCAGAGTTTGAGTCCCAGTTTCATATCTAAAAAAATTAAAAAGACAGGAGTCTCATGGACTTTTTTTTGCCCTGGCTGTCTTTGAACCTTGATCCTCAGATCTCAGCCTCCTGAGTCGATGGGATTACAAGTGTGAACCACCAGCACCTGGCTTTGATTTTTAAAATTTTCTTCCCTTTCTCTTTCTCTCTCTGTCTCTCTCTTCCTTTCTTTTCAGAATAGAGAAAGGGCATCTATGTTTGGTGCAATTTATAGTAGCTTGGAATTCCAAAGTGATTTTTTACAAAGAGATAACTTAACCTACCACTGATTGTTGTTTAGGATTTTTTTCTTAATGTGTGTGTGTATGTGTGTGTGTGTGAGTGAGAGAGAGAGAGAGAGAGAGAGAGAGAGAGAGAGAGAGAGAGAGAAATGTTCACATTAATTGGCCATCCTGAAGCAGTTGAGTTGGAATGCTTCCCTAACCTCTACTTACTTGCTCCTAAAATTACCCAGATACTTCAATAGCTGTCCAGAAAAATGTACACATCTTGACAATTATTAGAACATCCTTTCTTTCAGCAATTTCAAATGTAATATGCCCTTTCTCCCCCAACAAAAATCCACCTGTTTCTCACAAATTTGTGTGGAGATGTGGAGTTTTTTTTTTTTTTTGCCAGTCCTGGGGCTTGAACTCTGGACCTTCTTTTACTCAAGGCAAGTGCTCTGCCACCTGAGCCACAGTACCATTTCTGACTTTTTTTTTGAGTCATTTATTGGAGATAAGAGTCTCACAGAGTTTCCTGCCTGGGCTGGCTTCAAACCATGATCCTCAAATCTCAGCCTCCTGAAGTAGCTAGGATTACAGGAGTGAGCCACCAGCAGCTGGCTCAAACTTTTTATCTAATAGAAAATTTCAAGTCACTCCGTTTCCCTACCCAAAATCATAGCAAAATCACTTCCAATGCCTAATTCTGCTTCTAAGCTAGTCTATGCCCTGTGGATTAGTCAACATTCCCTAAGAAGGTGCCTCAAAGGATATATTCCAACAGTACACACCATCTTAAACAAGAATCCAGTTAGAAAATAAAAATTAGAGGTGATCAAACCCATCTTCCTGGTCTTGCATCTGAAATAAGACAAGAGAGGCCAGGTGCCGGTGGCTCATACCTGTAATCCTAGCTACTCAGGAGGCTGAGATTTGAGGATCACAGTTCAAAGCCAGCCCAGGTAGGAAAGTCCATGAGACTCTCATATCCAATAAACCACTAGAAAACCGGAAGTGGCGCTGTGGCTCAAGCAGTAGAGCGCTGGCCTTGAGCTGAAGAGCTGAGGGACAGTACCCAAGCCCAGAGTTCAAGCCCCACGACTAACAAAAAAAAAAAAAAAAGAAAGAAAAAAAGAAAAAAGACAAGAGAGCTCACTCAGATGGTAGGAAATCCCATAATGCTGTACAGCCAATAGGTAGCCTTGTACAGGGCTGGAAGGGAAACTGGCTATCTTAGAATTTATAGAGACAATATTTTTTCATCTTTCCTATAGTGCCTTACAAAGGAATTCATCAGGAGAACTTGAACTATTTTTAATAGTTCCCTTTCATATTGATGACACTTCCTAGACACTTCCTAGTTTTTCCTTTTGTTAACCAATGACAAGGAAAAGTAAACAATGAGGGGGAAACTATAGTTCAGATCCATAGTGTTCTCCATGGGTCCAATATTAAAGACTTAATTTCAGCTTGGAGCTTTTCAGAGGTTGGGGGACCTTTAAAAGGCGTGGCCTAGTGGGAGGTCTTTAGGTCATCAGGAACATGCCTTCATTGTAGGTTGATTGTAGGTTCCCAGTCTCCTTCTTTATTACTTTTTCACTCCTTGGCCATGAAATTATCTTTTTTGCTCCAGTATACACCATGATGTGCTGTTTTACCACAGGCCCCAAAGCAACAGGTCAATCAACCATGGGCTGAATAAAAATTATCTCAGGTGTTTGTTCTAGTGATGCAAGGCTGACTAACTAATACAAGCATTCTGTTCTTCATGGTAGCAAGAGACTGCTTTGGTTCAAATCTGAACACAATCCATCACTTGCTTACCTGTGTGATCTCAGTCAAATCACTGAGATTCATTTTCTCTCTGAGATTCAGTTTCCTTAAATGAGATAAGGCTCTCTGGCTGTCAGTCACATGTAATATCTACTGTGTCTCCAGATATCTGATAGTTGTTCTTAGGAGGGCTTTATTGGGATCTGTTGAAACAGAAGAGAAGTGTTGTTATATAGCCCATCTATGAAAGAAAGAAGGTTTTTGTATTTGTTCCCCTACAGTCATTTTTATTGCTACCTCTCAATTACACTTTCTTTTTTTTTTCAATACTGGTTATTCTCTGATCCCAGATCCCTGGATCTCCTGACCAAGGAAGATACTATGACCAAGCCTCCTACACAGGCAAGGTCTTGGTCTAGATCATTTTGCACCTTGCTGCCCATCAAAGCTTCCTTCCCTTGTCCTCTGTCCCATCACTTCCTCTTTTGTTGTTGTTGTTAGTGGTGGTGGTGGTGGTGGTGGTGGTAGGGGTCATGGGGTTTGAACTCTGGGCCTGGGTGCTGTACTAAAGCTCTTCAGCTCAAGGCTAGTGCTCTACCATTTTGAGTCACAGCATTACTTACAGTTTTCTGGTGGTTGATTGGAGATAAAATCTCATGGACTTTCCTTTCTGGGCTGGCTTTTAACAGTGGTCCGTAATCCTCAGATCTCAGCATCCTGAGTAGCTAGGCTTATAAGCGTGAGCCGTGGGTGCCTGGCTACTTTCCATCACTTCTGAATGACAAGCCAGCTAGTCTAGTAAACAAAATGCAGTTGTATTGACTACATATCAGATATAATAATAATCATTCCACTGGGTGCCGGTGGCTCACGCCTATCATCGTAGCTACTCAGGAGGCTGAGATCTGAGCTCTGAGCATCCTGGTTCAAAGCCAGCCCAGGCAGGAAAGTCCATGAGACTCTTTTTTTTTTTTTTTTTTTGTCGGTCGTGGGGCTTGAACTCTGGGCCTGGGTGCTGTCCCTCAGCTCTTCAGCTCAAGGCGAGCGCTCTACCACTTGAGCTACAGCGCCACTTCCGGTTTTCTGGTGGTTTATTGGAGCTAGCAGTCTCTCCTGCCCGGGCTGGCTTTGAACCGTGATCCTCAGATCTCAGCCTCCTGAGTAGCTAGGATTACAGGCGTGAGCCACCAGCGCCCGGCTCCATGAGACTCTTATCTCTAATAAACCACTAGAAAACCAGAAGTGGCACTGTGGCTCAAGAGTTAAGGCGCAGGGCTTGAGCTGAAGAGCGTAGGGACAGCACCCAGGCCCAGAGTTCAAACCCTACAACTGACCAAAAAATAGTAATAATAATAATAATCACTCCTTTTTCAGCTCCTAATTCAATTCAAACATAATGCCAGGAAATGTGTTCATACAGTAGCCCACCTGTGACTGAAGAACTGAAACTCAAAAAGGTGGCATACGTTGGTTATGGTTGTGGGGAACAGACAAAAACCGGGAGTGAAATGTAAACTTGTGATCTTCTACCTTCTGTCATTTTGATAGGGATCATCAATCTCTTGAGCCAATTGATTGAACAACAGAGACATTTTATACTACCAGGGCTGAGGTGGTTTTGGAAACAAAAAGTCCTTTGAGCTCCTATGGGATCTCTTAGAATCTAGAGCTGTCTACTTTTGACTTGTGCCTGTCAGGGTTGCGAGTTTGAAAGTCACTATTGAACCTTTCAAAAGCAGCACTCACATTTCTAATACTCATATCAAACCAAATTCAATACCAGCTCACCCTGGTAAAATGGGTGGTTTTCAAACCAGAGCCCCCAGTTTCACTACCTGGTCCCTAATCATGCAATGCATGTGAGCCAGCAGCAATTGTGACAGGAAAGCCTTGTGCTCCGTTCACGAATATATGTGATTGTTAATTTTAGTGATGATTTAATTATTCTTGTTTGTTTGGAAATCCTTTTCAGCTATCCAAAGCTACTTTAGATATATTTGAATTAAGATACTCTTTATTTCATTTATGGGTTGCATTTTTCTAACTAGGCAGCAATGAGATCAAGGAGACCCTGAAAATCCCTAAGAGTTCTGTCAAGCTATTGATAAATGGAGTCGCTGCTTTAGGTGAAAACTATCCTTTTTCTTGGTTTCATAACAAGCAGTATGTATCTTTTAATGAAATAGATAATGCTTTTTTGTCTTATAATTCCCTTGGTTATGGTTTTATTGCTCCCATAGCTGTCTTGTTTTATGGTTCAGTTAAAAGGCTTTCTTGCAGATAAGAGAAAAAGAATAATTTAAAAAATAAAAAGTCTATAGCCGTATTATTGAATCTGTTACTCCAAGTTGAACTTTGGGGAGCAGGGAGCAGTCCCTGCAGGGAGAACTCCTAACTTCTTGGGTTGTTTTTTGTTTGTTTGTTTTGTTCTTTTGTGGGTTTTGTTTGTCTGTTTGTTTTTTAAGTTGGATTGGTGGAATCTTCTCTGGCCTTCACCCTTCCACCTGTTGTCAACGGCTCGACCCATTGCAGATCCTGGCAGAACTATGAGTGAGCCCAGCTCCCCGCTTCCAATCTCCTTCACCATTGGTTTCCCCTCCAGCTTCAGAGGCAGCAGCCATACTCTGTCCTGATCATCTCTGCGCCCGCCCCCCACCACCACCACATGCTACGCATGAAATCCCAGCAAAGTTCCTTCCTGTGTCTGAGCCTCAGTTTTCTCATTCATCTAAAGGGAAAGTAGACCTGATGTTCAGGGTATTATGAACATCAAGTAACATGGTGTGATATAAGTTACCACCCACATGCTTGGAGCATAGTAAGTACCCTGCCAGTGTGGGTTTCTTCCCATCAGCCCCATCTTAACAATGAGCTCCTTTGGCAGCCAGGAGGCTCTGATCCAGAGCATGATACCAGGGAGGTACCAGAAGTTTGAGACTGGAACAAAGCAGAGGGAGTCCTGGCATTGTCACATCGTTCAGTCTTTTGTTTATGTGTTTGACTAATGTTAGTCTTGCCAGGCAAAAGCAGCAGAACCAAGTAAACTCATCTGTTTAGAGGCTTTTTATTCCAGCCATTCCCTTGAGAAGAGCAATCCTGACACCTGTCATTAGCCTGTCCTGTTACCTCAAGGCCCAGGTTGCCTGAGTAGCAGCAGCTTCGAAACAAAGAAATACTGAGGGATTTGTTCGTTCTCAGTGACTGATTTGACCAATATTAAGCAAGAGCTAGTTTTTCATTTGATCGATTAGACCTTTTCCTCCACTAATTGGTTTCCCCTTCTTGGGATTGTGGCTGGCAGAGGGTCCCTGCCCTTCTGCAGTGCCTCCAGAGGTGTTCCTGAAATGTCTTCTCCCCATCTTCCTGTTGAAGCCATCAGAGGATTTCAACAGCCTCTTTGTTGCCCTTCTTCCAGAGAATCGTCTGAGCTTGCTCTAGGAAACATTCCAGGTGCACATTCATTCAGGAGGGCATTTTCTAGTTTCAGCATGTAAGGTGCCTGATCACTTATCCATCACTCAGAACCTTCAGTTTTAAAAAACTGCAAGACAGATTGTGAATTTATAGTCTCAGCATCAAACTAAATATGAAGTCATGGGTTTATTTTTCTTTGAATTGCAGCATTTTTGTAACTAAGTTTTTCATATGTAATGTTGAAAGAATTTTATCGCAAACCCCTCATATACCCACCTCTGAATTCAGCCATTAACATTCTACTTGCCTTATTGCTTACCAACTCTCTCTCTTTATTTTGTGATCATATCAAAGTAACTTGTAAACATTTGTATACTTCCATACTTTAGTATGTTAGAATTCACTAAGAAATGCACAAATCCCAAGCGTACTTTCACTAAGTGTCAACAAATGCATATACCTGTGATATACTAATGCTTATGGATCAAGAACTACTGTTCTCAGAAAGTTCCCTAATGGGTTTCCCAGCAATATCCATCTGCAGAAGTAATGAGTCTTGTTTTATGTCGTGTCATTTCAGTGGAACCATATATTCTTTTTTCAGGATTAATTCTTCATTCATTCACTACAACGTGTGCATGTGTTGTGCATGCATTGGTTGTTTGTTTCTCTCCAGTCAACTATTAACATTTTACCATGCTTATCTAATAAGACAAACAATAACTTGCCTACCTGTCTCTCCAGCCATCTAGCTGGGTATAATACTTCAGTATTTAGGAGCATTAGACCATAGTTTATGTATTCTCCTTTTGATTGACAAGTGATTCAGTTTTTGGTGTGTGTGTGTTGATCTTGAGGCTTGAACTGTCCCTGAGCTTCTATTTCAAGGCTAGCACCTACCTCTTGAGCCAGAGCACCACTTCTGGCTTTTTCTGAGTAGTTCATTGGAGATGAGTCTCATGGACTTTCCTGCCTGAACTGGCTATGAACTGCCATCCTTAGATCTTAGCCTCCTGAGTAGCTAAGATTACAGGTGTGAGCCACCAGTGCCTGGCTTGACTCCAGTTTTGGCTATTCTTTTTTTGTTGTTGTTGGTCATGGGGCCTGAACTCTGGGCCTAGAGCTATCCCTCAGCTCTTCAGCTAAAGGATAGTGCTCTACCACTTGAGACACAGCACCACTTCCAGCCTTTTCTGCTTATCTGGTGCTAAGGAATCGAACCCAGGGCCTCATGCATGCAAAGCAAGCATTCTACCACTGAGCCACCTTCCCAGCCCAGTTTTTGGCTATTCTTATAAAGCTGCTAAAAACATACCCAGACAAGTCTTTCATTTTATTTTTTCAGAAGTAGAATTTCTGAGTCATTGAATAGCTATATGGTTAGTTTTATAATAAATTGCCAAAAGTTTTTTTCTGAAGCAGTTGTACCATTGACACTCCTACTATGCCTGAGAGTACCAGTAGTTTCAAACCTTAGACAACATTTGATGTGATCAGCATTTGCCACCTTGGTGGTATGTATTACTTCCTCATTGTGGTTTCTGCATTTCTATAGTTACCAATTATGTAGAACACTTTTTACTATAAGGTGGTATTGTTGAAAATTTAATTGACACACCATGATTTTATTTTTTTTATTTACTTATTTTTTTGTCGGTCATGGGGCTTGAACTCTTGGCTTGGGTGCTGTCCCTGCACTCTTCAGCTCAAGGCGAGTGCTCTACCGCTTGAGCTACAGCACCACTTCTGATTTCTAGTGGTTTATTGGAGATAAGAGTCTCACGGACTTTCCTGCCCGGGCTGGCTTTGAACCACAATCCTCAGATCTCAGCCTCCCAAGTAGCTATGATTATAGGTGTGAGCCACCAGCGCCCAAATACACCATGATTTTAAAATTAAGAGATTTTATATTAAAATCTGATTTCCAGTTTTTCCTGAAAGGGCCTAGCAAACTTGGACTCATATGCCCCTGTGGAACAAAAAAATGAAGTGCAGAATCTGGGTAGTGGCTGTGCCGTCAGGATGAACTGCTCTTCAGCTCCCCAGAGCCCCTAGCTGTCTCTTTAACTCCCCAGTGGTCAGCTTCCATGTGTGTGTCACAGTTGCTATGCTGTTTTTCTCCCCCTTAAAAAGTGAGCTGTTCTGGGGCTGGGAAGGTGGCTCAGTGGTAGAGAGCTTGCCTTGCAAGCATGAGGTCCTGGGTTCGATTCCTCAGCACCACATAAGAAAAAAAAAAAAGCTAAAAAGTGAGCTGTTCCCTGAGCCCATGTCATAAATTCTGTAGAAATGAAAGGCAGATTAAGAGGGATCTAGGGCTGGGCACAGTAGCTCCCACCTGTAATTCTAGCTATTCAGGAGGCTGAGATCTGAGGATCACAGTTCAAAGCCAGCCCAGGCAGGAAATTTGTGAGACTCTTATCTCCAAATAAAACCACCAGAAGTGGCACTGTGGCTCAAGTGGTAAAGCACTTGCCTTGAGCTCAAGAGCCGGGGGACAGCACTCAGGACCAGAGTTCAAGCCCCATGACTGACAAAAAAAAAAAAAAACAAGAGGGATATCTAAAATGCAACAGTAGTACTCACTGAATACTGTGTTGAAAATGAACTACACAGCTTGTGGGTGGGGACAAGAGGGGAAAAATGGGAAAGAACGAAGGAAGAGATGACACTGTTCAAAAAGAAATGCACTCATGTGGAGCACTGGTGGCTCACACCTGTAATCCTAGCTACTCAGGAAGCTAAGATCTGAGGATGATGGTTCACAGCTATCCTTGACAGAACAGTCTTCATGAGACTCTTATCTCCAATTAACCACTCAAAAACTGGAAGTGGAACTGTGGCTCAAAGTGGTAGAGCACTAGCCTTGAGCAAAAGAGCTCAGGGACAGCACCCAGGTCCTGAGTTCAAGCCCCACAACCAACAAAAAAAGAAACAAAAAGAAAAGAAAGAAATGCACTCATTACCTGACTTATGTAACTGTAACCCCTCTGTACATCATATTTGCAATAATAATAAAAAATAAAGTAAATAAATTTAAAAAGAGGGATAGCCAAATACCTGTGGCTCATGTCTATAATTCTAGCTACTCAGGAACTTGACATCTGTAGTTCAAGGTTCAAAGCCAATTGAGGCAGACAAATCTACATGATTCTTGTCTCCAGTTAAGCAGCAAAAAGTTGGAGCTAGAAGCATGGCTCAAACAGTAGAGCACTAGCTGTGAGCAAGAAAAAGCTGTCAAGAGAGCAAAAAGCCCTAAGTTCAAGCACAAGCACTGGAAAAGAAGGTCACATCGTTGAAAAAGAAGTAGATCACATTTCTTTGTAGCAATGAGAAAACAGTAATTGTTAGGTTCAATTTGTAAATTAAACAGATCTGTTTTAAAACCTTGTACTTTAACAATTCTTTCATGAAACTGCCTACTTATTTTTATTTCTTCCTAAATCTTTTAGGTTTTTAAGTTTGTAACTCCTCTAATAGAACACTTAAACTGATAAATTATGTGGGGGTTATTTAGATATACAAAGGAATCTGATTTTATATCCTTTTTATTGAAGAAGAAAATAAAAACTTTCCCATAATACGTCATTTAGAATACTTTGTATGTTATAAAACATTGAGACTTTTTTTTAAAAGTGTTTTACTTTCTTGATTCTGTAATTTTGCTTTTAATTCCAGGACTGTAAGTGGAAAATGTATATGGAGATGGATGGGGATGAAATTGCAATAACCTACATAAAAGATGTGACATTCAACACTAACCTACCTGATGCAGAGATTTTAAAGATGACAAAGGTAAGGTTCTATTTACAGCTTAAAAGCTTTTTTGAATTCACAGATATCAAACAAAGACATTAAAATACCCCAGCAGTGTGCTTTTGTGCTTGTCCATGCTCACATCAGCTCAGCCTCAAGCAGGCTGTTGAAAGGCACATTTTATTTAGCAGATTGAGAGGATAATAGTTTTTTGTTAAAATTCCACTTATGCAGTGTGAACTAAAAAGCACTGCAAAAAAATAAAAAAAGGATCATTTCTTTTTTTAAGTTTCTTTCTACATTTCTTTATGCTTACTCCATCATTTGTTAAAAGGATGAAAATATAACCCATGAAAATATTTACTTCGCATTTGTTGTTTTAAACTTTGGAAAACTTTCAAGATGAAGATTTTTCTTGAAGCATGGAGATGCGGCTGTTTTTTGTTTTTGTTTTGGGATAGTCCTGAGGCTTGAACTCAGGGCCTCATGCTCTTGCTTGACTTCTGCTCAAGGCTGGCACTCTGCCACTTGAGTCACAGGTTGTTTAGGGGATGCATGTTGAAATATTAGTAGCTTCCTTGAGTTTACATAAAGGATTATCAGGGCAATCAGAAAACATGTAACCACTCCAGAGTCACTGATATACAAATTCCAGTGGAAACACAGAAGAAATGGCCAATTTGCTCCTCCAAGGGGGGGGGGGAAGTAGGCTTATTTCAAATATAATGAAAAAAATCATATAAAATAGTAGAAGATCAGCAACTTCAGGCAAATAACTGTGATGTCAGACAGTGATTGTAACCTGAAATGACCATCACCAGTAGCGTACTGTTTACTTTGTTTTTAGTTTCAGTGAAGAAAGAACCAGAGTATAAACACAAGTAGGAAAAAAAATAAGTCTTCAAAGCCTGGCATTAGACTTGTAATTGTCTTCTCTGCACAGTGTAAGATCGCTGAACAACAAGTTTTTTTTTCCATTTACAAATGGATTCATCAAGTCAACTGTTCGATATTGATTGTTGCACTCTTTTGCATAACTGAACATTGTTTTGATGGCATTATTTATGTGTAAAGGTTATGATTTGGCTTTAACTTTGGGAGACTAGAACATACAGGAAATACCTCCTTTCCATTCATGACCACTCTAATTATAGTTGTCGCTTGTTTCTCAGTACTTTAGAAGCAAGATCTAAGTCATTGCCTACTAGCAGAGAAATCATCCATGGTAAAAAATAATAGGATGGAATTGTAATTCCAAATACAAATGTTCCTGCTATAATGTCATGTATGTAAAATTATCTACCAATATTGATTGAGCTTATCAGGAAAACAGGATTGGGTAGCCTTTCAAATTTTATAGAACTTTTTAACACCAAGAAGAACAGTAACAATCATAATTTATTCATTTTTTAAAATTGATCAGTTAAATCTCTACCACATTTTCTCTACTCAACTCATAGGCAGCCTTAAACAGGAAAGGGGGAAATAATGCAATAGCAGAGATTATTTTCATCAAAATTAGCATAGATCCAAGGTATAGGTTTCTTTGTTCATCTTGTTTGTTATTTGTGTGTGTGTGTGTTTGTGTGTGTGCGTGCGCACTAGTATTATAGGTTGAATTCAAGGCCGTGTATTCTTACTTGGCATTTTTGCTCAAACCTGGTGCTCTACCACCTGAACCACACCTTCAGTTGGAGGATTGTGCTGGTTAATTGAAGATAAGAATCTCTTGGATTTTTTTCTGCCCAGGCTGGCTTTGAACCATGATTCTCAGATATCAGCTTCCTAGGTACTTAGGATTATAAGTGTGAGCCACCAGCACCCAGCTTCATCCTTTGTTTTTTAATTGTGGGTAAATATCACCACAGTGTCTGTGTGTTTTACATACAAGTTCACAGGTTCATCTGAGAGAGTGAAAAGCTGTGATGGTTGAAGTTACTTAAGCAACCACTGCTTGCACTCAAGAATACTTCTGGGTCTCCTTCTGTGGTTATGACTTTGCCTACCGATGTTTCAAACAGCATGAATAAATGAGCTAATCATAAGACTGATTTCGGACCCACATGGTAATATATCTTTGTCATCTCAGCACCTGAGAGGCTGAGGCAGGAGGTGGGAGTTCAAGGCCAAAGTGGACTACATGGCAAGACTCTGTCTCAAAAAAAAAAAAAAGAGAGAGAAAAGAAAAGAAAAAAAGAAATGGGGACTGTCCTCTGCCATTAGTAGGCTATGCATAGCATTCATTCATTCAGGAAACTGGTTTTGCCAATGTATGAAAGGATGTCTTATGAAAAGCAAAGCTCAAGATATCACTGAGTTGTGAACCAGCATGATGCTCATGATAGTCTGTTATTGTGCTAGTATTTGTAAATTGTACCCAGCACAACTGGCCGTAAAGAACTGCACAGTGACAGAGCAGGCTATATTGTGGTACTGCACCATCCTATCTCTTGTTTTGCAGCCACCATTTGTGATGGAGAAGTGGATTGTAGGAATAATGGAAGATCAGACTGTAGAGTGTATGGTGACTTATGAGGTAAGCTCCAGGGAAGTGATTCACGACCACTTGTTAAAATGGCTTTTATCTATTTCCTTGGAATGCCTAGAGATCACTGGAATTTATTGAGATTAAAAACTATATAGCTAACATGAATATGGGGATAACAATAGAAATTCTCTAATAATGTGCTGGAAGGGAACGAAAAAGGATAAACTTTTCTGGTAGAGACAGGTAATACCTCATTCATTAAACTCTTGGTTGTCTTTTTGGTGATACTGGGGTTTGAACATCAGCTTGCTAAACTGATTCCCTATCACTTGAACCACACCTCTAGACCTCATTCATGACTGATTGAACATTTTCATATACCATGTGATAACTTAGGTACTGGGAATACCAAAAAGTGAGTGAAACAGATCTTTGCCTTCTTGGAGCTAAGAAGTTTAATAAGAGTTCTTCTTCAAAAGATCAGAGCATCATTCCCCACCATCTGTAAAGAGTGTGTTATGAAAACCAGATGAACAGACACTATACATTTTTCTATGGAAAGATACAAGGATTTATATTTTTAAAACATGATATTAAATTCAAATTCATATGTTCAGTAGTAGCTGGTAGTGTATACCGTTCTTTGGTGAGGGCAGAGGTCTGCACTCCCTGAAGCTTGTACTCCCAATCAGGAGAGACAGGGAATAACTAATCATGCCAGTGATTGATGGTAAATGGCAATAGCAAGAACAAGGTTACAATGACAAAGCTGGGCTAGCTACTGAAAAGACTGAGATGCACAGGATCACCATTTAGAGTCAGGCAGGACAGAAAAGTCTGTGAGACTCCATCTCCAATTAATCAGCAAAAAGCTGAGCTGGAGGGTGGAGACATGGCTCAAGTAATGAAGTGCCAGCCAACCATTGTGATGTCCTGAGTTTAACGTCAGAACTGGGGATGGGAGGGGGGAAGAGTACAATGACAAAACTAGACAAGTGGGCTGGGTCAGATCACAGTGTCCCAGGAGGGAGTTTGGACTTACTCTAACCACAATAGGAAGTGAATGGGGACATTTTTAAGCCACAGAATGAATCCAATTCTTTCTTTACAGACAAGAAGATCATTTGTGCAATGTAGTTCATAATATTTTTGTACTTAAAAATGTGTCAAGAGGATAGATTTCAAATTGGCATTTTAAAAAATTCCCCTTAACTGTTGCTAAATGGTCTCTCTGTTAAAAAAAATACAGATTTTCATAATCTGTCTTTAGTAAGCATATTTAATGCTAATAACTGTAAAACTTAACAAGATCTTCCTGGTTGGCAGGATGTGGACTTTATAAAATGGAGGAGCTCCATGTGGGCAATAGAGGGTGAGCAGAGTCCAGGAGACACATGAAGATATTCATATGCAGCTGCGTCCATAAGACATGAACTCACTCATTCATTCAAGAATGGTTTATTAGGAATTTACTAGGAACCAGGAACTATAAGAGGAAAGAACATTCTCACAAATACTGAACAATAGAGAGGGTTTTCTTTATTTTACAAATAGGGAAAATGGACGTGGAGAGATGAAAGGAAGTCCTGAGGTGCAGAATACTCAGTGACAGAACTGGTAAGGTCACACCCATGTCTTCTGGCTGGAAAAACACTTTCCACTCGGGCCTGACTACTGCAGCTCTTAGCTTCTCAATAAGATGCAGGAAGTCAGCATCAATTGGACATCAGGAACTGCTACATTGGGATGGCTTCCTGAGCTCTTGACGTTTGGCTCTTTAATACTAGAGCTCCAAGCACATGCCTTCCATTATGCAGCCTTGAAGCCAGAACAGATCACAGAAAGGATATACCTTCACCTCCAGGGCCTACAGGATATCAGGGATGAGTCACCTGAGAAATAACATTAGTTGTCCAAAGGTTGCAAAAGACATAAGGTTTTTGCTTGCAAAAGAGGCTGGTTGGTCTTTAGGATCTTACCATCCAGACCGTTCTCAAATCTGTTGACTATTCCTCACAATCCATAGTTAAAAGACAGAGATTTTTCACCTTTTTCTGCCTTCAGCAACTCTGCAGACACACTAACCTGCTTCTATGTGTGCTTGCTCTCTTCCCTCCTTCCTCAACTTCTTTAGATGTATTGACAAGCCACTTATGTCTGTGTTCCTCACTTCCTAGTTTTTAAAAGTGTTATTTTACAAATGAATCCTAAAGAGTCTCTCTTTAGTGGGAGGGGTGCTGGGGATGGAAGCCCAGGACCTCGAACATGCTGAGCACTAGAACTTAAACATGCAGTGCTGTAACACTGAACTGCATCCTCAGCTGTAGACACACTTTAAATTATACTATTTTGAGATGCATAGTGATAAAGGGAGATTTCAGGGCAAGAATGTATCTTTCTTGATCTTGTCTCCTTTTCTTTTCCTGATCTTGATTTCTTACTCTCCAGCCATCTCACTGGCACCCTGTTCCCCTATATTCTTCCTGTAGAAAATTATCTCCTTTGTGTTGGATACATGCACTAAAGCACTCTGACCAAAGACAGTCTTGGGCAAAAATGTAGACGCTGTTGATTTATTCACCAGACTATTTTAAGTACAAAAAAAAGGAAGAAAACATATCACATTTCTTATCACACATATAGGTAAGTTCACATTTGCCAAATGTTACAAATTCTGAGAGAAGACAACTACATTGTTAAGTATGATAATCTATTAAAGAATATGTTATAATCCATTAAGAAATTAAATACTATTGGGGTGGAGATATAGCTTAATGGAAGAGCACATGCTTAGCATTTGTGACACCTGGATTTAACCCCAACAATCACAAGAGAGAGAGAAAAAAATGAAAGAAAAAACTGAGGAAGAAGGGGAAGAGGAGGAGGAAGAAGAGAGGAGAAAAATAAAATAAAAGGCTATAATCCACTAAGGAATAAGTGACTAAAATTTTCCTCTTAATCAAATTCACATATTTTGGTGAGCTATTCAAAATATTTTACCTAATGCATTATGATAATGTGCTAAATAAAGTGAAATCATAACTTGGGCTTCTTTTGTTCTCACTTAGTAGATGTGTTTATGTTTGATCCTGAGTTTGTTTTTTTTTTAAATTTTTCCTATTAACAGAGTGATGTCAGAACTCCCAAAAGCACTAAACATGTCCATTCAATTCAGTGGAGTAGAACCAAACCCCAGGATGAAGTGAAAGCAGTCCAGCTTGCCATTCAGACATTATTCCCCAATTCTGAGGGTAACCCTGGCAGCAGGTCTGACTCGTGTAAGTTAATGCCCTGGTATTGCATGTGGGCTGATGGCCAGAGTTGGTTATGACATGCTGGCGGGTAGACACAGACTTCCCGCCTATCACTACCTTCTTATATGTTTACAATACTACCTTTATAACAGACTATGGAGAGTTGTATTGTTAGATACAAATATGATCATAATAGAGTAAGCTAGAATATTTGAGTGACTATGGTAACAATAAAAATTAATGATTATATTGCATGGGTAAATAAAAATGTCTGCATATTTTGTTTTCGAAACTAACTGTAGATAAAGATGAGACTCTTTCCTATGTCTAGTAAACATGCCTACAGAGCCATTATATAACCAGGATTTCCTGAGTCCTGAGCACCACTGATGTATCAAAGTACAGGAATGATAAGGAAAAGCAGGAAGAGAAGGATGAAGGGAGAGAAAGAGGGGGAAAGGATGGAGAGACAAATAAGGGTAAAGCAGGATAAAAAGAGGATAAAGAAAACTTGAAATGCATCTAATGGATAGTGGGGACAGTAATTACAGCCCATGTAAAGAAAGAGAATAGGGCTGGGAATATGGCTTAGTGGTAGAGTGTTTGCCTCTCATGCACAAATCCCTGGGTTCAATTCCTCAGTACCATATACACAGAAAAAGCTGGAAGTGTCACTGTGACTCAAGTGGTGGAGTGCTAGCCTTGAGCAAAAGAAGCTCAGGGACAGCACCTCGGCCCAGAGTTCAAGCCTCAGGACTGGCAAAAAAATAAAAAAGAAAGACAAAGAAAAAAAGAAAGAAAGAGAGAAAAAGAAAGGAAAGAAAGAAAGAAAAAGCAAGAAAGAGAACAGAAGGAAGGAAGGCAGAAAGGAAGGAAGGGAGGGAGGAAGGAAGGAAGGAAAGAAGGAACAACATTGAAGGTCAGCTGACTGGCTATCAAATTGGTCATTATTTGGTAGATTCAAGGAAGACTCTCAATTTTGTACGTCCAAAACTCTGATACTTGAGGGGGCTGTGACAAGCTAGCAAATACATTGGGGAAGGAGATATGAAAAATCTAGTGTAGTTCCCTCTTTACCATGAGAAATATACCCATCAAACAAACCAAAAATACATTTTTTCTGATCAGCACACATTTTCCCCCCAAGAGAAAATTTTAACTATGAGGCCATGTCAGAAGATTCTTTGGTAAGCATGAAAACAAGTTAGCCAGAGGTTTATCTTACCACTTTGGGGGGTCCTGAGACTGGACAGCCTCACTTCCACATCCCTTACGCTAATGACTGACTTGCCCAGTGGGTAGGTCTTAAATGTCCACCAGCCAGGGTGCCCAACCTGAAGTATAGCCAAGAAAAGTCATACATGTGCCTGCCACCTAAAAAGCAAAATATTTCTGGAAGTTACAACACAACAAAGTAGGAAGAATGTGGAATTTCAATGCAGAGGGATTGTTGGCTGAATGACCATGGATAGGCAAGTAACTTGTCCTCTCAGGCTTCCTCATTTATAGAAGATTGTCAGTTAATATTTCCCTGAAGCCAGGTGCTGGTGGCTCATGACAGTATCCTAAGACAGGGGTTCAAAGCCAGCTCGGACAAGAAAGTCCCATGAGACTCTTATTTCCAATTAACCAGCCCCCAAACCAGAAGTGGAGCTGTGGCTCAAAAGTGGTAGAGCTAGCACTAGCCTTGAACAAAAAAGCTCAGGGAAAGTTTCCTGGCCCTGAGTTCAAGCCCTGAGACCAACAACAACAACAAAAGTTCCCTGATGTTATTCGAAGAGTAATGGAATAACGTAAGGAAAGCCCAAAGAAAAACAGCAAGTACATGGCATAGACTCAGTGACCATGTCTTTTTGGGTTTTTTTTTTAATAGTAAAGGAAATATCCTTATTACTAGCCTAGAATTTCTATGAATGGGAAAGCTTGGGTTCCCAAGAAGCCTTGAGTTCCCGAGCCAGGCTCATGAATGAGGCATGCAGCCTCCACGTGGCTCAGAAGACGCTCACCCCTCTCTCTCCTGCAGGTGCTGACTGCCAGTGGTTAGACACACTGCGATTGCGGCAGATTGCCTCCAACACATCCTTGCAGCGTTCCCAGAGCAATCCCATCCTGGGGTCACCTTTCTTCCCATATTTTACTGACCAGGGCTCCTATGCTGCTGCAGTGAGGCGGACCCAGGTGCCCATTAAGTATCAACAGATCACACCTATCAACCAATCCAGAAGCTCCTCTCCCACTCAGTACGGGCTGACCAAAAACTTCTCCTCACTGCAGCTCAACTCCAGGGACAGTGGCTTTTCCAGTCTCAACACTGACAGCTTCTCAGAGAGAGGTCGCTACTCAGACCGAAGCAGGAACAAGTATGGTCGGGGTAGTGTATCACTTAATTCCTCCCCGAGAGGGAGATATGATGGGAAAAGTCAGCATTCCACTCCATCAAGAGAAAGATATTCTGGAAAGTACTACAGGATGTCTCAACCAGCAATCAGTACTCACCAGTCACCTAACTTAAAGAGAAGCCCTAATGACCACCACTTACCTAAGACCATCCCAGGGATGCCTTTGCACCCAGAGCCTGTCTCTCGACCCAGTGAGGAGGAGAGCAAAGTGAGTGAGGGAGGATGGACTAAAGTAGAATACAGGAAGAAGCCCCACAGGCCCTCTCCTGCCAAAACCAGCAAAGAAAGAGCCAGAGGAAACTTCCAAGGGCGAAGGAACTTTTGATGTCTTGAACTAGATGTGTTTTTCTTTTGTTCATGCAGTGGATTTTGACAACAGGATATCTTCAGATTCAATTAACAAAAAAGACAATTCTTCCAATGTGGAGACTGGGAAATCCTTTCGAATTGAGACTGCAGCCGAACCCGGACCACAATTATGGTTGTTGGTTGCCTTAGTGGTAATAACTAGACTTGCGAACAGTGTTCCATACTGCCATCCATGAATTTATGCTGTGGAAGGTAGGGCTCTGCCCATCTTGTTACCCTGAGCACTGGTGTTCTGCTTAGCAGGGCTGGGACTGGGGTAAGGCAAGTGAGGTCTATGAGAAACCAAAGATAAAGACAAGATCAGTATTAATGATTTCTTTTTCCTTTTGGCTAAGACTCTTGTGTGGCCTAGCAAGGTGCTGTTATTGATCTTGTCTTAAAATCTTGGTATTTCAGTCATCCTCATGAAGTTTTTGCATTGGTTTTATTTTTTTAAGATTGCATTAAAATATCATTTATGTTGATTGTTGGGTTTTTTTTAATGCCTTCATAAATTTTGTGCCCAAGCAAATGCCTTCTCATCTTGTCCTCATCTCTGCCCTGCTAGGTAGTATTTATTTGGTAAGGTATTTGTGTTTTTATCATGGAACTGATCTGGCTTGTCATTTTTTTGGTAATAAAAACTGCTATTGTACTTATAGTAATTACAGTATTCCTCTCTCATTCATTAAGCTTCAGCAAAGGAAAAGGGAGGGATGAGAGAATGACCAGTGCAGGGGGACAAGGGAGGGGCACATTGTAAGCATGTATGGACATGTCAAAATGAAATCCCTGTTTACACCTAATTGCTGGCAATGAAAATAGGAGGGGTCTGGGCACCAGTGGCTCACACCTACAATCCTAGCTATGCAGGAGGCTGAGATATGAGGATCAAGGCTCAAAGTCAGCCTGGGCAGGTAAGTCCATGAGACTCTCATCTCCATAAAATTATCAGAAAACCGGAAGTGGCGCTGTGGCTCAAGTGGTAGAGTGCTCACCTTGAGCTGAAGAGCTCAGGGACAGCCCAGGCCCTGAGTTCAAGCCCCACAACCAACAAAAACAACAACAACAAACAAACAAAAAAAAAAAACAACAGGGCGGTGGGGGGGGGTGCGGAGGGGATTAGAGGAAAAAACACTGATCAGAAACTAACAACCTAAATGCCCTGGAGATCAGGATCAATTCTGAGGCCTAAGCATTCTTGACCTCACATTTTAGCAGAGAAGGAAAAGGTAAAGCAGTAGTCCACAAAGGTCTCTGGGGTGTCAGAAATCTAAAAATCTAAAAGAAAACAGAAAGCAAGAGAATTGCATTACAAGCTAAAAACCAGACAGTTTTAAAATTACCAACATCCTTGTTAGAACAAGACATCAAATACCAGCCTTGCAGGCAGACAGCACTGGGCATCTGAGGGTGATGAAGAGGTGATCACTTGCAGTTAGGACAGGAGTGCTGGAAGCCAACCTGTGAAGCCTTTCCTACATATTCTTTTATTGTGTGCAGATATTAGGCTTGAACTCAGAGCTCTAGGCTCTGTCTCTTAGATTTTTTCACTCAAGGCTGGTGCTCTACCACTTGAGCTTTACTTCCACTTCTGGCTTTTGCTAGTTAATTGGAGATAAGAGTCTCTTGGGGGGCTGGGAAGGTGGCTCAGTGGTAGAGCGCTTGCCTTGCATGCTCGAGGCCCTGGGTTCGATTCCTCAGCACGACATAAGCAAAAAGAAAAAAGCTGGAAGTGGCGCTGTGGCTCAAGTGGTAGAGCGCTAGCCTTGAGCTGAAGAGCTGAGGGACAGTGCCCAGGCCCAGAGTTCAGGCTCCACGACCGGACCAAAAAAAGAAAAGAAAAAAAAAAGAGTCTCTTGGATTTTTCTGCACAGGCTGGCTTTGAACTACAATCCTCAGAAGTGCAACCTCCTGATTAGCTAGGATCACAAGCAGGCCCCTTCCTCTTTTACAAATCAGCAAGTCAGTGGTAACTAAGCTTCTCGATGAGAACTATATAAACATTCACTATTCTGAGGTGCTTTCCACATTCACTAACACAAACGTTGAGTGTCCTCAGAGCTACCTGAAATTCTCAATGCTCTGTAGAGATCATCTAGGTGCATGCCTGTGTTCTCAGAGGAATCCAGGTCTGTACCTGCCGGAGAAAGCTGTATTCCCTAGCATTGGAGTCAAGGCTATAGGAAATGAACTACCTTGATTTATAACATTGATTTGACAACTTGACTTGATCAGTCTCACTTGCCACTTGTATTAATTACAAGCAAAGCAATGAGAATGTTAAGTCCAAAGCTGTTGCTGAGGTATAAAGTACTGGTTTCCATTCCAGAATGGCAACATCTCCTAAGTTTTCTAAGTCTCTTTCACTGAAACTTTTTCTCACAAAGCTTATTCATATCAGCTACAGACTTTTTCCCAATTACTTTTCATCTTTGTCCAATGCTCATGTTTCACTTTGTTTTATATTGTTATTTTTGGAAGCGGGATAAGGGGAGGGGGGAGTGGGAGTTGTGGTATTACTGGGGTTTGAACTCAAGGCCTTGCACTTGGTAAGCAGGTACTAAACCATTTGAGCCATATCCCAGCTCGTTTTGATTTAGTTATTTTTCAGACAGAGCCTTGGGCTTTTGTTCTGAACTGGTCTTAGACCACTTTCCTTCTACCTTTTCTTCTCACATAGCTGGGTATAAACCACCATTCCTGGCTGGTTTGTTGATATGAGATCTCGCTAGTAATTTTGCCTGGGCTGGCTATAAACTCCTATCTTCTTCCCACATAATCAAGGTTACAAGCATGTGCCACTACTGCCAGCTATTCTTTTTTGTAACAAGGTCTCCCTAGGTAGCCTTGGCTGGCCTGGAGCTCATAATCTGCCTACCTCAGCCTTCTGGGTTTTATAATGACAAGTGTATGCCACCACATACTTAAATCTAAAGAAAAACAGACTAATACCAAGTTTGTCCTCTTAATATAATACTGTTTCCAAATATTTGATATTTTCTTCTGTTAGAATGTTTACATAAGTAGTACAGCACAGTTTTGATTCTGGAAAGAACTGAAGTATGAAAGGAATTAAAGTATGGCTTCAACTATTAAAATGTGCATTTTGGAGAGTTGTTGATGACTTTAGCTTAAAAGGTGCTTTGAGTCAGGCACCGGTGGCTAAGGCCTGTTATCCTAGCTTCGCAGCAGGCTGAGATCTGAGGATCACTGTTCAAAGCCAGTCCGGGAAGGAAAGTCTGTAAGACTCTTATCTCCAATAAACTACCAGAAAACCAGAAGTGGTGCTGTGGCTCAAGTGGTAGAGCGCTAGCCTTGAGCTAAATTGCTGACGGACAGCACCCAGGCCCAGAGTTCAAGCCCCACGACTGATAATAAAATAAAAGGTCCTTTGAGAATGCTAGCTTGTTTTATTCTCTTTTCCTCCATCTTGCTTTCTTGAACCATGACTTGAGGATCCGAATTGGTAATAAAATGACTTCAACAATCTCAGCTCTATTAAGTACAGTTGGCGACCACAGTGAAGTTAACTGCCTGCAGCACTGACCGCTTGCATCTTGTAGAAAAACACTTGTCATCATCTATGCTCCCAATGAAAAGCAAAACAAGAACATCTGCAGTCTGCCTCTTGGTTGTAAAGAAATAATAAGCATTGGATATGCATGTTCTGACTGCCCCCCACCACAAATGATGCTTATTCACCAAAAATGGTTTGCCAGGTTGAAAGATGAATGTAAGTCAAGAGCAGAGCAAGAATCAACAGTACCTTTTTCTTCAAGTTAATCAGTTGCAAAAATAATTTCTAAAAAATAGGAGCTGGGGGGCTGGGAAGGTGGCTCAGTGGTAGAGCGCTTGCCTTGCATGCATGAGGCCCTGGGTTCGAGTCCTCAGCACCACATAAGCAAAAAGAAAAAAGCTGGAAGTGGCGCTGTGGCTCAAGTGGTAGAGCGCTAGCCTTGAGCTGAAGAGCTAAGGGACAGCGCCCAGGCCCAGAGTTCAGGTCCCACCAGCAGGGGATGCAGTTTGGTGACTTAGCATGCACAAAGCCTTAACTTCAATATCCAACACCAAAAAATAGAGTACATTAATTTCCAACCATGAGGACCTGTATTAGTTGCATCAGTCTCAGGCTAAGATCCAAAAAAGCAGCCGGGCACTGGTGGCTCTCGCCTGTAATCCTAGCTACTCAGGAGGCTGAGATCTGAGGATCGTGATTCAAAGCCAGCCCAGGCAGGAAAAACTCTTATCTCTAATAAACTACCAGAAAACCGGAAGTGGTGCTGTCGCTCAAGTAGTAGAGGTCTAGCCTTTAGCTGAAGAGCTGAGGGACAGGGCCCAGGCCCCATGGCTGACAAAAAAAAAAAGATCCAAGAAAGAAGAGAAGGAAGAAGGGAGAGATAAAGGACTAAAGAGAAGGAGGGAGGAAAGGAAAGAAGGCAGGAGGGAAGAAGGAAGGGAGGAAGGAAGGAAGGAAGGAAGGAAGGAAGGAAGGAAGGAAGGAAGGAAGGAAGGAAGGAAGGAAGGGTTTATGCACAAAAGTAATCCTTTGGGGAATTTAGAGAATCTTGACATTTGGCCTATCCTTTCTGGATACACAAGAATTGTCTTGTTTACGAATCTAAATGGTTCCTCATCTGAGCACCCTGTCCTCTACACCCTGCCCTAGTTGACATTCTCCTGCCCGAGGCCCCAGGCCCACGCATTAGCCACCAGATGCTGCCTGTTCTGGTGGAGGCTGGGAGAGGCTTTGTGTTGGTGCCGGAACAATTCAAGATTTGTCAGCTGGTTGTGGCTGATTATCAAGATGTCCAAACTGGCTCCTTTGCTATGTGTAAGCAATTTAATTTTGTGCCTAATTTTAATCTGCAGTGTACTGTATGTCTGCATCTGCTGTGTTAAAGCATTCATTAGCATTTAAAGGGGGGACTGATGGTATTGATCACTCTTATTAAAACCAAACACATTCGTGCGGCAGGAGCTGATGAGCAATCTCTTTAGCCGCTGGAGTCCCAGCCAAAGTTGCCTTACTTGGAACCCCAGCAGAAGCTGAAAAGGCATGTTCAAGCAGGGAGAGGTGACATCTGTTACCAGCATTTATGGCTTGCCACCACCACCTCTCCAGCTTCCCAGATCACGAGCTGCTTTTGCTGTTGCTTTTTCTTTAATATTTCTGTTAACTTTAAGTAGTTGAACAAAGGAATTGCCGTTCAACAGAGCAGTTTATGAGTATAAAGCATCTTGATCAATGTCACCCCTTTCTACATTCTCACCCACCCCTCCCTACCCGCTTTCCCTCACTGCTCTTAATTTGTAGGCTATGTATTTATTTTTTTGCCATTTAACAAAACAGTTTATGTATACAATGCATCTTGTCCTGTGTCACCCCTTCCACATCTTCACAACCCCCCACCCTTTCAACCTATCCCTCCCCTTACGTTTCTCAATTTGGTGATATATACAATGAATTCTATTCCTTTCCCCCATTCATTCTTCTACCCCTCTCCCCTTTCCCCACCTCTTTTTTTTAAAATTGTGAAAATACTGTACAGAGGGGTTACAATTACATGGGCAAGATAATGAGTACATTTCTTATCAAGCATTGTAGCCTCCTCCTTTGTTTCCCCT
>NW_012267221.1:23246118-23264862 GCF_000151885.1 Dipodomys ordii
ACATAAACCAACTAAACAGACCCATCACAAGTAATGAGATTGAATTGGCAATAAAAGAACTCCCTTACAAGAAAAACCTAGGACCTGGAGGCCAAATTCTATAAGACCTTTAAAGGAGAACTAATACCAATACTCAAACTTTTCAATGCTCTTCTTTTTATGTCCATTTCCCCCATTTTTTCATTTATTTCACACTGGCACATGTTAATTGGGTTTCACTACAATATTTTCATACATGTATATATGTATATTGATCATATTCATTGCCATTATCCTCTCTTGTCCTTCTAGCTTCAACTGGTCCCTTTCTTTTTTTTTGTTTTTTTTTTGGGGGGGTCCGGTCATGAGGCCTGAACTCTGGGCCTGGGCGCTGTCCCTCAGCTCTTCAGCTCAAGGATAGCGCACTACCACTTGAGCCACAGCGCCTCTTCTGGCTTTTTCTCTTATGTGGTGCTGGGGAATCAAACCCAGGGCCTCATGCATGCAAGGCAAGCGCTCTACCACTGAGCCACCTTCCAAGCCCTCACCTGGTCCCTTTCATCCCAAATAGCCCCTCTTCTTTCATGTCTCATGTGTGTATGTGTGTTTTTGTGTGTGTGTGTGTGTGTGTGTGTGTGTGTGTGAACAGGGTTTGAAGTCAAGGTCTCCAGCTTGTTAGGCAAATGCTCTACCACTTGAGCCACACACCCTATCCTTTGTGCTTTAGTTACTATTTAAATTAGGTCTTAGGTTTTGTATGTATGTGTTATTATTGTTGTTATTCTAATTATTTTGGCAAGAGTCCTGAGTTAGTGTTTGATGCTAGGCTCAGTTCTCCTACCTCTTCCTCCTATGTATCTGAAATTAAAGATGTATGCCACTATGATTAGCTTCTTTGAGATGGGGGAAATTTGTGACTCACAAATTTTTTTTTTGTGGGGGAATTGAGAGCTGACCTCAAACCGTGATCCTTCTATCTCTACCCCCAAGGCAGCTGAGTTTAAAGGCATGAGCCACCACTCCAGCCATTTTCTGTTTTGTGTTTATTTGGGGGAACTACTGGAGTTTCAATTCAGGGCCTTGTACTTGCTAAGCAAAGCTATACCTTCGCTGACCATCCCTTTAAAAAATAATGGAGGGCTGGGATATAGCTCAGTGGCAAAGCGCTTGCCTAGCAAGTACAATGTCCCAGGTTCAATCCCCAGTACCAAAAAAGAAAAGACAAAAAAAATACAGTTAAAAAAAAAAACAAAAAATAATGGACTATAAGAGGTTTTTTTTTGGTCAGTTGTGGGGCTTGAACTCAGGGCCTATGTGCTGTCCTGAGTCCTTTTGCTCAAAGCTAGTGCTCTACCACTTTGAAACATATCTCCACTTCGGTTTTCTGATTCATTGGAGATAAAAGTCTCATGAACTTTCCTGCCTGGGCTGGCTTTCAACCTCAATCCTGAGATCTCAGCCTCCAGAGTAGCTAGGATTATGGGTATAAACCACCAGCACCTGGTAACTATGAGCTTCTTGAAAGTAGAAAATTTGAACCAGTGGCTCACACCTGTAATCCTAGTTACTCAGGAGGCTGAGGTCTGAGGATCACAGTTCAAAGCCAGTTCAGGCAGGAAAATCCATGAGTCTTAGCTCCAATAAGCCACCAGAAAACCAGAAGTGGCACTGTGGCTCAAGTGGTAGAGCGCTCTCCTTGAGCTGAAGAGCTTAGGGGAAGCACTTAGGCCCAGAATTCAAGGCCCATGACTGCCAAAAAACAAAAAAAAAAAGTAGAAAATTTGATTTCTGAATTTCTTCCTGTATTTCTGCCACCTTGGACAAATGGCTTCTCAAAAAAATAATTGTTCTGATGAATAAAGAACAAAGATGAAAAATATTCCATGTGTGTTATATAAACATTCTACTGGAACAACTGTATTTTTCTTATGTTGCAGTAGCTATGGAATTGTTGTGTAACAAATCCCCTGAGGCTTAGGGACCTCAAATAAGAATAAGCATGTGTGATCCCACAGGGTATTTGAGGGTCAGGAATCAAGAAATGGCTTAGCTGGCCAGCTCTGGGTCTGGTTTTTAATGAAGTATAAGTCAGAGTATTGAATGTACTACATTCAACTGAAGGCTTGACCGGGCTTGGAGGTTTTGCTCCAAGATGGTTCTCCTCAGGCTATTGTAGGGCCATGCCTTACTCCTCTCCATTGGGGCTTCGCATGTCTGACAGTCCTCATTACATAGTGGCGGGATTTGTCCAGCATGAGTGATCCAAGGTGGCTAGGTGAGAGGCATAATATCTCTTACAGCCTACCTTCAGAAGTCATGCCCCGTTCTTCCTGTAATGCCCCACTGCTTGCATAGGTGGAGCCTGTTTTAGTGTGAGAGGAGACAATGACAACACTGAGTTTCACTGCAGACTGCAACCAAGTCTCTCTCTCCTCCTCCCCCCACCCCCGTTGACATTTTCTGAGCTTTACCTTTCTGCTTGTTTTAAGTTTTCCCATGATCTACCATTTGAACCTGCTCATAGGTCAGTTGAATTGAGAACAGGAAGGCATCTTGAAGAGCATCTACAGAAGTTTTGTGTCCTCATTTTATTCAGCCAGTTTCAAGGAAAGACAGAGCTCCAAGCCACCCAGCCCCAGCGCCTTCCTGCACTGTTCTCACTGAAACTGATGCTCTGGGAACTTTTCCATTACTTGTGAAATTTGTGTTGCTAAGCGCTGTGAGCCATAGGTTCACACTTACTTCAGTAAGTATTGAATAGCTGACGCTTCTTGGGTGGCTGGGTGGCTGAGTTATGACTAGGAAACATCTCCACAGGTTTACATATTTGACTGCTTGGTCCCCAGCTGGAAATGTTATATTGAGAGATTGGTAAGAGGAGGTGGGACCTAAGTAGAGGAAATAGTCCCTGAAGGTTGGCCTTTTGATGGTTATACCTGGCTCTAGTTCCTATGCTCTGTGCTCCTGGTCCCAAAGAAGTAAAAAAGCCCTTCTGGGCAGACTTCTTCTGCCATGATGCTCTGCACAAATGCATGGGACCAAGCAACCATGGACTAAACCCACTGACACTGTGAGTCACAATAAACCCCCTAAGTTGCTTCTGTTTGATATTTGGTCACAGCCCTGATATAAGTCACTAACATAGTCATCCAAGAGATTGGGGAAAGTCAAGCCAGGGTTCTGGTGGCTCACCTGTGTAATCCTAGCCACTCAAGGGGCTGAGATGTGAGGGTTTCAGTTCAAAGCCAGCCCGGTCAGCAAAGTCTATGACATTCTTATTTCCAATTAACCACCAGAAAACCAGAAGTGGAGCTGGGGCTCTAAGTGGTTGAGCACTAGGCTTAAACAAAAGAACTCAGGGACAGTGCCCAGACCCTGAGTTCAAGTTCCATGACTGACCCCCCACCCACACACAAAAAGATGATACAAAAGAGATTGAGAGAGTCTTTGTGAATCAGTAAGTGGGTAAATGTTTCTAGAAGGCAGGACATTTTCTTTCTGCCATCGGGGCTATGTTGTTTCCTCTATGAGGTGGTCGAGAGAATATTTCTTTTATAGAATATTTCTAATAGTGATGTCTGCAGAATACATTTGAATCCTCAATTCAGTCAAGCAAATATAAGTAAGGTAGTCTAATTGTTCTGTGCCCGTTCTGATTTCATTAATTAAGTTACATTCTCAGAGGCAAGGGAGAATATTTCCCTGTGAAACTAATTTGATAACTTGAAACAGGATTGAAACACAAAATGGAGAGAAAGAACAAGTATTTGCTTTATGAGACGGAAGAGCCGTTTCCCCACGTCTTTCACTAGCTCTCGGTTTCCCCTGCATCACACGCCACTCCCCTTCCCCTTTGCACATTCTCCATCCTTCCCTGGGGCTCTGAACTTGAAGTTCTCAGGGCTTGGCTCACTCTATTATGATTTGCCTAAAAAGCTAGAACTCATAGTTCCTAAATTTAATGTGATATAATCCATGGTAACCTTTCTTTACATTTAGACCATTGTAGTAAATCAGTCTTATTGTATCAAAGGTTCAAAATGAGTTCCAATCTATTACTTTAACACTAGATGATTATAATGGATTAAATGTATATAAACATAGAATTTATTTATTGAAACTCTAATCCTTAATGTGATGATATGTGGAATAAGGCCTTTCATATGATCCTAGGAGTAGAATCCTCAGGATGGAATTAGTGCCCTTTCAAGAAAAATCATAACAGTTCCTCTCTCTCTCTCCTCCCTCTCATGTGAGGATAGAGCAAGAAGTCCTAGAAGATGATATTCCAATGAGACTCTAAAGGAAAATAATGCCATAATATTGGAAATAAGAAACACTGAGTCCCAGGTTTGGGGTATTGCTCCATGAAACATGTTTGCTTAAGGTCCTAGATTCACTTCTTGGCACTGAGGGAAAGTACCATTCTAGCTAGTTCATGGAATCAATAAGTGATGATAACTGTTAGTTATTGAGTGCTCACTCTGTACATGCCATGCCTGCTTCTAAATTCCTTCCTCATTAAATCTTCAACCCTGAGAGGCAGATTCTGTTATTATCTCCATTTTATAGTTTAAGAAAAAGCACAGAGCCGGGAGCAGTTGGCTCACACCAGTAATCCTAGCTACTCAAGAAGCTGAGATCTGAGGATCATGGTTCAAAGTCAGTGGGGGCAGAAAAGTTCATAAGACTCTTATCTCCAATTAACCACCAGAAAACTGGAAGTGGCACTATGGCTCAAAGTGGTAGAGCATTAGCCTTAAGCAATAAAGCTCAAGGACTGAAACAAATCGTTTAAATAGGGATACAGGTGGATCCATTGCAACAATGAGATGTACAAGTCATTATGTGGAAAAATGAACTTTACAACTTTGGTGGGGGGGGGAAAGAGGATTGGTGGGGGGGCAGGGGGAGGATGGGAAGGGATGGGAAGGGGAAACAAAGGAGGAGGCTGCAATGCTTGATAAGAAATGTACTCATTATCTTGCCCATGTAATTGTAACCCCTCTGTACAGTATTTTCACAATAAAAAAAAAAGCTCAAGGACTGCACTCAGACTTTGAGTTCAAGCTCCACAACCAACCAACAAAAAGGAAGAAGGAAGGAAAGAAAGAAAGGAAGGAAGGAAGGAAAGAAGGAAAAGAAAAGGAGGGAGGGGAGAAAAAGGAAAAGGAAAATGTATAGAGAGGTTCTGCTTGTTCTCTGTAGCAAGAAATAAAACCATAACAGAGTAGAGCCCCAAAAAGATGGGTGCTCTGGATTTAAGGTATCTCTAGGGACTGACTAGGCTGCTGGGTCCTGCCTTCATGTTTCCCCATTAATATGACTCAGTTGCTAGTGATGGCCTCTAAAGGGAGGGGACAGGACATCAAATGAAAAGCAGCATGGCCATTTAGGCTGCCAGAAGCTGCAGGAGCTATAAGATTCAGAATAATCTTTCCAGTGAGTCATTATCCTCCACTGTTTAATTGCATTTGCTAGAAGGGTGTATGTGAATACATTTGCTAAATTTAATAATAGGTCTATGTTATATGGCATTAGAAGAACTGTACTAGGAAGAGTAGGCAGATAAATATCTCTGCTTTAAATCCACATACACATAGCATATATACATACACATAGCATAGCTTACTCCTGGAATCTCAGAACTCAGGAGACTGAGGCAGGAGAATCTCAGATTCACAACACATCAGACCTTATAGGGTTTAAAAAAAACAATTAAAATAAAATACTGATTTTGCTTACATTTAGGGTTTTTGTTTGCTTGTGTGTGTACTGATCCTGGAGCTTGAACTTAGGGCCTCTGTGCTGTACCTGTATTTTTTACACAAGGCTACTGCTCTACCACTTGAATCCTAGTTTTACTTCCAGCTTATTTTTGGTGGTTAATAGAGATAAGAGTTTTACCCTCTTTCCTACTTAGACTGTCTTTGAGTCATGATCCTCACCTCTCAGCTTCTTGAGTAGCTAGCATTACTGGCATGTACCACTGGTGCCCAGCTTACATTTAGTTTTAAATTAGTTAAGATGTATAGTTGAAAGACAACTATATGATAAGGAATTTATGCTTTTCCCCCCAGGTGCTGTTTATATTTAGTAACATTATTACCAGAGTAATTAAAAGATACTTAGAAAATATCATTCCTTTCCTTTAAAAGGAGGCCTTCTGGGACTGGGAAAGTGGCTCAGTGGTAGAGTGCTTGCCTCGCATGCATGAGGCCCTGGGTTCAATTCCTCAGCACCACATAAGCAGAAAAAGCTGGAGTGGCTGTGGCTCAAGTGGTAGAGCGCTAGCCTTGAGCTGAAAAGCTGAGGGACAGCGCCCAGGCCCAAAGTTCAGGCTCCACAACCAACAAAAATAAATAAATAAATGAAGGCCTTCCATTACTTGTTCAAGAAACGGTAATTTCAGGCAACTCTACCCATATTCTGATAGTGGACAACGCCATGGAATAGAAGGAAATCTGTGAGCTGCTTAGGACAAGGAGTATCTTTTTCATCTCAAGTGTCCAGAACTTGGCTTGTCCGTGTAATACGATGGAACTCAAGGCCACAGGAAGTTGGTGACAGACCAGAACTAGATTTGGGATCCATATCCTTTCTGAGATTGCACCTTGAGGGCCTTTTCCTTGTCTGTTTAACTGGATCACTCAACTAGATAGACACTTTCTGATTTTTCTTTCCCAGTCTTTTCTCCTTTTCCTTCCTCTCTTCTATTTTTAGGACTAGTAATAATTGAAACTACAATTTAACCTGAGCTTATTCTACCCCAAATGCTTTATAAACATAAACTTGTGTAATGTTTAATTTTACCTCACACATCCTGCTTTATCTTCAGTTGGGTTTTGTTAGCCATTTGGTTTCCCAAGTCTTTGTTTGGTGGAAGTTTCATTACTGAGGCAGCTTTTCATGCTGAGTGGCTGCTAAGTGTTCCTGAAAGTTGAGCACTGAACAAGGCCTTTGTGTTTATTGCTGGGGTCAAGAATTAATGACACTTGGAGAGTCATTTTCTTGAGAGGTTTTTGTTGTCCTTAGAGAGAGTTTGATGCTTGGTATATGACTGTGGTAATTTGGTTCTCAATAACAGTTTGCATGCTAGTAAAAACCTTTGTATTCTATGTTTTCCTTAGCCAGGTTCCTTGAAAAAGAACAACTTTTCCCTTTTCCGTCATCCATCATTTTTTCATAGACACATTACTGAACTGGAGTTAGATGTCTAGCACTAAAAACAGGGGGTGGAGGGAGTGAGAGAAGAATGGATATATATGTGTACTTTGCATATATGTTTATGCACAATATTAACATAAATAAGTGTATAGGTATATATACATATATGCATACAGATATACACATAGTATAGTTTACTATATATATATATATATATATATATATATAGCATACAACTATATTCATACAAATACACACACATATACATACGTGTGGATCTCAGTTTGTTCTTGGCTCCTGCTGTGGGTTCAATAAAATACAGCTGTTACCATGGTTGCTGCTGTTACTATATCCCAAAATTCAAATGGAAACAGCCAGAATAGAGAGAAAACACCAGTACCATCCAGATAAACAAACACTTGTTTTAGTCATTTTGTTAATCTTTATTTAAACCATCCTTCCATGCTCTTTTCTTTGTTTTAAGAGTATTGTATTAACAGTGAATCAATATTTGAATTCCTTAAATTCTTCTAAACCATTCAGCTTCACAAAAAAATAAATGCACCTATTTCCTCCAGGCACTGTCTATTGCTGTACAAATTTGCATGTTCTTAAACATTCATTGCATGGTGATTTGTTAAATAAAAATAAATACTTCTTACGGGGTTCCCAAGATTCGGAGCTGATATTATTACATATAAATGTCAATTTAAAAAATAAGCTAGAGGGCTGGGAATGTGGTTTAGTGGTAGAGTGCTTGCCTACCGTGCATGAAGCACTGGGTTCAATTCCGCAGTACCACATAAACAGAAAAAACTGGAAGTGGTATTGTGGCTCAAGTGTAGAAAGCTAGCCTTGAGGCAAGAAAGAAGCTCAGGGACAGAGCCCAGGGCCTGAGTTCAAGCCCCAGACCAGCACAAATAATAATAATAATAGGCTGAGCATGGTTGCTCATACCTGTAATCCAGCTCCAGCTACTCAGGAGACAGAGGTAGGACTGTAGTCTCAAGACTATCTGGGCAACTTGCCTGGCAGATACCAGGCCCTGTGTTCCGTCCCTAGCACTCCAAACCAGAAAGCTTCCTGAGCAGCATTCATTTTTTTTAATTTAATTTAAATTTTATTTGTGAACATACTGTACAGAGGGATTACAATTACATAGGCAGGATAATGCGTACATTTCTTACCAAGCATTGCAGCCTCCTCCTTTGTTTACCCTTCACATCCCTTCCCAGCCTCCCCCCTCCCCCGCAGCATTCATTTTGAAAGTCCTCCAAACCTCTCAATGTTTTTTCTCCTTTGCTTCCCCCCATCCCACTACCACTCCAGTTATTTTCTAGCCTATATTCAGAACCAGGAATAGGAGGTGAGGTGAAGCGCAGAGGTGAACATGTGCTCTGTTTACTCTAGGCCCTGGGTTCAATCCTAGGTGTTCCCCCTCCCCCCACCTCCAACACATACTAGAATATCTGAAATCAGACTTCCTTAGCTTCAGTTCCAAGTCACCACTTTAAATTACTTACTTCAACTATTTCAGTTTCCTCAACAATTAAGATAATCATAGTTCCAGCTCATCTCACAAGGTAAATTGCTTAAAACAGTAAGAGTCCAGCACAGACTAGTGCTTATTCAATGTGATCAATATGATAAATGTGGGAGAGACTCCACTGACCTTTGTGACTCGATCACTCCACCCCAATGGCACACTAGCAACACACATGATTCTGTTTCTTGAGAACCATTGTCAGAAAAAATGACTAAATCTACATGCAGTTGTCATAGAGAAAAGCAGGACATACACAGAACATCTCCTAAGCAATTTTTGCCTCATAGGTATGACTGGCAGTTAAATGGCAGGGCATTCTTCTCCCTGTGAAGAAACTTGACTTGGGGTTTGGGATATACGAGAGTAGTCACTACTTTGTGCCACAGTACTCAAGCTGAGTCAAGTGTCTGAATGCAGGGTCCCTTGGCACTTTTCTAATCCCAGTCTCTCCTTAATTCCAGCCCCTCCCCAGTAGGTGTCTCCATTTACAGAGAGAAGTAATTGAGGAAGACCCAAGAAGTGCACTCTACCAGGGGACACTAGAACTGCCTCCTGACCATTGTCTAGAAACTTGCCGGTCCGTCAGACACAGTTCTCTTCCTGTGCCTGCCCCCACCTCTGCTTTCAGGTCCAAGTGACAGTGTTCAAGACCAAGTCTTTGCCCTTAAAGCTTCCAATTTCCGCAAACCCAACTTTCAGGTCTACTGATGGTATGCCCCAAAGCTATGCATTTGAGTTTTTGCTTCCAAAGTGAAATGTCCAATGACCTAATTACTGTTACTATTCTGAGCCAGAAAAGCCAAAACTGCTTCAAAATTGAGAGGAAAAGCTTGATCAGGAAAGACCTCCTGATCATTTCTATTAATAAATTGGAAGTAAGCAGTCATGTTTCCTTCAAGAATGAGATTGGCACAAATATTTTGCATGAGGCTGCATTCATATAGATGATGCTCAGGTTTCTTTTCTCTAATTGTTTTTATTGTAATAGACTTCTAGAATCACATTCTTGCTTGTGACAGGTTGGAGGTTACGTAGGAGGAATTTTCTATGTCTGAAGTTAATAATAGTCTGTGGAGATTATGTTTAACCATGTGTAAACATCTTATGTGAGAAAACACAATAGGCTCAATCCAAGTAGAAAGTTCCAACTAGTTCCTAGAACATTTAAGTTGAAGACTGCGTGAACAGCCCTTGTCTACTTGCCTCTCTTTGGAGGAGATTATCAGTGAAAGTGTGTCACCCTAGTAACTTTCTTCCCTACATATCCAGACTCACTGAAAGCCTGCTTCTCTTTTCTCCAAATTTCTACTTATGTTCTGTTACACTTGATTTAGTAATGAATGCACAATAACTGAGTGTTAAAAAAATCAATCAGGCTCTGGTGGCTCATGCCTAATACACAAGAGGCTGAAATCTGAGATTGTAGATCAAAGCCAGCCAGGGCAAAGTCCATGAGACTTTATCTCCAATTAACCACCAGAAAACCAGAAGTGGAACTATGGTTAAAAATAGTAAGGTTCAGCTGGGCGCTGGTGGCTCACACCTGTAATCCTAGCTACTCAGGAGGCTGAGATCTGAGGATCACTGTTCAAAGCCAGCCCAGGCAGGAAAGGCTGTGAGATTCTTACCTCCAAAAAACCACCAGAAAACTGGAAGTGGCAATGTGGCTCAAGTGGTAGAGAGCTACCTTGAGCTGAAGAGCTGAGGGACAGCACCTAGGCCCAGAGTTCAAGCCCCATGACCAACAACAACAACAAAAAAGTATGATAGAGTTCTATGAGCAAAAAGAGCTCAGGGACACTGCCCAGGCCCCAAGTTCAAGTCCCACAACCAACAACAGCAAAAAGATCTACATGTTTCTGTAGCTTGGTCTTTTCTTATTATAAGCAACTCTCTCCTAAATAGGATCATTGATCATATCTTTTGAATATCCAATAACTTCACAAATACAGTAGACACTATACAATGGGCTACATGTTGGTGACTGCCTAAAATTTATAGATCACCATCCTCACCTCTCATATGATGATAATCAGAGACAGGGCTTTTCGGAAGTGATTAGGTCATAAGAGCAGAACCTTTGTAGAAGAGATCCTCTCTCTCCAGAAATTCTTCCTTCTTCTTTCCTTTGGATATGACAAAAGCCAGCAGTCTGCACCCCAAAAGAGAGACCTCACAAGTACTTCACCATGCTGGCTTTGGTCTTGGATTTCAACTTCCAGAAACATTAATGTCTAGTGTTATGGCATTTTGCTACAGTTTCCCAGGTACAGAACAGCTGACACTGTCAACCTGGTAGAGAGAATGAAGATACTAGAGGCTCAGTATCCTCTTCTGACAACCACACATCAAAAGGCAAAGAAAGCCAGGTGTCAGTGGCTCATGCCTATAATCCTAGCTACTCAGGAGGCTGAGGATCATGGTTCAAAGCCAGCCCAGGCAGGAAAGTCTGTGAGAGTCTTTTTTTTTGACTGTTATGGGGCCTGAACTCTGGGCCTGGGTCCTGTCCCTTAGCTCTTCAGATCAAGGCTAGCGCTCTACCACTTGAGTCATAGCGCCACTTCCGGCTTTTTTGGCTTATGTGGTACTGAGAAATCAAACCCAGGGCCTCATGCATGCAAGGCAAGCGCTCTACCACTGAGCCACCTTCCCAGTCCCTGTGAGACACTTATCTCCAATAAACCACCAGAAAACTGGAAATGCTGCTATGGTTCAAGTGGTAGAGTGCTTGCCTTGAGCTTCTGAAGCATTCAAGCCCCCTGACTGACAAAAAAAATATGCAACTAAATATATGCTTAATAAAACTAACTCATTTTATTTATTTTTTATTTTTTTATTTTTTGTCGGTCATGGGGCTGGGCACTATCCCTCAGCTCTTCAGCTCAAGGCTAGTGCTCTACCACTTGAGCCATAGCACCACTTCCAGATTTTTTTATTCTGCTTATGTGGTGCTGAGAAATAGAACCCAGGGCCTCATGCATGCAAGGCAAGCAATTATACTACTGAACCACCTTCCCAGCCCTAACTCATTTTATTTTTGATACATCTATCACATTATCCTGTTGTATGAGAGAGATTTTGTAACCAGGTATCTGGTTTATATTCCCAACTCCACAATGATCTATGTGGACTTGGGGAAAGTACTTAACCTTTCTGAGTTACAGTCATCAGGTTAGCAAGTCTGTGACTTAAATCTTTCATTTGCATTTCATTTGTGCAAAGCATGATCTATCAAACCCTTCTTTACTTTTGCAAATTTACTTCCCATGCCCCCCCCAAAATCAGGGTGCTGTCCCTGAGCTCTTTTTCTTAAGGATAACACTCTACTATTTTGAGCCAGAGTGCCACTTCCAGTTTCTGAATGGTTAATTGGAGATAAGAGTCTCTTGGGGAATTTTCTGCCCTGGCTGGCTTCAAGCTATGATCCTCAGATCTCAGCCTCCTGAATAGCTAGCATCATGGGCATGAGTCACCAGCACCTGGCCATATTTACTTTTTATTTGATAAAGTTTTTCTTGTGTTTCTCTGAATACTCCTTCATGATAGATAGCATCCTATTCTTGTTTAGTATCTTCTTATCTCCCAAGGATATAGTCTACTCTGCTTGTTAAATGTTCCTTTTTCAAAATACAAATAAATAGGGCTTGTGTTGTGAGTGGCATGCATAGGGTAACTCAATCACTATTCATGCTGCATCAACATCAAGAGATATCTGGAGGATATTTTGGGGATATATGACAGCTTGTTTGTCCCAATGCCCTAAAAACAGCAAGCAACAAGGAAGTTTGTTTTTCACTGCAGAGCTGTTTAATCAAGTTGCTCTGTCTCAATTTTTTTTCTTTGTCATATAACATTCAAGGCTTTTCTCTAACATCATCTTTGGCAGTGAGGAAGAGGAAGCTGGTGGAAAGCTCTGAGTGCATGATGGGCAGGTCAACCACTAAGCAGGGGCCTGTCAAAACTCTTAGTCAAGCTGGGGACCAGCGGTTCACACCTGTAATCCTAACTGCTTGACAGGCTGAAGTCTGAGGATCAAGGTTCCAAGCCAGCCTGAGCAGAAAAGTACCTGAGGCTCTTTGGTACAATTAACAACAAAAAGCCAGTAGTGGAGCTATGGCTCAAGTGAAAGAGTACCAGCTTTGAACAAAAAAAAAAAAAAAAAAGCTAAGAAACAGCATGAGTTCAGCGCCCAGTACCAGCATGAGAGCGAGAGAGAGAGAAAGGGGGGTGGGAGGAGGAAGTGATAGGGAAGGGGAGAAGGGGAAAAGGGAAAGGGGGAGAAGCACAGAGGGAGAGAGAAGGAAGGAAGGAAGGAAGGAAGGAAGGAAGGAAGGAATGAAGGAAGGAAGGAAGGAAGAAAGGAAGGAAGGAAAGAAGGAAGGAAGGAAGGAAGGAAGGAAGGAAACCCCAGCCTTTAGTCAACAAGTGAGACCACAGGAGGGACAGGAGTGTGTTCCTTATTCCTATTATTAGAGTTGACCCCTCTGCAAATAGAGCTGCTCTGAACTGTGGGAGTTGAGGGACCATTAGAACCAGTTAAAGACATCTGAAGGTGAGTTGTTAGATGGGTCTCTACCTGGGCTCTACAGTTCCTGTGGATGGTGATGAAGCCTGGGTCACTTGAAGCTGGCTATGGAGTACAATGTAGAGTGATGGAGCTCAAGGCTGGGTGGTGGGTGATTTAAGTAGTTTTTGGAGCAAAGTGGGAAATTAATGAGCTGAGGTCAGCCCCAGAGAGCTGGGAGAATTCTTCCACCATCTTCAGGTGTCTGGTGGATGAGGTGTGAGCAACTGATGTCCCCTGGAGCCCCTGAGGCCATTTGGGTGCTCACATGGTCACAAGGAGAGGCCAAAGGTGACAGGAGTTAGGGCTGTTGAAAGATGCTAGCAGAGTCATTCCTGGGGGACCTGGAAGATAGTGGGGAACAAAGGAGTTCCCATGAAACAACTTCAGAGCTACAGAATTGGTTTTGGTATGCAAGAAACCTAGGCAGCCCTCAGCCTGGAGGAAGGTTCACCAGGAAGCAGCGAGTGACATTAGTTAGCTATTTCCTGTCGAACTAGAGCTGCTGGGTGGCTGTGGAAGAGAATCACCAGTCTAGAAAGTACTATAGAAAGTGGCTCTCATAGGACATGTCTTAGGAGGAGGATGCTCTTTGCCCTGGGAAGAAGGCCTTCTATAAAGAAAAAAAAATGCACTGATTATCTTCTGGCCTGCTCTGTGTCAAGTTAGCCAGAGGGTAGTCAAAGGACTCGGGAACCCAGGTAAAGTGTATTTGTTCCTGGGCTCAAGCCTGTGGGGGTATACTGCAGAGATGGAGCCTTTGAAAATTCAAACACGGGGTTCTATGTCTCACTGTGCCTCTGAAAAGGGAGACACACCCTAAATCTCTAGGCCTGGTCCTAACAAGAGTGAGGAAGAGAAGAACTGAGAAGGAGAGAAAGTAACAGGAATGATGGGATGTGATTACTCAGAATAGTAACTAAAGGGCTCGGCGCTGGTGGCTCACGCATGTAATCGTGCTACTCAGGAGGCCGAGATCTGAGGATCACGGTTCAAAGCCAGCCCTGGCAGGAAAGTCCAAGAAACTCTTATCTCCAATTAACCACCAGAAAACTGGAAGTGGTGCTGTGGCTCAAGTGGTAGATCACTTGAGCTGAAGAGCTCAAGGACAGTGCCCAGGTCCAGAGTTCAAGCCCCATGACTAACCAAAAAAAAAAAAAGAAAGAAAGAATAGTAGGTAGAGGAGAGCACCCAGAACAGAGTCCCCCAAAACTCAAAGGAAACCAGACTTAGTACTTGAAGTATGAAGAGGTCTCTCTGCCTTTCTCTCTGTCTGCCTGATGACAGGAGAAAGTCACATAACAAAAAGTCTTTCCACCCTGAAGCCCTATAAATTTTCCCCTTGCTGGAAACAACTCTCTCAACCCAGGGGACCTAGGAGCAGACTTCACACCTCCCCAGAGTTTTCCCGCCTCTGAAGGCTGAAACTCTTGGCTCCTTTGTCTTGTCACCCCAAGATTAAGTGCTCTTTATTAAAATACTATTGATGACCAAGTTTCAATCTATTACTTTGAGAAGTTCCTTCCCAGAAGTTCTTCCCTCACCCAATATGGCAGGCATGACCCCAGGGCATTAAAATTGCTTGATCCTCCAGGGTTAATTTGTCCTTTTTGTTAACAGGAATATCTCCTAAGGGTCTATAAGGGCTGAGAAAAGAAACTCTACTTTTCTTCTCTTAAGCATCAACATTTGTTTTAAGATGGGCAGCAGAATGGCTCAATAGAAATGGAGATTGATTATGTAGGGAAGGAAAATATTCTTTTTCTCATTATCTTGTTAGGTTCTTCACCTGGGGTCTATAAATCTGACTTGTACAAATAGGTGAGCAAGAGAGTAACAAAGAATTAATAATGCACATGCAGCCTTCCAGGCATTGGTGGCTCATAACTGTAATCCTAGCTGCTCAGGAAACTGAGATCTGAGGATCATTATAGTTCAAAGCCTAGTAGGTCAGGAAAGCCAGTGAGACTTTTATCTCTAAATAACCATCAAAAAATCCTGAAGTAGAGCTGTGGCTCAAGTGGTAGAGGGTTAGCCTTTAGCCAAAGAGTTCCAGGCCAATGCCCAGATCATTAGTTTAAGCCCCAGAATCACCCAAAATAATACACACAGCACACTTTATGCCAGAGGAAACTCTGATGAGTACCTTAGGGGGCTAGTTACACCTTAGCCTTATTGCTGCTGAGATTCCATATTTCTAGGGAAGCACCAAGGCTAAGGATAAGAACCTGGGGTTTCCAATGCGACAAATAGGTGGTGGTAACTGGATTGTTTGTGAAAGTCCATCTTGGTGCCAACTCTGTCATCCTCATGGCCAAAAACCCATTGGGAGAGGGAATTTATGCCAGAAGATTCTGTGTTTAGTCAAATGGAATAAGGGAATTGCTTGGAAGGCTTCTTTCTCCATCTGTTGATTCTTAGCTGCCTTCTGCTCAAAAGAATCTTTCTGTCAAGGTGGCCTACTTGGAGTGTGTGTGTGTGTGCGCGCGCGCATGTGCGCACTAGCACTAGAGCTTGAAACTCAGGGACTGGGCATTGTCACTTATTTTTTTCATTCAACGCTGGTACTCTACCATTTGAACCATGCTTCTGTTCTTGGCTTTATGTTCATTCATTGGAGATATGAGTATCACAAATTTTTCTTCCCAGGCTGTCTTGAACTGTGATCCTCAGATCTCAGACTCCTGAATTGCTAGGGATTACAGGTGTGAGCCACTGGCTCCTGGCTAGTGGTGGTATATTTTGGTCCTTTGTGCCTGTCCTACATGAGTAAGCAAGAGACTGTGACCTATTCCACAGTCTGGAGAAAGGGAGAAAGGAACTCTTTAAGTTGAAGGATGGTAGATGGTAGACTTTTGGTAGTTTTAAACTGCAAAGAGAAGCTAGCCTACTCACTGCAGAGAACAAAGAAGTCGCTGAGCTGGGCTGAAATTGTGGAGTTTTAATTCATTAACATTTGAGAGCCATTGAGAAATCACAGAGTGAAGGATATAAGGTGAAATATAGGAATTGGCATATTGATTATTTCAAGTTGAAATCATTTGCTGTAACTTCAGAAGGGCCATGTGCCCTGTCTTTTCCTAGTAACAAGCTATAAAGATTGTTTTAGGAGGGACAGTCTTGACATCCAAGGCTGAAAAATAGCCTTGATCACTAGAGACTGAGGCCATTGAATCTTCTAATAACATTCCTGACATTTCCTGTCCTAGCTAAACCAGATATTCATTTGTCCTGTCATTTCTTCACAAGCCTACTGTTCTTTATGTAAAATGTACAAAAGCATTATGCTTTAGTCATTTCTTGTGATGTCATTCTCTTCTGAAGACTGACATATACCTATAAGATTAACAAAGCTTTTATGCTTTTTTCTCTTGTTACTAGTAGCAAGAATTAATTGATTTGAAGATCCAAACAAAAGCACACCTAAGAACTAAGAAGGGGTGGAGGGGGTGGGGGGAAATTCTTTTCAATTACATGTGTATGTGTGTTAGAAATACTTGCTAGCTATTGCTGGCTGCCTGATGCTCCTGCCTGTGATCCTAGCTACTTGGGAGACTTAAAGAGGAAGGGTCATAATTCAAGACCAGCTCAGGGAGAAAAAGTTTAAGAGACTCCTTCTCAACCAATAGGTGGACTCGGTGGCATATACACCTGTCATCTTATCTAGAGCACTTTGCATATATGAGGCCACGTGTTCACAAGGCAGTACCACACAGAACTCTTCAGCATTCCACAGAACAAGAGCCTACACAGTCATCAGGTATTAGAAAGGAGGTACAGCTAATTACAAGGAGATAGGGAGACAATAAATAGGATGCTGTGATAGAATGAAAATTATAGGTAGCCTCTCTGAATATAATATGGGGGCTAGGGGAGACAACATTTGAACTTAGACTTGGACTCTGAAAAGATATTAAGTACAAAAATTATTTTGTGGCAGACAGAATGGCATAGGCACAGGCCTCAATGTGGTTGGGAATCTGAGCCTCCTGTGACTGGATCCCATTGATCCCCAGGGACCACTGGAATGGGATGAGATTAGAGAGTGACTGAAGGGGAAGGCAGGATCTGGAAAGCAAATGAACTGGAAAGCAAAGAAGGTGTGTGTGTGTGTGTGTGTGTGTGTGTGTGTGTGTGTGTGTGTGATATGGGGGTCAAATCTGTATGAGGTACTAAACTGTACCTCATTTGATATTTTGTTGCTGTAGTTTGCACTTTTATTTATTTTTTGTTGAAGGGGTTATTTTTGCTTTTAAGGTATAGTCTGACTATCTTGTCCAGGGTGACCTCAGTCTCCTGGGCTCAAGTGATCCTCCCACTGTGGCTCATCTCGTAGCTAAGACAACAGATTTGATCCACTGTGCTTGCCTTGATTGGTATATTTAGTTCATTTACATTTGATGCAATTATTGGTATAGTGAATTCAGTTATACTATTTGTTTTTTTCTGTCCCAACTGCTTTTCATTCTCGGTTTTTCCTTTACATACTTATTTGTAGTAAATCAAATACTTTTAGTACTTAGTCCTTGTTTCTTATTGGCTTCTTAACCTGTATCTGTTATCTTTTATTTTTTTTTATTATCAAGATGATGTACAGGGGGTTTTACATTCTTGTCAACCTTGTTCTCTTGTTATTTTCATAGCTGCTCTAGGGATTACTATAGGGATTCTTTTTTTTTTTTTTGGTTGGTCGTGGGGCCTGAACTCTGGGCCTGGGCGCTGTCCCTCAGCTCTTCAGCTCAAGGCTAGCGCTCTACCACTTGAGCCATAGCAGCATTTCCAGCTTTTTCTGCTTATGTGGTGCTGAGGAATCGAACCCAGGGCCTCATGCATGCAAGGCAAGCACTCTATCACTGAGCCACCTTCCCAGCCCACTATAGGGATTTTTATCACATTTTATTTCCCATTAATATTGTACCACTTCACATGAAATCAAGATCCAGATTATAATGTAATTTCATCTATTTCTTTTTATCATTTTGTTGGTGGTATCATATATACAATTTGAGACCATTACAAATCTGAAAATACATGTTGAATTTTTCACAAGCACAATCTTCATACTTATGTACATATTTGCCATTTCCCATGTTCTTCCTTCCTTCCAATAGATCTAAATTTTATATGGTTTTAAATCCTTTCACCTGTAAAGATCCTTCCTTCTTTCCCTTTCTTTCCTTTTTTCCTCCTTCCTTCTTTCCTTCATTTCTTTAAAAAAAATTTTCTCCTTCCTTCCCTCTTTTCATCTTTTCTTATTTATAAGTTCATTGTTGTTTTGCCAGCATCATTATCTAAAGAGTCCTCTCACTGCATAGTAAACATTTGGCAGAGTTCTCTAATCCCCAGTAATATAAAGATGTTGTTCCACTGTCTGGTGACCTCCATGTGTATAGTGTGTCCATCCTGGGCACCCCATACCTCATCTTGGCTGCTTTCAAGAATTATCCTTTCGGTGGTCAATAGACACATGAAGAAATGTTCAACATCC
>NW_012267221.1:23266139-23471620 GCF_000151885.1 Dipodomys ordii
CTTCGATTTTGATGGTGTTATTAATCATTCTATGAGTGAATAAATGTGATTTCTTTTTTTTTTAAATGATCAGTTTTGGCAAAATATCTTCAAAATTTCTTCAAATTATTTTCTGCCTCATTGGCTCTCTCCTGCCCCCAAGGTGTCAACTACACATGTTCATTTACTTCATAGTGGAACATGTATCATGTGTGACGGAGGGTATATTTTTTGAAGTACTTTTTCTTTTGTCTCCAGATTGTATCACTTGTTTTTCTATTATTATGAATGTATATTAATTGTACACATTAATGAGATTCATGGCGGTATATCCACACCTGCATACACCATCCATGGATAATTTGTACTGATCTGTAATTGCTTCCTAACCTCATCCTGGTTCATTTCAGCAACTGCACCTTCAAGTTTAGAATTGCCAACTTATTCTTTCTTAGAGTTTCTATTTCTATGTTGAGATTTCCCCATTGGTTCACTCATTATGAGTATCTCCAAAGTTCTTGAAACATATATGTGACAGCTCTAAGTACTTGTCAGATAATTCCAGCATCTTGGTAATCTGGGGGTGTTTCTTTTTCAGTGTGGGGCCAGGTTTTCTTGTTTTCCCATGTCTTGTCCCTGGACCTAGTGGATGATCTGTAGAAACTCTGGTTTTTGTTACATCTTTCCAAGGAGCCTCAAATCCTGGTCTGCAAATTGCTGGCAAATCTCTTTAAACTTGTAAAGCCTTGGTTTTATAAGTTTTAAGGATGAGCTTATTCGGAGACTAAGTTGTTTAAGAAGACTCAAACTGGAAAGTGCTCAAAGTTCAATCTCTGTCTCTGTCTGTTTGCCTCTCTCTCTCTCTCTCTCTCTCTCTCTCTCTCTCTCTCTCTCTCTCTCTCCAATAGCTGGCACAGCTGCTCAGTTCTTCCAGCTTTCCAATTATCCCCCTTTTCTGCACTTATAGTTACACAAACACAAATTCAAAGTCAACCAGGCATTTGACAGGAGTTTATACACAGATTTTGGGACTCCTTGTTCTATGACTCTTTCTTTTCTGGGATTTGCTCTACATTTCCAGCCACTGTAATTTCTGGCCTCCAATACCTAACGCCATGAATACTGCAGTTGTCTCTGCTCCATGCTACAAAGACTTGAGAAAAATCCATTCAAATGTGAATCTCACATTCCCTTTATGGTTTGAAATGCCCTCTAGTTTCCAGTGTTTTCAAGTATTTGATTAGGTTTTGTCTAGAATGTATTAGTGTTTTCTGTGTGAGAGTTACTGGAGTGTGAATACTTTGACATTATTAACACCAACACCCGTGTGCTAATCCTGTTTCTCCTCCCCTCCTTCCCTCTCCCTCCCCTCCCCTCTCCCTCTCCCTCTCCCTCTCCCTCTCATTCTCCCACTCTCTGTGGTGCCAGGAACTGAACTCAAAGCCTCAGGCTTTGATTTATAACCTCCAGCTTTAATACTGTAAATTGTACATGGGACACCATATTCAAAATATGTAGCATTATATTAGAACATTTTAATAATAATTTAACACAAATTTTTCCATTTTACCCTCAGTAAGCACAGTAAACTTTCGCAAAAAACTTTTATGGTTTCATCCTATTTTCCTTCCATCCTTTCTTCCCTCCCCTCCCTCCTTCCTTCTTTCTCTCTCTCCCTTCCTGGATGTATTGGTTCTCACAAAGTGTGCTTCTCTGGGTGGAGCAGGCTGGCGCTTCCATTGAACCCTTGGCTTCCTTGGCTTCCTTCTTTTTCTGGTCATTTTCCTTCACTCATTTCAGGAAACTATCTCAGCTCTTACAGTGCTTAATATATATGCTCAATATGCGCATTAATCCTCTTGCCTTTAACTTGTTTGTCCACAATAATGCCAACAGCATGCTGGGCAACATTGTAGACCCTTCCAATTTTGCCATGGTAACATTTGTGGAGCATTCCTTTTTGAACAGTACCCATTCCCTTGATGTCCACAATAACACCCTTCTTGTAGATTTGTGTGTATGTGGCCAAAGGAGCTACTCCATGTTTCCTGAAGGGTCTAGAGAACATATATCAGATGCCTCTCTTCTTTCCCTGTGTGTTTGTCATTTTGGCAAATTACTGGAAGGTGGTGGTTCTGGCCAAAAGGCTGTTTTTTTTTCATTGTTATTATAATAGTGATGTACAGAGGGGTTACAGTTACATAAGCCAGGTAATGAGTACATTTCTTTTTAGACAATGTTACCCTCCTCACCCCCCCCCCACCTGTCTTTCTCTGTCTCTGTCTATCTGTCTTTCTGTTTTTCCCTCCCATCTCCACCCACAGGTTGTACAGATCGTTTTCAACATAGTGTTTAGTGAGTACCACTGCTGTGTTTGTTCACCCTTGGTCCCTCCATCTCTGTGCCCCCTCTTGCCTTCTCCCACAAGACAGATAAATGAGCAAACAAAACAAAAAGAAAAGAAAAACAGCAACAAAGAAAAAAAATTCTTGTTCCCATTTCCTGGAGTTTATTTCAATCAATATTGTATTATGGGGGAAGGAAGGAATAGTGGGAGAACAATAAGGGAGGGGGTAACAATGCTCAACAAGAAATGTACTCATTGCCTTACTCATGCACCTGTAACCCCTCTGCAGAACATCTTTCCAACAAAATGAAATTGAAAAACTGTTATTTTATAAGATCAGACGCATATAGGCATTACCCCTTTGTGGTCTCCTAAGTGTAACCTCATTTGATCTCACTGTATGTGCATGTGTAGAGTCTTGTATAATTTATCATGTTCTCGGGTATTTTAGATCTAGTCTCCAGATATGAGAGAAAACATGTACTGTTTGTCTCTCTGAGCTTGGCTTACCTCACTTAACATGATTTTAGGTCCATACATTTCTATGAAAATGACAAAATATTCTTTTCTAACAGCTGTGTAAAATGCCATTGTGTTTAGATAACACATTTTTTGGATGCACTCATCTTTTGTAGGGCATCTGAACTGTTTTTATAACTTGGTTATTATGAATAGTAAGCATGGATGTACAAGTGTCTTTATGGTATCCTGGTTTGTGATGCCTGGGTAGATAGATGTCCAGGAGAGGTATGGCTGAGTCATAGGGAAGATCTATGTTTAAGTTTTTGAGGAATCTCCAGATTGCTGTGCATAGTGGTTGTACAAGTTTACATTCCCACCAACAATGTAATAGGGTTCCCTCATATCCCTACCAATATTTGTTGGTTGTTAGACTTTACCATGTTGGCCAATCTAACTGGAGTGAGATGGAATTTCAGAGTTGTTTTGAGTTGCATTTCCTTTTTGGCCAGGGATGATGAGCATTTCCTCATATATTTCTTTGCTGTTCTTACCTCTTCTGCGAAGTCTCTCCTTAGATCCTTTGCCTATTTAGTGACTGCCTTACTAACTTCGTGAAAGGTTAGTTTCTTGAGCTCTTGGATATTAGGCCTTTGCCTGATGTATTCCTGGTAATGATCTTCTCCCAGACTGTTGTCTGCCTTTCTAGTTTAGTAACTATGTCCTTTGCTGTGAAGAAACTTTTTTGTTTGGTATAATCCCATATGCAAGTTTCTCTCCTATTTGCTATGCCCTTGGGACTTCTTCAAAAAGTTTCTGCTTATACTTATAAGTTCTAGGGTTTCTTCCACTCCCTCTTGTAGTAATTTCAGTTTCAGGTCTGACATTGAGGTCTTTGATCCACTTTGAGCTGATATAGTGCATGGTGGGATCCATTTTAGTTTTCTGCATATAGATGCCCAGTTTACCAATACAAATTATTGAAGAGGCTATCTTTTTCCCACTGTATACCTTTGGCTCCCTTATCAAATATCAGATAACTATAAGTACATGGGTGTTTTTTTATGGGCCTTCTATAGCCTGTTTTGTTAATTTTCTGGTCTATTTATGTGCTAATACCAAGCTGGTTTTTTTTGGGGGTGGGGGGGTTGTCCATCATAGGGCTTGAATTCTGGGCCTGCGTGTCATACCTCAGTTCTTCAACACAAAGCAAGCGCTCTACCACTTGAGCCACAGCACCATTTCCGGTTTTCTGAGTGGTTTATTGGAGATAAGAATCTTGCAGACTTTCCTTCCCCGGGCTGGCTTTGAACCTCGATTCTCAGATCTCAGCCTCGCCCGGCTCTGAGCATATTTTTTAGTATAGCTCTGTAGCAGATCTTGAGGTCTGGGATCATGATACCACCAGCATTGCCCCCCCTTTTTTTTTTGCCTAAAATTGCTTTGGCAACCCTAAGACTCTCATCTGCAATTAACCACCAAAAAAAGCCAGAAGTAGAGCTGTGGCCCAAGTGGTAGAGTGCTAGCCTTAAACAAAAAAGCTCAAGGTCAATGCCCAGGCCCTCTGTTCAAGCCCTAGGACCAGCACAAAAAAAAAAAAAAAAAGAAAGAGAAAGAAAGAAAGAAATAGAGAGAAAAAAGAAAAGAAAATGGCAACATGATTTAAGAACTAGATTCATTGCTTTTACTAATTCTAGTTACTTTCCGTTTTCTTTAGTACTATATTTTGGTTGATTTTTTATGTGTAACAATTTTGAGTATTCTAATTTTTGTCTTCTTCCTTCTCTCTTATTAAAAACTGTCCATTCTTGTCTGATGCTAATGGCTCAAGCCTGTAATCCTAACTCTTCAGGAGGTTGAGAGCTGAGGATGAAAATTCAAAGCCAACACCTGGGAGAACAATCTGAGAGACATCTCAAATTAGCCAGCAAAAAGCTGGAAGAAGTGTCTCCAGTGGTAGAACATCAGCCTTGAGCCAAAAAAAAAATCTAAGCAAGAGCGTAAGACCCTAATTCACACCAGTATGGACACACACACACACACACACACACACACATACACACACACGTAAATTGTTTTCTAATTCTATAAAAAAAATCTTTTAAATTATAGCAAGGAGAAGCTTCATTTGATGTTAATGTTGTTTAATGTTGGATACTTCTTATTTATCGAAGAGAAAGTAGAGTTCAGACTTTAGGAGACAACCACATGTAAATAAAAATTGTTTTTGTTTTTGTTTTTTTGTCAGTGGTAGAGCTTGAACTCTGGGCCTAGGCGCTGTCCCTCAGCTTTTCAGCTCTAGGCTAGCTCTCTACCACTTCAGTAATAGCACCAATTCTGGTTTCTGGTGGTTGATTGGAGATAAGAGTCTCACAGACTTTCCTGACCAGTCTGGCTTTGAACCTCGATCCTCAAATCTGAGCCTCCTGAGTAGGATGATAGGCATGAATGCCCAGCAAAATCATGTTTTATATTGCATTTATCTCTCACTTTATTGATGGCAGATTACATTGTTTTTCATTGTAGCCATGATTTAAAATTTTATGTAGGTAAGATTGGAGGTAAAGTAAAGAATGCAGTAATATAGCAAATCAGAAGTTACACTTATGACAAAACATGACCAAGGAGCTGGAAGGCAGCAAGGAAAGGCATCACAGTTCCCCATGAAAGAATGGTGAATGGAGAAGGGCAATCTAGAGTTAGGAAGAAAATTCAAGAAACAGATTTGAGAACTCAAAGGCTAGAGACCTTCAGTCCAGTGCCATTGTTTGAATCATGTTTTATAACTTTTATGTGAAGCTTGTTGAGAATATAGCCATTCTAAGAGGGCCTATCTTTGGTCCCCTGAGATGTTTTTATCCTTATAGTTGATACATTTTCTAAGAATCAGTATCACATGCTCAATTCTACTTCTGATTTATGTTTTTTATTTGATTTTTTTTTGCTTTATATATCCACCCATTGTGAAGATAGCTTTAAAATGCCTCTATAAGTTCATTTGTTTGAATGGCTCTGATGAAAACTTCTTCAATTTTAGAAGTATCTATTGTTACCTTTCTTTCTTCCTCTGTCTTTTTTTTTTCTACATTGATCTTGATCCTGAAAAGAGTTATAAAATTTTCTTTTAAGTCATTTGACTCTAGTCCTGGATCAGGTCAATATCACCTGAAAAAACGAACACTTCTGTTATCCAAAGAATATAAAGAAAATAAACCCCCAGAGAGATAGCATTGACTAGAGATTAGAAGGAGCTGGAAAGATGATAATCCAATTTAATCAGCTGCGTTTTTTTTCCTGATCTCTTCCTACCTGAGCTTCTTATGCTAGCTTATCGAGGGTTGATATGACAACCTAGTGTTAATACTTAGTTATTTCACAAAGGCACAGTTTTATTTTCTTAAGCAACTAGGTTTTTTTGTTAGTCTACAGTGGACTAACTGGTTCTTTGATCTACTTTGGAGGATGGGACTGAAGGAAAAAAATTCTGCTAAGGAACTGACATCATAAATACATAGCCAACTGCCTTTTCTGGCTCATGGGATGCTGAAGTTTAATTACACCTGGAATATAGACATGTCTATGCTTAAATAAGTATTTCAAGTAAGTCACTAGTTGTTTGTATTGTAATCCTACATATAATAGATTTTTTAAATTGCTTTAAGACTTTTATTTTTAGTTTTCATGAAATTTACTATACCACCATAGACATGGTTTTCTTCCCATCTGTCCTGCTTGGAGTTTGCTGAGCTTATGGAATCTATAAATTTAGGAAATTTTCTGTTACCATTCCCTTATTGTTCTACTTATTCTCCTTTCCTTCTAGAATCTGACATGTCAGATTTTTTTCATATGGTCCATAGATTACTAAGCCCCAGTTCCATTCTTGTCCCTTCCCCCTCCCTCAAATGTTTTTCTTCCTCAGATTGTGTAATTTCTAATTACCTGTCCTTATCTTCACATATTCTTACATCATATCCAATCTTCTGTGAAGTCTTTCTGCTAAATATTTTGGTCATTTCCTTTTCTAGCTCTAGAATTTTCATTTGGTTCTACCCCTCCCCCCATTTTCATCTTTCTATTGTTCTTTCCTATTTATCTACTATTTATAAGGCTTTTTGGTTTGTTTGTTGGTTGGTTGTGGGGGCTGAACTCTGGGTCTGGGTGCTGTCCCTCAGCTCTTCAGCTCAAGGCTAGCGCTCTACCACTTGAGCTACAGTGCCACTTCCAACTTTTTTCTTTTTGCTTATGTGGTGCTGAGGAATCGAACCCAGGGCCTCATGCATGCGAGACAAGCACTCTACCACTGAGCCAACTTCCCAGCCCAGGTATTTCTTCTTTTGAGCATGATTTTAATAACTTACAAAGTTTTTCTTTCCTAACTTCATCATCTAGGCAATCTTGAAATTAGCCTGAACTAGTTGTCTTCTTTCTTTTGTCTGGTAATTTTGAATTTTTATCTAAGACAATGTAAAGGATACATTGCAGAAACTGGATTCCTTTCTATTCTTCCAATGAATCTTGATAGGATGTTACCTAGTCCTGCCTCAAATGCAAACATCCCTGTGCTTGGCAGCAGCTGAAATATTATTGTTTTTTTCCTATGCCAGAACCTCTAGGATGTGCCTTACATATGAGCAGAGTGTGAGTGGAATTCTGTAGCATCTTTTGCAGAATTTGAAACTACTTTTTTTGCCATCCCTTAGCTTTTTCACTCAAGGCTGATGCTCCTGTCACTTGAGTGATAGTTCCATTGCTGGCTTTTTGCTGCTTAATTATAGATAAGAGTTTTTTTCTGTCCTGGCTGGCATTGAACCACAATCATCAGATCTCAACCTCTTGAGAAGTTGGAGTTAAAGGCACAAGCACTCAGCTAGAATTAGTTTTTAATTATGAATCAGCTTCTGTAGTGGCACTGATTTCTTAATCAAAGTTTGACTTTACTCAAAGTATGTAATGGTCTGGGGATATAGGTTAATAGTAGAACACTTGACTAACAAGTGCAAAACCCTGACTTTGAACCTCAGCACCAACAAAACAAAACAAAAACAAACAACATCAACAAACCAAAAGTATTAAACAATGCCCAAGACTGAAAAATGCTCTTCCAAGCCGAGTGCTGGTGGTTTACACCTATAATCCTAGCTACTTGGGAGGCTGAGATTTTAGGATTGTGGTTTCAAGCCAGCAGGGGCAATGAAAGTCCGTGAGAATCTTATCTCCAATTAACCACCAGAAAAGTAGAAGTGGAGCTGTGGCTCTAAGTGGTCGAACCCTAGCCTTGAGCAGAAAAAAACCTCAGGGACAGCACCCAGGCCCTGAGTTCAAGCACTACAAACAACAGAAAGAAAAAAAAAAAAAAACACAGATTTGCATTCATTTCCCCCATATTCCTTTCTCTAACCAAGTAGGGGACAACAGCTAACTGATGTACTTAAGATGAAAGTGGATATATATTCCCATTTGAAGCTGCCTGCTTTTCCAGGTAGCTAAGTGTGGGTAGTAAGGCTGGCCCCTCCACCCAGAGGCTTTTAGCAAGGTAACCTAACTTCTTTTTTTTTATACATCCTGTAAGCTGGCACAGGGAAGTCAGTCTGTAATTAGAAGGTTATTGAAAATAGAGATTTGTGATTTGGCAAACTGCCACCTGTTGGTACCTGGGACACAGTAAAGACCCTGCCCAGCCTTTTGTCTCTAGGTGGGTCTGGTTTACTCAAGGCCTCTGGTTTCCCCAGACTGCTTGGGTTCACATGATACCACCCTAAGAGGGGTGTGTGGCCCCATTCAGACCTCAGCATTGTTTGGGAATCTCATTTAAAAATGATACATCTTACCAACTGTGAAGTTCTTTACTGTAAAGCCAATCATTCTGAGTTACAAGTGTAACTGCAGCTCACCTCATTATAAAAGCACCAGGTGCTCACAACCTCTGGGTCAAGTTTTGAACAAGAGGAAATAAGAGGTCTTTGTGTAAAGTGAATAAAAGCTAGGGGACAACACACCACCATCCTTAAAAGTTCTTAATAGCCCAAGAAATGCAAAGCTCTGAAATTGGAGACTGGTAATTTACAACAGATTTGAGAGTACACTTATAATAAGCGCTGACTGAATACCTACTGTTTTGACAGCACTCACCTCAGATGCTAAGGCGATCAAGTGGGGCCAGGGCTCAGAACTGTCATTACCTTTTTTACATGTTTCCTCAGGCCTGGGCCTCTGCTTTCCCTGCTTACTGCTTAATCTACTCACTTAAAGCACTATGACAGACAGAAAATTGAGGCACACTTGCATTCTCATTTACTGGTACCTGTAAAGGAAATGCCTATTTAACATTACAAACACACATATATATGTATATGCATATGTACATATTTATATTTCAACTATTAATTATTATTATGAAATGTGACAGATACAAAGAAAACCCACAGAAACTAAAATTATAAAGGATATCCATGTACCCATATTTACACCTTGACCAGTTTTCCATATCTGATACAGTTTTTATTTTCATTTTTTATTTTCTTTTTGTTGTCCGTGGGGCTTGAACTCTGGGCCTTGGTGCTGTTCCTCAGCTCTTCAGCTCAAGGCTAGCATTCTACCACTTGAGCCACAGTGCCACTTCCCACCTTTTCTGCTTATGTGGTGCTGAGGAATCGAACCCAGGGCCTCATGCTTGCAAGGCAAGCACTCTACCACTGAGCCACCTTCCCAGCCCATAGTTTTTATTTTTAAAGGCAACATTCCTTATACAAAAGCTTCACTGCCATCTCTCTCCTTCCCTAGAGCTTAACTTGTATCTCATTGTGGTTGTCTGTTATGTATAGGGAATGTTCCTTACAGATGTCTTTCTTCCTTCTATCCTTCTTGTGTCTGAAATAGTCAAATTACTAGAATCAAGTTAAATAGTAGGTAGGTGCAGGGGGCTGGAGGGAGGAGGAAGTGAGAAGTTGGAATTGAGTAGTAATCAACCTAAACTTTCAGTGACCCAAAATGTGTAAATTCTGAAGATATGTACTACAATATAATATTCTTTCAAATTTGCTGAGTGTAGATCTCATGTTAAATATTTTTACCAACCATAGTAAAATAAAATTACTAAGGACACACACGTTAGAAGAAAATATGTTACTTGTAACTCACTGAATTGAGGTTTGAGAGGTTTGAACCAGCAGTGTAAGTAACTGGTGGGCTTTACTAACTAGCCAAAAATTTCTTCCACTAATGGTGGGTGAGTAGTTCCCCTTACCAACTCTGGGTCTCACCAGATTTTAAAGTTTTGTCCTTCAGAACAAAACGGTAGCATCTTGTTTTAGTCTGCTGTTTTCCTCCTTGCTAAAAAGATTATCTTTGTCAAAAATTATTCTTTCAAAAACATGTAAACCAAGTTATTTTGGAGTGCCTGCGAGGGACTAAATTTTCTTGTCAGAACCTTTCTTTCACGGGCAAAGTGATTTTAGCTTCCTTATTTTATGTGACCAGCAATAACAAATGCTCCTATATGCATAAGCTACTTCTAAAGACATGGCATGGAAGTTACTTTTAGTTCATCCTACATTTGGTTATTATCCAGCAAGTATTTGTTGAGGAGCAGTTAGGACTAGTGGTGTCGCCAGACAGACTACCAGCCAGTTCCGGGAGCCTGCTCTGGAGACCGGGGAGTTCTTTGTCTCTAGCCTGGGTTGCAGAGGAGCAGGGGCGGCTCCATTGTTGTGTGCATTATTTACTTACAAGTTTTTACAGTGCACATATCCTGAGGAACTCTGTCTACGCACGCTCTCTTCACCCTCAAGGAATTAAGTCTCCAAAGAAAAGTTTTCCAACAGAAGGCAATGCGAATGTTTTCACCTAAAGCGCTTATTTAAAAGTAATATTATAATTAAGGTCTTTTAAAGCAACCCGATTTTTTTTTTAAAAGGTGCTTTGCTAAACACACACACACCCCTTCCCTCTCCTCCGTCCTTATGCCAGATTTGATGAAAGGGCATGAAAAATAGCTCTGATTCAGATAACTCCAAATTCCGACGAAAGATGCGTCACCTTGATGCACTCCACGGTTTATCTCCAGCAGATGACCCCTAAAGCCATTTTTGATCCTGCAATGGCCGGGGGTGCTGGCTCAGCGGAGGTCTGCGGCCACGCGTTCGGCCAAGAGCAGAGTTTTACGCATTTTATCATTTCGGGGACTACCTCAGTTGCCAGATAAAAAGTGTTACACCCAGTGACCCTAGAATCTGCAAATAAAGGGTGGTGCTCTAGGCAGATTCGGGGACAGTTATCTAATTTTTAAAGCCATGTCAGGTGGCAAAGTGCCCAGTGCGGTTCTCCATTACCCCCACCACGGCTGCCCCCCCTGCCCCGCCCCCGCCAGCTCAGGAATTCATGCAAATCAGCCAGCTAGCCCCGGGGCCATCCGAACCAGTTTCGCGCCACTCGCTGAGGACCGCACAGCTCTATAAAGAGACGGATCCTTGACGTCTCCAAAGAGTGCGTTATAAAAGCAGATATTAGAAGTTCTCAACGCTATTCTCTGAACTTACACATAGAAACGGCTTAAGTCTTTTTTTCTGTGCCAGAACCTGTCTTCTACGGGGTTCCGCTGTTACCTCAGCTTTCAGGACCTGCACTCTAACGCGGGAAAGTCGGCCTGCGCCCCGCCCCTCGGGACCAGGTCGGTGCGCCCCGCCTGCGGACCGCGCGGCTCGGGAGGCTCCGGCTCGGTTGCATCCCGGTCCCCGGCCCTCTGCAGCGCCGCTTTCCCTGCTCTGAGCGATTGCCTGGGTGCAGGTCGCCAGCATGAAGGCCCGCGGAGCGCTGGTGAGGGTAGGGTGGACGATCTCTAGGGCGGGCCGACCCTGGGGTGGGCGAGGTGGGCGCTGGATGGGCTCGGGCGGGGGTGAGCTCCGTCTCAAGCTTGTGCTGCTAATGCACTGGCGACGGTTCTGGGCGTCGCCAGCGGCAGCTCATGGCAGGTTTTGTGCACTTTTGTAACGCGGGGCCAAGGACCATCCGGTCGGTGCGCACGGCTGGAGGAGGAAGCGGGTTTGTGGGGTGGTTGGCAGCCTTGGGGAGCCGGAGGCACGTGCTCCGGGGATGCACGTGCGCGCCGGAGGGGGAGGTGGAGGCTGCGGGATGGCGTCCCCGGGCGGGGTCTCTGCACGCCAGGCTCCCTGGGACGTCGCCCGGGGCCGCCTAGGCGCAGCGGCGTGGCTTTCCCGGGGCGGGTGAGTGACTTCCTGCGCCCCGAGGGTGGGTCTGGGACACTGGGCCCCCGCGGCCCTGTTAGGAGTTCCCGGGGCGTTGAGGACTGGCTCTGTGGTCCTGGCTGGCCTCCAGCTCCGATCCTCCTGCCTCTGTATCCCCAGCGCTGGGATTACAGCGCGGTTCAGATTCAGAGGTTTTGAAGTTTAACGTCTCAGCAAAGGCATCTCTTTAGAACTCGGTTTACGCAGGGGAAAGGTCGTTATTTCGTCCCAAATGTTGCCTAAGGGTAGGTAAAGGGTCTGGTGGTCCCGACCACACTCGACTCCACCTCCAAACTCACTCGCTGTGGTGAGTGAGCGTCGAATGTAACGGAAGCCAGAATATCCTTTCAGCCCTGGAGTGGGTAGAAGAATGGGTCTTGTGAGGTGTTTAGCCAAATTATTAAGGTTAGGGAAGTCTGGGGTAGGTGTGGGGGCATGGTTTCAGGTGGAACTGGGCCTTGCTTTCAGGTGTTCTGGTTTGGAATCTGTCAATCTAGTTAAAATTTGGGTATCTACGTGAGTGACTTGAACAATCTGCTTCACCTCTTCATGCTTAGGTTCCTCACTTGTTAAGTGAGAGTAATGATAGCACGTTTTGTTGCAAAGAATTAAGCATGGCTTGTAAGCATTATTTACATAATGCCTGGCTTGCAGGAAACACCCACAGCAAAAGAAGTTATGCCTGCCAAAACGTTCTGCTTAGCCAGGGCCACTAGTTTTGCTTCTTGCTAAGTCTTTTCCTCCTAGGTAAATTTGTTTGGCTGATAATCCTTGGCCTGACCTAACTAGTTAAAGATCAACATGTATGCCCTGCCCCCTCCCCCAGAGCTTCCAATAAAGGCTTTCCTTGGGGCTATTCCTGGACCTCTTGATTGGACTGGTAGATTGATGCGGAACCCTGTGCTTGGAACCTGCTATTTGAGGAGATGAAAGACTTTTTCAAGTTTCCTTCCAACACTATAGTGTTGTGCAGTCTTGTTTCACCTTCCTTCCTAGGGCCTTGAATTTCCTCTTCTGAAAAGGTGAAATGGGGACTTTATTGAGATGCCTTTCCACTCCCAATGCTGTTTCCTGTTTACTTTATACTTGGTAGCTCTACCTACTTATCATCAATTTCCTATCTTCCTTGGAAAGACATTCTTAAAATGAATGGTATCTACTTAGCAAAGGGAAGTTGAGCTACTTCTATCATGAAAATAACTTGGTTGCCAGACTGAAATTGACAGTGTAAGGTGAAGGAAATTAAGGCTGTTGGTGTACCTGAGGCCTTAGATGTTAGCATTGTTTTTGTAGGGTGTATATCAGGACTCCCTGCTACTCCATGGCTCTCTTTAAGAAAATAAAAACAGCCGGGTGCTGGCAGCTCATGCCTAAAATCCTAGCTACTCTGGAGGCTGAGAGCTGAGGATTTTGTTGGGGTGAAGGGGTAAGAAGTCCTTGAGACTCTTATCTCCAATAAATTACCAAAAAACCTGGAAGTATCTCAAGTGTAGCTAGCCTTGGGCAGAAGAAGCTCCGGGAAGGGAGGCTGGGAGCCAGTGGCTCATGCCTGTAATCCTAGCTACTCTGGAGGCTGAGATCTGAGGATCGAGGTTCAAAGCCAGCCTGGGCAGCAAAGGCTGTGAGACTCTTATCTCCAATAAACCACTAGAAGACTGGAAGTGGCGCTGTGGCTCGAGTGGTAGAGTGATTGCCTTGAGCTGAAGAGCACAGGGACAGCGCCCAAGCCCAGAGTCAAGCCCCCCACCCCCAACAAAAAAAGCTCAGGGATGGCACCCAGGTCCTGAGTTTAAGCCCCAGGACTGGCACCAAAAAAGAAAAGAAAAAAAAAAAGCATACGTGCAACTCTTAAGACATTACATAAAACCAGGTTCTAATGGCTCATGCCTGTAATCCTAGCTACTTTGGAGGCTGAGACCTGAGGATCAGGATTTGAAACTAGTGAGGCCTACTGTTTTCTCTATCTCTAATTAATGAACAAAATGCTGGACTGAAGGTGTGGCTCAAGTGGTAGAGCCCCAGCAGTGAGCAAGAAGGCTGAGTTAACAGTTCAGAAAATAAAAGGAAGTCATGGGGAGCCCTAGGCTGGAGGTATGGCTCAAATGGTAGAGCACTTGCCTAGCAAGCCTAAGCCTCTTGAGTTCAAACCCTGGTATTATACAGACAACAAAATCACATGAAATATGACTAAATGGCAGAAATTTTTATCATTTTTACGCAAGTTGCATTTTCTGATTAACAGTTCAGGGTTGTTAAGTGAACAAATAAAGCATTTTTGCATTAAGTAATTTGACCTTATAAGACTTTGGTCTCTGGACCACAAGTTTCCTTTTCTCTCGTTGTGCTAGGAATTGGACCCAAGGTCTCATGTATAATAGGCAAACAACCACCCCTGAGCCATACCACTAGCCCTACCCCTAAAAAGTTAGGTCTTGTAGACCCAGAGGCCTGTATAGGAGCTGAATGAAACCTAGACTAGTTTGCTACTAAAATATAATCCAGTGAAAGACCTAAATTTGGAGTGCTGTTTGACCTTTCACTTGGTGTTTTGTACCCTATGTTTACTGGATTGATATATTTGCTATGTAAGGCTTTGTCCCCTTCCTTGGTTGGAATGGGGCCCATTTGGAAACCTGCCTGCCATCTTGAAGCAGAGGTCCTGCCCAATTTCTGTAGTTTGGGAAATTAGCGTCACAGTACAGAGCCCACAGCTTATAGAAAAAGACCTCATTAGCTTGGTTTTGGCTGAGGGAGAAAAATGGCTCTGCCATTTTGTATTTAGGAAATTTCCTTGTAGAAGTACTGTTCAATTAAAAAAATGAGGTTGAATTTTTGGAGTTTTGTATTCAACTCTTCTGGAGCTCAGCCTAATACTAAGAGCTTAGGGGCTCCTTGAGGTGGGAAAATGGGTAGCTCTGCAGATATTTGAATAAACTAATAAATACCATTAAAATGTTCTTCAAAAGGATTCTTCAGATTTGATCTGAGTTTGGGCTTTTTTTTTTCTCCCCAGCAATTGTAAATCTTCCTTTTTTGTCTGTAGGGCATGAGAGATGAACGTGTCTGCTCTACTGTTTAAACCTACTAAACTAAAAAGTGCTATCTCCAGTTAGATCCCACAGTAGGCATGCCACTTAATAGTGTTGCCATTTCCATTTGCAGCAAAAGGATGTCAGAGTAAAGAACGTAAAGAAATTCAGCTATATGAAGTTGATTTCCATGGAAACCTCGTCATCTTCTGATGACAGTTGTGACAGCTTTGCTTCTGATAATTTTGCAAACACGGTAAGTGCTGCCTGAGAATAAACAGAATTGCGTCTGCAGTGCTCAACATACCCCCCCCCCAACACTTTGTGCATGATTAAAACTGCTTGCTTTTTGCCTACATTTCTATACAGCCCTTAGGAAAATACTGTACGCACTATAATTTCATTTCACTTTTTGCTGTGGTTCTAGGTAGTAATTGTTGGAGGTAGATTAGCTACTTATTCTATCCTTTTGAAATGTCGACTAACCTAACATGCCTGATGATTTGCCATAACAACTCAGAAGTCATTTGTAAACCTCTGAGCCATTTTTCCTTTGTAACAAAAGCTATTCTCTTGTAGTGCACTTGTAAATGTGATTTGCTCTCTGCACAGTTTATGGAAAATGGGTTCTTGAAAAGAAAAAAAAGCAGGGAGAAAAAAATGCACAACCACATTTATTTATTTATTTTACAGAAACCTAAATTCAGGTCAGATATCAGTGAAGAACTGGCAAATGTTTTTTATGAGGACTCTGATAATGAATCTTTCTGCGGCTTTTCAGAAAGTGAGGTGCAAGATGTGTTAGAGCATTGTGGACTTTTACAGAAAGCAAGGCCAGATGTCACTAACGAGCTGGCCAGTGGTTTTCATGTCGACTCTGCTGATGAACCTCATTACACTTTCTCAGAGAGTGAGAGGCAAAATGAAATGGTGAGTCTGAGAATTTCACCGCTGTGAAGAAGCAGGGGACATTGGTTGACAGGCAGGAGATACTTGACTTTTTAGAAACAATTTTTCATGTGACTGTCAAGACTTTTATTGACCTTTTTAAGCTGCCTCATGTTTAAAACTGATTTTAACTAATGTCTTACTTATAAGTCTTAAACATTTAATAGGATCTGACCATCTCAGAAAGTTAGTAAATAAAGTTGGTCGGTTTTCAGATTCCTACTCTCTCAGAGATCTAGCCTAATCCAAGAGATCACCCCTGTCCTAACTATGAGCTGGGCATTAGATGCCCAGCCCAGTACTTGGTACAGAGCAGGTCTTAGATCAGGACTGATTTTATGGTAAGCTCTATTTGCTTCTGAGAGCTAGTGAGACTCCTGAGGAGAGGCTGTAACAGCCTTGCCTGTTTCTCTCTGCTTGCTTCTCTGGGCTGTTCTGGTGCATGCTCCTGCTGGTTCAGCTTGCTCACCTTGCGTACACTGTTGCTGCTGCACCCAGCCACTCCCTGAGCATGTTGTCCACCTTGCAGGGATTTGATTGTCTCTAAGACTCTTTCCAGAGGCAGCATGACATTGAGTACATCTTCTTCACTTCCAGTGCTCGGACATGAGTCCCTTGAGTGACAGATAAAAGAGTGGCAGCGCCTGACCCAGGCATGTTTTTAGCACTATTAGTTGGTGCTGAGATGTGTTCCTTCAACAAGCAATACTGGTCCAAGTTGGTAGTTGGGGTGTGTGTGCGTGTGCGTGTGCGTGTGCGTGTGCGTGTGTGTGTGTGTGTGTGTGTGTGTGTGTGTGTTGGTACTGGGTTTGAACTCAGGACCTTATTGCTGGATTGGTGCTCTACCACTCGACCCTTACCTCCAGTCTTTTTTGTTATTTTCTCAGTAGGGTTTCCTGTTTCTGTTTTGTTTTTCCTTGGGCTAGCCTCAGATCTTTTTTTTTTTTGATCTGGGTGCTGTTTCTCAGCTCTTCGGCTCAAGGCTAGCACTCTACACTTGAGCCACAGCACCACTTCTGGTTTTTTCTGCTCATGTGGTGCTGAGGAATAGAACCCAGGGCCTCATGCATGCAAGGTAAGCCCTCTACCACTTGAGCCACCTTCCCAGCTCCATAGCCTCAGATATTGATCCTCCTTTGTAGATGGGATTATGGGTATGAACCACCAAACTTCACTTATTATTGAGATGAAATCTTATTAACTTTTTGGTGCTCTGTGCCTCTTGAGTAGCTGTGTAGCCTCTGTATTTGACTTCTTTTGTATCGTTGTTGTTTTTGTTCACAGTTTTAGAATGTTTTTATCACTCCCAAAAGAAACTATCTATTCATTAATATTCACTTTCCTTTTTTTTTTTCTTTTTTGGTCTGTCGTGGGCCTTGAACTCTGGGCTTAGGCGTTGTCCCTGTGCACTTCAGCTCAAGGCGAGCACTCTACCACTTGAGCCACAGCACCACTTCCAGTTTTCTAGTAGTTTATTGGAGATAAGAGTCTCACAGACTTTCCTGCCCAGGCTGGCTTTGAACCGCAATCCTCACATCTCAGCCTCCTGAGATTACAGGCATGAGCTACCGGCGCCCGGCTTGCACTTTCCATTTTTCTTCAACATCTTTCAGTTGATAGATATTTGGATTGAATAGGCCATGCAAGTTTTTATTTGCTGTCTTTGGTGTAGTTTTTTCCATGGGTATGAAGTGATAGCTCATTGTGATATTGATTTGCATTAGGAATCCTAAATTTCTTCTTTCTTTTTCTTTTTTAAATCAGTCATGGGGCTTGAACTATGGGCCTGGGTGTTGTCCCTGAGCTTTTTTTTTGCTCAAGGTTAGTACTCTACCACTTTGACCCAGAGCACTGCTTCTCACTTCTGGTGGTTAGTTGGAGATTAGAGTCTCACAGACTTTCCTGCTCAAGCTGGCTTTGAACCACAATTCTCAATCCTCAGAACTCAATCTCCTGAGTAGCTAGGATTACAGGCGTGAGCCATCAGTGCCCAGCCTAAATTTTTTTTTAACCTTACAAAAAATGAATAGAAAACTAGACTAGTCACATTCATAGACACAGATATACGGTGGTAGCTGCCAGGGGCTAAGGTTATTTAGTAGATGTGGGCATTCAGTTTGATTTAAAAGAAAAAAAGCACATGGTGATGGGAACATACCAACAATGAGCACACTTTTAATGTCACTGAGTTACATTCATCGAAGTAGCTAAGAGGGTAAATTTTATGTTAGGTATGTTTTCTTACATCTTGAAAGATGGATTAGAGAATAGAGACAGTTTAAAATAGTAATAGTTGAAGCCAGGTACCCATGCCTCACACCTGTAATCCTAGCTACTCAGGAGGATGAGATCTGAGGATCTGTTGTTTGAAGCCAGCCCAGGCAGGAAAGTCCAGGTGATTTGTGTCTCCAGTTAACCAGCAAAAAACTGGGAAGTAGAGCTGTTGCTCAAGAGGTAGAGTTCCAATCTTGAAAAAGGTAAGGGACAGAATCTAGACTCTTTAAGTTCAAGCCCTAGTACCAGCACACACACAAATAGTTTAATACACAGTTCTTATAGAAGTCCTTTGCAAATACATACAGATCTATTTTTAAAGAAATGGGAAAGGGAGCTGGAGTTTATGATATTTTACAGAATGGTTTAGAATCCTGTGCCCAGGTAGCTCAGAACATTGTGTCCCAGACAGGCCACTACAAGCCTTTGACTTTGTTATCAGTATTGAGTTCAAATTGATTTGTTAAAGTTCCTTATATTTGAAAGTCATTGGTGAAATTTACAAGTTCTTAACAACTTAATTGCTCTGATTAAGCCAAGGCAGGAAGGCTGCAGAACCCGCAGCCAGTGCCTACGATCTGGACCTCTTCGGGTAGCCATGAAGTTCCCAGTGCGAAACACCGGGAAGGGAGCAAGCAAAAAAGCAGCACCCCTTCAGCCCCCAGAGAACTCTGCCATGGAGTGTAATTCCGACTCAGAAGATGAAAGTGGCATGAACTTTCTGGAGAAGAGGGCTTTAAATATAAAGCAAAACAAAGCAATGGTAGGTAATTGGGGTTTGAGTATGTCATAATTCTTCCCAGCTTTTCAGAAAGCAACTTGGTTATTTGTGTCCTGAGAAGAACATGGGTGCCACATTGGTTCCATGTAGAAAGGTGTTTATTTTTTATTTTATTTTTGAGGTGTTCCTTATTAGTTGTTAGTGCCTGTTGTAGGGCTTGAACTCGGGGCCTGGGTGCTGTCCCTGGGTTTCTTTTTTTCTTGTTCAAGGTTAGTAGTATTCTGCCACTTGAGCCACAGCTCCATTTCTGGCTTTTTTGGTAGTTAATTGGAAATTAGAGTTTTAAGGACATTGCTTCTCAGGCTAGTTTTGAACCATGATCCTCAGCTTTCTGAGTAGCTAGGATTACATGGATCGCCCAATAGTACCCAGCTTAGGGAGTTGTTCATTTAAAGAGTCTCACAGACTTTTCTGCTTGGGTTGGCTTTGAACTATGATCTTCAGATCTCAGCCCTCTGAGTTAGCTGGGATTATAAGCATGAGTCACCATCGCCCAGCTTTAATTATTATTATGAAGTAGTTGTGCAAAGGGGTTACAGTTCCATGTCAGGTTATGAATACATTGCTTCTTGGACAGTGTCACCCCTTCCTTTATTTTCCTCCGTTAAAAGAAAATCTCCTAAAGCTTGGGATGGATTAAGGGGCAAAAATAACAGAGTGTCATCAATTTACTAATCAAAGCTTTGGGCTGTGCTAGCATTATTTCTATAGCTAGCATTATTTCTATAGCTAGCATTATTTCTGCTCATTTTCAGCAGTTAGTCTAAACCAGTTTTTTCTGTTTAATTTCTTCCTATTCTAGCTTGCAAAACTCATGTCAGAATTAGAAAGTTTCCCTGGCTCATTCCCAGGAAGACGGTCCTTTCCAGGCGCCAGACCACCAGTAAGTGTGCTAAGTGTGCATGCTTGTGTGTATAGTATGGTGTTGGGGTAAGCCTAGGGCAGGTTTGTGTGAGACTGGAAGCTCTAGTTTATGGTCTTCCAGACAGTGGGGTGGCCTTCCCCTGCAGCCCCTTGACTCCTGTATCCCTTTGGTTACTTCTTCTCAGGGAAGGTTGAAGGTGTGTTTCTCTATGTTAGGCTTTAGCACATTTCTCCTAAATCTACCCACAGTAGATGAACAATAGATGCTCGCTTTGTTATGGCCATACTGAGGAAATTAGTCTTTGTGTTTGCTAGGCAAGCACTATTGTGCTTGTGCCATGCCCCTAGGCTTTTTGCTTTTGTTTTGTTTTCATGACAGCATCTAGTACTAGGTAGCCTCAGACCACAGTCCTACCTCTGCCTCCTGAGTAGCTAAGATAACAAATTTATACAACTATGCCTGGTGATGATGCTTTTAAGAGTTGAGAATTAAGAAAACGTAGGCAATCGCAATTTTTAAAATCAGGTTTTGGCCTAATATAATATATGATTGTATTTTGAGGAATTAACATGGTACAACTAAGGGGAATTTGCTGTGTCTGTTATAGCTCAAAAGAAAAGTTTACTTTACCTAACCAACTTCCCCAGAGGAAGCCTACTACTGTTCCTCTTTTGTGCAATGTGTGTAACACATGTGTTGTCATAGAAAAGTGCCAAGAGAGGTCATAGGGGAAAAAAAATTGAAACCTGAGATTGGTTTTTTACATATTATATAAGAAGAATAAATAGTGGAAGAGCTAAATAGAAGAAATGTCAATTACAGTGACCCTATAGCTTTTGGGCTCATTATGTGGTATAAAAAGGACAAAAGAAAAGGAAAAAGTGTAGCCTCCCTTTTTATTCTTTTTTACTTAACAGAAAATGTAGAGAAAAGGTATGAATTTTCCAAAATGCTATTTCTCTTTGCTCTGGAATAAATGAATTCTATCCTGTGTTTGTTCAGCCATCAAAGACACCTTCGAGGCGTTCCTTCCAAGGTGTGGGTTCCAGGAGGAACCCCGAGCGGAAAGCCCGACCTCTTACCAGGTCAAGGTCTCGGGTACTGGGGTCCCTGGGGGCTCTACCCACAGAGGAGGAAGAGGAGGAAGAAGATGATAAGTTTGCATTAGTGAGAAAGAAGAAGGCAATGGACAGCTACATGAACGTGAGTTCTCTGGATCAGTTATCATGTTAACTCAGATAGTTTCCATAGCCTTACAACATTAAATAGTCCAATATGAATGTTTTCCTCAGACCCTGCAGTACCACTGGTGGTGGTACATTAGCTTACTTGGTTTCTTTCCCAGGCAAGTCTGATTTTCAGCTTTTCTCAGTTGTACAAATTGTATCCATTGTGTAGTTAAATTGTCCTTACAGTAATCTTGGCTCTTGCCCTCTATCCATAAGCAACAGTCATTATCAATAAAAGGTCCTGGGAATTTCAGAGCCTGGGAAAGGGACTGAGGAACTGTCTCCTGCTTCTTGTCATATAGGATGATGACATGCCCAGGAGCCGTCGTCCTGGATCCATGACCCTTCCCCATATAATTCGCCCAGTGGAAGAAATTACAGAGGAAGAGTTGGAGAACATCTGCACCAACTCTCGCGAGAAGATATATAGCCGGTCACTGGTTAGAGCCATCTCCTTAGTGTCTGCAAATGGGAGGACTGGCTTCTGTCCCTCAGTGGTCTGGGTGCATGGGACACACGCCTGTATGTTCTTCCATACATGGAAAGAATTGTGTTATAGTGTGCCTAGGACCTAGCCCTCTGTCACTTCATTATCTGCTTGCAAGTTGAAAGCAGTTTGTTAGGAGTCTCTTAGGTGTGTATGCATTACATAGATGCTGAGATACAGTAGTATGCTAGATAAAAATGGATCTAGGTAAGTTTTTTCTGGTGTTGGAGATGGAACTTAGGCACCTGCTCATACAGGCCAGTGTATATATAACTGAGTTACACCCTCAGTCTCCCCCAAAATTAGGTTTGGTGCTGTTAACTATTATATCTGTCAATTGAGTTCACTCATCTTTTTTGATAGTTTATGTGGCCTGGCATTTACCTGTAAATATAGATGTTGAGTAATTTTTTGTGCCGTTATTGGAGCTTGAACTCAGCCTAGGTACTGTCCCTTAGCTGTATGGTCAAAGTTGGTGCTCTACTACTTGAGCTACATACAGCTCCACTTACAGCTTTTTGGTGGTTAACTGGAGATAACTGTATGGGCTGGTTTTGAACTGCAGATTCTCAGATCTCAGCCTCCTAAATAGCTAGGATTACAGATAGGAGTCACCGATGCCCAGCTGTGAAATAAAATTTAAGGGTCAAACTTTTGTATGCATTTTTGTATGGATGTTGTTTCAATGCCATTTTTTTCTCTACAAAATAGCAGTGTGTTTTTCGTTTTTATTCTCCTTGCTCTTTCTGAAGGGCTCTACTTGTCATCAGTGCCGCCAGAAAACTATCGATACCAAAACAAACTGCAGAAACCCAGACTGCTGGGGCGTGCGAGGCCAGTTCTGTGGTCCCTGCCTTCGAAACCGTTATGGAGAGGAGGTCCAGGATGCCCTGCTGGATCCGGTGGGTTTCCTGAAAGATGGCAGGGCACTAGAGGAAGGGTTTAACTTTTACTGTGCTTGGGGGTCTTGCAGGGGGCTGGGTGTGAGCAGGTTGCAGCTGAGCTGGGTCTAGAAGGGCTCACACCCATGAGGGACATTTATTCTCTTTTTCATCTTATCTCTGGTTAGTTGTACAGGACTTCTTTCTTTGGGTTTCATAAGGAAAAAAAATTAGCTGTGACTACTACTATGTTAACCAGCTTATGAGTTTTCTATTAAATAAAGGGAAAAGGGTGTTGAATGACTTGATACCTACCTAGAAAGGAGTGTGAGTCAGTAAGGTTTTGTTTCATGGTGCTTTTCACCGTTTGCCTTCAGAACTGGCATTGCCCACCATGTCGGGGGATCTGCAATTGTAGTTTCTGCCGCCAGCGAGACGGACGATGTGCCACTGGGGTCCTTGTGTATTTAGCCAAGTATCATGGCTTTGGGAATGTGCATGCTTACTTAAAAAGGTAATGGGTATTATTTTTCTCTATATGTGCCTTAATGAAAAGATACACCAGTAATTATTGCCAGGGCACAGGGCTGGAAATATCTGACTGGGCCTCTTCCTCTCTCTCCCCTGACCACCAAGATGGGCATCTGTGCAAAATTCAAGTTATACTTGAGGTGCCACATACTTGGCTATATGTATGTACATGATAACGTGTGAGTGCACATGCATATGTGTGTGCGTGTGTGTGTGTATGCTGCTACTAAGGCTTGAATTCAGTACTTCATGCTTTTGCTTTAGCTTTTTTCACTCAAGGCTAGTGATCTACTACTTGAACCACAGCTCCACACCCAACTTTTTGGTGGCTAATTGGAGATACGAATCTCCTGTCAGGGCTGGCTTCAAATCATGATCCTCAGATCTCATTCTCCTGATAGGATTATAGGCATGTGCCAGTGGTGCCCAGCTTGTACATTATAACTTAATAACATTCTTTAAAAGCTGAGTTTGGTACTCAAAGGAGAATTGCTGGTGACAAATTATACCTAACATCTTTCCTTCTCTCTTTCACAGCCTGAAGCAGGAATTTGAGATGCAAGCATAGCATTTGGAAGATTCCTCTCTGCTATCCTGATTCTTCAGTCTCTCTCATGCAGTTTTCATTTTTTGTTCTTGATTGAAAACCCAGTTTTGAATCTTGATGTTTTATAGGAAGCTCAAATCAGGTTAATCTTATTATACTCTGACTGCTGAACCATGGAAAGCATGTTGCTACTTTTCTTTGGCCCTTCAGGGGTTTTCTAATTCTCCCAGTCCTGCTGATGAGCCCCTTCCCAACAATTAGTTTCCAAATTCTTAAGTGACAAAGTCATGAAGGCATATTGCATTTAATTGGTGTTGAAATAGTCCTGGAATACACCCTGAAAAAAATCTAAGCACTTAGAAGCATATTAATGTTAACTACTTGTTTCATTGGATTCCAGAGAGCAGCCCTATAACTTGTTTACATAAAAAACAAATGGTTAATGTTAGTTGGCTTTCTTTTGTGTGTGTGACAGTCCTGGGGCTTGAATTCAGGTCCTATGTCTGTCCCTGTCATTGCTGTCCCTGAGCTTTTTGCGCAAGGTCATTTGAGTCACAGTTCCACTGCTGGTTTTCTGGTGGTTAATTGGAGATGAGCGTCTCACAGATTTTTTTGCCTGGGCTGGCTTTTAAACTGCAATTCTCAGATCTCAGCCTTCCAAGTAGCTAGCATTATGAACCACTGGCACCCAGTATTAGTTGACTTTTAAAAAATGTAATCTAGGCACAGAAAACTTAAAGCCTTGTGGGAAGTTAGGTAATTAGTTGCAGAGTTAGAATGGCCTTTGGATGTGTCTGTTGTACTCAATATAGGAGTTGCCATGCCAACATGTGGTCCCTGCTGATTTCACCCACCCTGAGCCTAAGTGGTGCATCCATACACATGGTCAGCCAGAGACTTGTGGGCAGCATTGTACTGTATTACGTTAGATGACTGTAGAAAAGATAATCGGAAAATTAGGATGGTGAAATCCAGCAACAGGCTAATTAGAATTGTTGGGGTAACTCTTGAAAAAGTTTTTTATTAATAATTAGTCTATTCTTTGCTATGTCTTGAAGAAATCATCCCAGGGGGTTGCCTTATGTTTTGGTTTTAAGCACTTTTGTAAGAATGAGAAGTGCCTTTTTGGAAATGGATAGCTTTCACCTAATTGTTAACTTACTGGTTAATGCTGACACAGTTTAAAAGTGTTCTGTCTGGCATCCTCGTGTGTGTAGCTGTTGCTGGAACCGCTCAGTGTTTGATGCTTAATTGGACCTTGCATCACTAAGTGTAAATATGGCTTTTGATCTGTAATGCTTTTATACAAAGGTTTTTATTTTAATAATAAAACATTATGTTCTAACTGGTCTGATTTTTTTAAAATCATTCTTACAGTACTTAATCTTTTTTATTATTTATTTATTTAATTTGAAAGGCCTTTTCTGCCTCTTTGAGAAGTTTCCCATTTGGCTAAAGTTTCTGGAGGTCCAGGGCCAGCTCTTTTGAACAGTCTCCTTTGATGATGTGATTAGCAGCTGTGATGAGGAAATGAAGACAGCCATTAAACCCCCCCCCACCCCACCCTGCATGTGCTTGTGAAGTTTTATAATGCCATTGTTTATCATTTGCAGACCAAAGAGTTTAGCAACTTTGTAATACTGCTTTTACCAATATCTATACTAAATGTGTGCTTGTCTTGAGGCCTGTTCTAAAATGACGTCAACTAAAAAAGACACAAAAGGTGTGATCTAAACTCATAGCTGGGAATGGTGGCATATACCTGTAATCCTAGCATTTAGGAAACAGGAGCAGGAAATGGGTTTGAGGCCTGCTTGGGCTACATCTATAATAAGACATGTCTCTAAAAGCTCCTATAACCCCATTATTTGACCAGGAATTGGCGTCTACACTGCAGACCCTGTTGAAATTTGGGGTTTTATTGTGTTTAAATTTTGTACATAATTAGATTTAGTTGTTTACCTTTGCTTTTAATGATTGTTCTGTGTATGCCATTTTTGAGGCTTGAACTCAAAGCTTGGGCACAGTCCCTGAACTTTTGTGCCCTCAGCTAGCACTCTACCACTTGCCATAGCTCTACTTTTGAGCCAACACCTTGCTGAATCCTATTTAAAAAAAAATTCAAGTTGGGCTGAGGTGATTCATGCCTGTAATCCTAAACTACTCAGGAGGCTGGGATCTGAGAATTGTGGTTCAAAGCCAGCATGGGCAGAAAAGTCCATGAGACTCTTCTCCAACTAACCACCAAAAAAGCCAGAAATAGGACAATGGCCCAAGTGGTAAAGCAAAAGAAGCTCAGGGGCAGCACTCACACGAAGTTCAAGCCCTAAGATTGATGTGTGCCTGTGTGCGTATGTGTGTGTGTGTGTGTGTGTGTGTGTGTGTGTGTGTGTGTGTGCATTTGCACAGGATTAAATTTTATCTTTTAATGATGTAAATCCTTGGATAAGTTACCTGAGTAGCTAGGATTATAGGCATAAGCCACTAGTGTCCTGCTAAAATATCTTAAGCAATAATGTGCTACTTAAGTCATGTCTGCAAAATAAGATGATTTCAGAGAAATCTAGTCCACATCGTTGTCCCTCTTTACCCTGAGTCCTCTTGCTGGGTGGATAACCATTTTAAAATAGTTTTAGGGTTTGCATTTTTATTTTTCAAAATTGGAATGGATTTATCTATTACTCTTGTAACTATATATGGGAGAGATGATCATAATAAATTTTATTTTGAAGTATACTTCCATGGATAGACAGAATTGGCTTGAAAGTTCCAGAGTAACATACAGTGGAGACCTGTTCCTGCCTTATGCCAATCTGAGCTGCTGAGGCCAGTTCCCTTTCCTCTCATGCCTAGGTGGGAGCCAGGAGCAACAGGAATCTGTCTCAGCATCTCTTATTTTTATTTGGTTAATCCTGCTTTCATAGCGATCTTCAAGTTTGTCTTCCAAACGGAATAGCTGCAAATACCTTTGTGTCTGTGTGTGTATATACATGTGGAGCTTGAACTCAGGGCCTTGAGCTCAGGCTCAGCTTTCTTGCTCATGGCTGGTGCTCTACCACTTGAACCATGATTCCAATGCAGCATTTTGCTGGTCAATTGGAGATAAGAGATTTTTCTGCCTGAGCTGGCTTCAAACCTTGATCTTCCAGGTCTCTCAGTCTCAAGTAGCTAAGATTACAAGCATGAGCTACAAATTACCATCTGATAGGACATTCAAAGAAGTAATAGCATAGGTGCTTGCCTGTGTTTTCTAGATGTGACCATTTCGAGTATTCTAATACTTAAGGAGAAAAATATGTAAATAAAATTCTGCAATGCAAATCCTCTCAGCAACTCATTGCCAGCCAAATTCTTCTCAATCATGATAAACAGATGCTACTGAACTAAAATGACTAGTTAAAATTATGGAGATAAGACTTTTATTTTCAGTGCTGGGGAGGGAAGAAAGGGTGCTAACAGTGTTGTTTGCATGTGATTAAGGCAGACACCAAGAACTCAACTGCAGCATGGGCTGGAGCTGTAGAGTTGCCCAGGTGAGGCCAAAGTTCTATTGATAACTCTTGCAAGCAGACCAGTTATAGGCTTTGAGTTCTCTGCATATGTATATTTCTTTTTCTTTTTGTGCTAGTCCTGGAGTTAGAACTCAGGGCTTAGATGCTTGAGCTTCTTTTGCTCAAGGCTAGCACTCTACCACTTGAGCCACGGCTCACCTACAGCTTCTTTCGGGGACATTAATGGAGACAAGTCTCACAGACATTTTCTGCCTGGTCTGGCTTTGAACTGTGATTCTCCCATGTAGCTAGAATTATAGGCCTGAGCCATTGGTGCCTGACTTCTGCAGTATTTTTACGTTACTGGTTTTGTGATTATTTCTCTTAACTTAAAAAGTAAACTTTGCATAACATAAAACTTAACCATTTTAACATCTTCAATCATGGGTGGTCTCTGGTCTATTTGACATGCTATACAAATATTACTATGTAATGAATGTTCTCTCCCTGGACTAGTTAAAAGTCTATCACCCATTGTCTTCTCCCCAGCTCATGCTTTCTGGTTTCCCCCATTCTGGACATGTAGAAACACATGTGTGTGGTTTGTGCCAACATGCCCAGCTTCTTCTATTGAAAAGTCTAATGGACTTTTCTGCCCAGCACTTGTTTGGAACTGTGGTTCTCCCATAGCCTCAGCCATTCATGAAGCTAAAATGACAGGCACACCCCACTGTTCCCTGCTCTGGGTTGAGAAGGGGTCTCGAACTTTTTTGCCTTTGTTTGGCCTTGAAAAGTGATTCTCAGGTAGCTAAAGTTACAGGCATGAGCCACCAGTATCTAGCTTGTATTGATGTTACTATTACATTTAAGGGAATGCTTCCCTACGTGTTGTAATCCTTGTTTGTTTTGTTTTTGTTGGTCATGGGGCTTGAACTGGACCTGGGCATTGTCCCTCAGCTCTTCAGCTCAAAGCTAGTGCTCTACCACTTGACCCACAGTATCACTTTCCAGATAAGAGTCTCACAGACTTTCCTGCCCGGTCTGGCTTTGAATCACAATCCTCAGATCTCACCCTCATGAGTAGCTAGGTTTACAGGTGTGAGCCACCAGTGCCCGGCACTTGCTGCAATCCTTGATGGCAACTTTTGCCAATTTTTGATACTTTGACCACTTCTTGGGGTTTACTGGACACTCTGTGACACTCTTATAAGCTGCATTTCACAAATAATACCCACAATCCTGCCACTCACAAGTTATTGCAGTTAATTGAATTATTCATGGGTTTTGAACATGATTATTGGTACTAAGATTATACTCAGCCCTAACCCCTGAAAACCACTTGTTTGTTTTTAATGTTTTGGTTGGTTGGGGCTTAAACTCAGGGCCTGGGTTCTGTCCCTGAGCTCTTTTTGCTCAAGGCTAGCACTTTGAGCCACAGCACGACTTCGGGTTTTCTGTTGGTTAATTGGAGATAAGAGTCTCATGGACTTTTCCACATGGGCTGGCTTTGAATCATGATCCTCAGATCTCAGCCTCCTAGTAGCTGGATTACAGTGTGAGACACTGGTGCCCAGCCTGGAAGCCTTTAACTTCAGTTTTTTTTTTTTTTAATAACTTTTGAAAAATAATTGTATTTCTTTCTTGATGCTATTTTTCTTCTTGTGGACTGGAGACTGAACCTAGGCCTTGTACTTGTACATTCTGTAAAAGTGCTCTATCACTTGAGCTATGTCCTCAGCTTCCTTTCCCCCACTCCCCATTACTGAAGTTTGGACTCAGTTTGCCTCTTGCTAGACAGGCCCTCTACCACCTGGGCCATACCTGGAGTTCTTTTTGCTTTAGTTACTTTTCAAATAAGGTAGCACGCTTATTCCTTTGGTAGTCTAGACCACGAGCCTCTTGTTTCTACTTCCCTTATAGCTAGGATATCAGGACTACAGCACCACATCCAGTTTTATTGGTTGAGATAGGATCTCACAAACTTTTTTTTTGGGGGGTCTGGTCATGGGGCCTGAACTCTGGGCCTGGGCGCTGTCCCTCAGCTTTTCAGCTCAAGGCTAGAGCTCTACCACTTGAGCCACAGCACCACTTCGGCTTTTTTTTTTTTTTTTTTTTTGCTTATGTGGTAATGAGGAATCGAACCCAGGGCCTCAGGCATGCAAGGCAAGCGTTCTATCACTGAGCCAGCCCCCCCCCCCACCTTTTTTAAAAATAAGGGTGGATCCTGGCAATTTCTGCATTCCAAGTAACTAGTATTACAGGCATGAGCCACCATGCCCATGTATTTCCCCCATGCCCGTGTATTTTGTTTTTTGAGATAGTCTTGCTAACTTTACCAGGGCTGGCCTCAAACTTGAGATCCACCTGTTTCTGCCTTCCAAAATAGCTGTGATTACTTGTATGAGCCACCATACCTAGTTTCTTGTTATCTACTGATTTAACTTGAGACCTCTTGGTCTCTCTTCTTAACTTCTGGCACTTATCCTTTCATTTTTCTGTAATCAAGGCTAATATTTACATTTTCTTCTATAGATATAGAGCCCCATCTCTAAGATAGTTCTAAAGATTGAGACCAAATAAACCTATTACTAAGATGTGATCCTTTATTAGTTCTAAGTGAAATGATTTCATTTCCTTCACCATCTTTGTCTTCTCAAAGTAGAATGTTCTCAGTGTTGTTATCAATTGAACTCTTTATTCTTATTCTTTAGTGAGTATTCACAATTATACTACTCTTCAGGCCAGGTGTGGTGGTACACCTCTTCAATCACAGGTGATCAGGAAACAGAGGTCAGAGGATAGTAGTCCTAGACTAGCCTAGTGAAAAAGTATAAGATCTTATCTGAAAAACAAACTAAAAGCAAAAGGAATGGGATATGGCTCCCTTGGTAGAATGCCATGCAAATGTTAAGGCTCTTGAGTTCAAATCCCAGAATCACACAACACACACACACATACACACACACACACACACACACACACACACACACACACACAAATATAGTGCTTTTGTTCTTTATTTTCTTCCTTTCTTTGTTCTTTGTTTCTTTTTTTTTCTGCCTTTCTTTTTGTTTCTAGTGTTACGAAACAAACCTGTCTCATACATGACAGGCAAGTACATACCTTCTTTATCATACTCTGTGTGTGTGTGTGTGTATATATGTGTGTGTGTGTGTGTGCTGGTCTTAGGGCTTGGACTCAGGGTTTGGGCAATGTCCCTGAGCGTTTTTTTTGGGGGGGGGTCTGGTCGTGGGGCCTGAACTCTGGGCCTGGGCGCTGTCCCTCAGCTCTTCAGCTCAAGGCTAGCGCTCTACCACTTGAGCCACAGCACCACTTCTGGCTTTTTTCTTTTTGCTTATGTGGTGCTAAGGAATCGAACCCAGGGCCTCAGGCATGCAAGGCAAGCACTCTACCACTGAGCCAACTTCCCCAGCCCCTCCCTGAGCTTTTACTTATTTATTTATTTTCTCAAGGCTAGTGCTCTACCACTTGAACCGTATTGCCACTTCGGGCTTTTTTGGTGTAATTGGAGACAAAAGTCTTACTGACTTTCCTGCCCGGGCTGGCTATGAACTGCGATCCTTAGATCTCATTCTCCTGAGTAGCCAGAATTACAGGTATAAGCCATTGGTACCTGGCTCTTTATCAGATTTTTCATAGGGCTCATCTTCTTAGCCTTTCTCATCCACCTATTGCTTGGAACTCTCTTCTCCTGAAGCCAGTTCAATCTCGCCTCTGTTTTGCTCCACATCTGTGTTCCTAGGATAGATATGTAAAAGCCATCACTTCTGTAACTCACATTTTCTCCTCTCTTAGTTTGGACTCTATTTTTGCTGGAGTGCATCCTTAGGTAATTTTCCCAGAAAGGATAAAAATTATTTTATCTTCAAATCTAACTAATAACTTCGTAGGAAAGAGAATTTGAAAGCAAATCAGAATTCTCTCAGGATTTTTACTGTTGTGTGTTCCATTGTCCTCCAGCATCCTTGGTGCCAGTGGGAAGTTGTTACTAGTGAGAATATGTCTGCTTCTTTCTGGAGGCTTTTGAGATCTTTATTTTCAGTCATCACTATGTTGATGTGCCTTGGTATGTTTTGTTTTGGTATTATTTTTCGTTTGTTCTTATTGGAAGTTTCAATTAAAACTATTCTATTTTACTAGGGTAATTTTTATTTGTTATTGTAAAGGTGTGTTCTTAATGTAGTTCATATCGTACATAGCGGCTAGTACATGGGACCAAAAAGCTCAGCCATTTCAAATGCTTTAGTTTACCACTTTTTTTTTCCATATTTTTCATATCCAAGAGTTCATTCCTGTTTTATGATTTTCTTTCATAGCATCCTATATTTTATGTTTTTTTGTATATATAGTAATCTCATGTTCTATATAATTATTTGAAAATAATCTTTCAGCTTCTGTGTCTATATTTAATTTTGTTTCAAGTTTTCTTCAGTATCTGGGAGTGTCTCAGTCAGTCTGTATTCAGCATGGGGTTACTGGAAGATTAGCTCTTGACTCTGGGTAGCTGGGCCAGGCTGGCTAAGGGGTAGCCTGACTTTGGGCTGAAGGCTGGGCATGAGTTTTCTCTAGGAGACTTGCAAGTCCCAATGGGCTTTACTAGGAGGGGATAATACATGATTATCTGGTCTAATTCTTTCTGGTTAGTTCAATTCTTTTTCTCTAGGCAAAAAAAAAAAAAAAAAAAGTCTGCTTATAGAAAAATTCCTGGCTGCTTCATGCTACCTGTAGGCTAGATGTGGAATGGTGGACTAATTAATACAAATGCCTCCTAAAAGTTTGCTTATTTTTAGCTTAAACACTTTTTGATGTTTGTTTGTTTTACTGGGGCTTGAACTCAAGGCCTATGCACTCTTGCTTGATTTGGTGTTTTACCACTTGAGAACTCTACCTCCACTTCTAGCTTTTTGCTTGTTATTTGAAGATCAGAGTCTCATGGACTTTTCTGCATGGACTGACTTTGAACTGCAATGCAGTCCTCAGATCTCAGCCTCCTGAGTAGCTAGGATTACAGGTGTGAACCACTGGCACCTGGCTCAGCATTTTAACATTTAGCATTTTTAGCTTTTTTTTGTATCTGGATATATATGCTTTTTTTTTCTTAATAAATATGAGATCATATTGGAGAAACTGTTTTGCCTCTTGCTTTGCAAATCAGCTTTTTTTGCCCTGAATGTTTGGCCTGGGCTACTGAATTAATAGTGGTGAGGAGGAAGATCCAAGTTTCTAGCCCTGGATATCCAATGTGAAGGCAGAAGGAGGCAGGGGTGGGGAGATAGGGAGTGGGGGTGGGGAGTATAAGAGATCACATGGGTGGGGCTTAGAACAGAGGTCCCTGGCCCTGTCTGGTGAGAGAGGATATAGAAGGGGAAGAGGATGAGGAAGATGTCACGATTCTGGGCAGGCAGGAGCAGCCTCTGAGACTTTTGACCATTTCTCAAGGCCTGACCCTAAGAGGCATGCTGGCCTGAAAGACTTTCAAGCCTGGATCATTCCTCTATCCTAGCTTCTCAGGAGGCAGAGATCAGCTGGATCATAGTTTCAGGCTACCTTGGGGGAAAAAAGTTCACGAGAACTTTATCTCAACAGAAAAGGCAGACTGTTGGAAAGTGTAAATAGGAAAGTCACAGTCTACGCCAGCCTAGGTAAAACTAACCATAGCAAATAGGACTGGAGGTATGATTCAAGTGGTAGAACACCTGTGTAACAAGTATGAAGCCCTGAGCTCAAACCCTAGTACTACAGAGAGAGAGAGAGAGAACTAGGATTTCCTAAACTCTTGCTCAGTACATCAGACCATATACTTTAGAGTTACCATTCTAACCCATAAGTGGATACGTTTACCATATTCCTTTTTGTCTGATTTTTTTTTTTTTTTGATAGGATCTCCCTATGTAGCCTAGGCAACCTAGAACTTACTAGCGAAAGTTGACTACAAACTTCCATTTCTTGCCCGGCGCTGGTGGCTCACGCCTGTGGATTACAGGCTACTCAGGAGGCTGAGATCTGAGGATCGCGGTTCAAAGCCAGCCCGGGCAGGAGAGACCGTGAGACTCCTATCTCCAATAAACCACCAGAAAACCGGAAGTGGCGCTGTAGCTCAAGTGGTAGAGCACTCGCCTTGAGTTGAAGAGCTGAGGGACAGCGCCCAGGCCCAGAGTTCAAGCCCCACAACCGACAAAAAACAACAACAACAAAAAAAAACCAAAAAAAACCTTCCATTTCTCCTACTTCTGCTTCCCAAGTGCTAGCATGAAGGCATGCACCACCACACTGGCACTTTACTATTACATTTTAGGAATGAGAAAATAGAGGCTCCAGGAACTTTAAAAACACACATTTAAGTGTGGGTGGATTCCATTTTCCAATAAATGGCTTCAACACTTTACTGGTCCCACCTACTTTTTCTAACACTGCCATTTGTTCCCTTTGCCATTCAGTTTTCTTCTTCCTCTCAGGACATGCATAAGCCTCTGTGACCACTTTGCTAAACAGAACACTGAGGAAAAGTCTCTGCATGGCTTGCAAGGCAGAGGTGCATCTTACTGGCTTTTCCTCTGGATTCTGGCCCTTAAATCCTGGCCACCATATTGTGAGGAAGCCCTTACTTCATGAAAAGTCCATGTGTGAGTATTCTGGCTAGTTAGCCTCAACTTAGATCCAGCCAATGGCTGGTCTGTCTCTGGACATGAAAGAAGACAGGTCTTCAGTCATCTTAGACCTCATCCTTCCCATCTTCCAGCTAAGAGATCAGACAGAGTCTCAGAGACTGCTTGTCACCATGGAACACCACCTAAATTCCTGACTAGAATGAGTGAGTATGGAAAAAAGCTATTTAATGTCACTGTTTCTGAAGTAATTTGACCAAGCACATTCCAGAGCTAGGATTTGAAACTGACTACTTCCAGAATCTCTGCTTTTATTTGTTAGCTCCTACCATCCACAATGTCCTAGGACTGGCCTCCAACTTTGATTCTCTTGTCTCTGACTCCGAAAAGACATGGGTTATAGGTATCAATCACCAGACCCAGCAACATGAGTTTGGGAAAGAAACAACTGGGCCCAACTGACCACCTGCAGGCTTTGTGGAATTTGACAGGGCTGGAGCTCTTATGTAGAATGGGTCCTTGATCCCTTCCTTTATAGGACAGTGATTTCAGATCCTAATTGTGAGTTAGAATTGCCTGGTGAGTTAAAAAGAGAATATTTTACAACCTGGCTCTATGCTCAAGATCTGAAGATTCACACATTTTAGAAATTCCTTGGCAAATCTAATATGGAGTCTGGGTTGAGGCCCACCAACCTAGTAGGAAAGAGAGGTCTGAGAAGGGAGCCATGGACACGCATGGTAGCAAATTGCTGCTTTGGTTAGAGGAAGGAAAATCAGAATCAGAAGACTGTCCATACATTTCACAGGAGCACTGGGTGTTAAGGGCAATAACAATTGAGAGGCAAGGAAAGATCTATCCTATTAATTAAAATGGGATTCTCCAGGGTTCTGTGGCTTACATCTATAATCTAGTTACTCAGAAGGCTGAGATGTGAGGATCATGGTTTGAATCCAGCTTGAGCAGAAAAGTCCCTGAGACTCTTTACTTAACCACCAAAAAGCCAGAAGTGGAAGTGTGACTTAAGTGGCAGAGCATCAGTCATGAGCTACGAAATCCAAATGAGAGATTTTGAGGCCATTTGGCACACATACACGCATACAAAAAGGAAAGCAAAATTATATTACATGAGATTAGAAAGGGAAAAAAGTAAATCAACAGAGAAAAAGCTAAGCAGGAGAGTTTACAATATCTATAGATACATTAAGTAGAATTTGGTATGACATGATTTTGCCTTTTTTCATATTTTCTTTGAGAAATTTCCAACTGAGCAGAATTTATGGACTATTTTTATAAAATGCAAAAATCAAAACTGCTGTGTTCATTGTTCATCCCTGGAGCTCACTACAAACCATGTTAGAAATCACAGGGCTGTCAGCAGCCCAGGATAGACCCTGGGTGCAGAGCTCTTCTGGCCAGATTTTTCTTCCCTTTGGCCTCCCAGCCCTGCCCTTTGGCTCTTTCTAGAGCTAGATGTTGTTTGCGAGTTGACACAGGGGATTTCGTCGATTCCTGAAATCATTTCTATTGGTATTACGACAGTAAATTCTTTATGAAATAAAAATCAATACTCACCGACATCCTGAGTAGTGAGGAAAATAATTGTTTATGGCACTCAGCTTAAGCTGTTCTGGTAATCACGTTGAAAAATACAATATTTATTCATTAGATCAAATTTAATGAGGCCTCCTGGCAGTAATTATAAAAATTACTGTAGCAGTAAATTACTAATGAGTTGTGATGTGCTTCCTACCTGTGAAGAAGGACTGGGGGTTGGAAGAGCTTGCTACCCAGATGAGGAGCAAGCGAAGGAGGGAGGGTGGGAGGGAGGGAGCCCTGAGGCCCCATTGCTCTCTCACCCAGCAAGGAAAGGATCAGTGTCCCCAGCCCACAAAAGCAAGCAAGAAAAAAGGCCGAGGACACAGACCCAGGGGGCTTTCCTGCAGCTGTGGGAACAGCATCAAGATTAGAGCATTTCTTTCCCCAAAGGTGAGCATCGCCTCTGCATGGACACAGGGTGGCTGCGTGCTGGGGTCACCTGGGGGCACTCATCTGCCGCCTGGGCAGGACACAGCTTCTTATTAAGGCTAAGAAATCATTGCAGACACAAACGGCCCTGCAGCCCTGCAAGCACCAAGGACAGATTCCTCCCGGCTCTTTCAAATCCAGCCTGTGGTGCATGGCACCCTGCACAAAATAGGATCTTGGTGGAGGGGTTCCCAAAGTCCAGGGGGCTGGAGTGTGGTGGGGACTGCCCTTTCTTCTCCCACGGAGCACAACTGGGCTAGAATGTTTGCTCTTCTGTTCAGCGCACAGAGCTTCGGTTTTTCTTTGCTTTCTTTTTTTTAACAAAAAGGATGCAAATAATTAATTTGGATTGAGAACCTATTTGTAAGGGGGAAGGGGGAAAAAAAAACCAATCCCAAACAAACCAATCGCAGGTTAGGATTGACTTTAAGACATACATGAAAATACTATTAAATGGGAATATTAACTCTTGGGGAAGCCTGGTTGGACTGAGCCTTGTCGCAATGTTCTGGAAGAATTACAGTTTAACGGTATAACCTGGCAGCCTTTGTTCCCCCAGAGCGCTCAGCCTGGAGGAGGGACCAGCCAGGCCAGGTAGGGCCCTCCCATCCTATCTGCAAGGCAGCTGGAATGTGGTACCCAGTAGAAACACCCTCACAGCTCCAGCACAGCTCCCCTCAAAAGCAACATGTCTGAATAGCGGGCAGGCAGGCTGTCATCTAGAGTGACAGCTATCTATTCAGGTGGTGGCTGCTATTGTCTTCTTGCTTGTAACACCCAGAGGGTTTTTGTTTAACTTTAAGAATCCTGACAGCATCTCAGAATGTCATACTCTGAGTGGGTCCAACCCCTCCTCTTGTGGGGAGGGTACAATGACATTAGAGTGTACATTTTTTTCCCCTTTAAATTGTAGATGCCTTTAAAATGAGATTGTCAGGTTTGTTGGCTTGTCAAATGAAAGTATCGAGATTGTCACAGTGTATTATATCACTATAATATGATCGTTGTACATGAAACTAAGGAGTAATATTGTACTTAATGGCGGTACCCAGTCATACTAATATGGAGAAGGATGAGCAGGCTAGGTTTCACCCAGGGCAGTGCAGACAAATGGGTTATCTCGTGGGTGGAAAGGCAGAATCTCAAGGAGTCAAAAAGCCTTCTCTGGCTGGATGAAGTCCATCCCAGAAGGCAGGTGCAGAAAGGAGGCCAGAGCCTCCTCAAGGAGGCCCCTCAAAGAGGGACCTTTATAAGCACCCAGAACATGATTCATTTTTTTTCTTTTGTGCCAGTGCTCAGCTCTTGCTTGGCTTTTTGCTCAAGGCTGGTGCTCTACCACTTGAGCCATACCCCCACTTATGGCTTTTTGCTTGTTAATTGGAGACAAGTCTTTTGGATTTGTCTGCCTATGCTGCTTGTTGTTGTTATTATTTTCTGGTGGTTAATTGGGTGGACTTTCCTGCCCAGGCTGGCTTTGAACTACAATCCTCAGATCTCAACCTTCTGAGTAGCTAGGATTACAGGCGTGAGCCACTAGCTCCCGACTGCCTACGTTTTTTTTTGAACTGTGGTCCTCAGAACTCAGCCTCCTGAGTGGGATTTCAGGCATGGGCCATGGGTACCAAGCTCACAAAATGGTTCTGAAGGAGGAAACCAATATTGATTGTGAGCTTTCTAAACAATGATAATTGTGTTGCTGGAATAGACATAATCTGAAGAGAACTCCATGACACTTCAGTATCTGCGCTGCTTAGACTCCACTCCCCTGTGTATACTTTGCACTCACTCATTCATCAGATGTCGAGAAGCCCAGCAATGTGCAAGGCACTGGGCACCCAGCCATCTGTGTGACAGGCCCAACCCTCCCTCGCAAGGCTCTTGGTGTGGTAACACAGATACAGAACAAGGACAGGGCTAGAGCAGTACCCAGTGCCATGGGGAAGAAGAGAATAGAACAGGAGAGGCCTAAGCTAGCTTGAGGAAGCGATTCTGAAGCTGAGGGCCAAAAGGATCAGAAGCAGTTAAGATGAGAAAGCATCTTTCAGGCAAAGCAACAGAAGCTGAGAGCCCCAGAAACTGAAGGAAGGTTGGAGAACCTGGAGGGAAACCGTGCCTTCGTAGTCAACAAATGAGACATGTGGGCCTGGGGCTCAGGCAGGCTTGTACTTATAGGCCAGTTTACTTCAATGAGTTGTGAAGGATTAAATAGTAGCATCTGCTAGCCCCTGGCTCTTAATAAAGATGATTGTGAGTGATGGGTGGGCTGGTGAGCTTTCCACATGGCAGTGCAGACACCTGTCCTCATTTTGTGGTACATGGTCTTTGCAGGCATAAAGGGACAGGGATGCACATCTTTGCACGGCTGTGCAACACAAGTAGCAATGAGTACCAGCCTGGGCTTCAACATACAGCACCCACTATACATGTTCATTTACTCTATTAGCATCAGCAGTTGTCCAGGCCATTGTCTGTTTGAGAATCGCCTGTGGGTTTTTACAGGACATAAGTGTACAAGCCAAATTCAGAAATCCAACAACAGGCCTGATTTAAAAAACAAAAAGTGGTAAAATTGAAGGCTGTATTGTTTTCAAGGTAGACTGCTTTTGTACCAATGATTCCAGAACGCCTCTTTCCTAATATAGAGAGGATCTTCAGTGTTTATCTTTTTCCAAAAGATGCTAACCTATTCCATAATGTTATCACAAGGTGCACTCATCTTTGAATAAGGAAGATGTCCTCCATAAACAACAAGGAAATGAAACATCTATGCTGCCTGGTACTAGTGGCTCAAATTTGTAATCCTAGCTACTCAGGAGGCTGAGAGCTGAGGATTGTGGTTTGAAGCCAGTTGGGCCAGGAAGGTCTATGAGACTTGTCACTTCAGTTAACCACCATAAAGCTGGAAGTGGAGCTGTGACTGAAGCAAAAAAAAAAAAAAAAAAAGCTCAAGGACAGCACCAGGCTCTGAGTTCAAGACCCAGGACCTGACCAGCACAAAAGAAAGCAAACAAAAACTAAAACAAAACAAACAAACAAAAAACCCAACCCAAACCAAATAAAACAACAACAAACATCAGTACTAAGGATCTGTAGAGCTAGCTCTCTTGCTACCCAGGGCTCTGTTCCTTCAAACTCAAGGACAGCATGGTAAGATGAAGCTCAGAGTGCCCTTGCCTTTCCCACCTCAACAGCATGTCAAAGGCTGATGGAGACTTATTTTGTTGTGATCATCTTTTTTCTTTTCCCTTTTTTTTGTGGGGGCAAGGGGTGGCAGTGGAAGGAGGGGGCTGTTGGGGTGTACAATTCTGGGGATTGAACTCAGGGCCTCATACTTACTAGTCAAGTGCTCTACTACTTGGAGTCATGCTTTTTGCTTTTCTTTTATTCCATACAGGGTTTCCTGCTTTTGCTTAGACAGTCTCAGACTCTGTTCCACTTCCCACCACCTCCCACGTAGATGGCAGGCATGAAATACCACACCTGGCCTATTCTTTGAGACAGGATCTGAATTACTTTGTCTAAGCTGGCCTTGAATTTGATGGCTGAGAGTTGTACCACCACTCTCAGCCTATAAACTTCTTGATAGAGGATTCCTTTGAGCCTGATATTCCAGGAGAGAAATTGGGTTAAAACATACGTTTTATTCCACTTGTCTTCTTCATCTGTATCTTCTCTAGTTAGTCTTGAATGAGTCACTGTCATTGGGAACATACTGTACATCATAGCAGTCCTAGTAGATATGATACAGCTTTTTCCAAACTAGTCTCCCCAAAGATCTTATGCCCTTAACTGTTATGAAGAAGGAAAGTGGGTTGAGTGAGCCTGGTAACCAAAAATGACTGAACAAATGAGATGTGGGAATTCTAAAGTGGCTTATCACTTCAGAATGCATAAAGCCAGGAGTGCTGGGAAGGACAGAACAGGAAGAAGAGGAAGAGAGCAGAAATAGGCTGGAGACTCACCAGTCCTGCCAGGTGGGGCTTTGTTGGCCCGCACTGCCTCTGGTACATGAGGGCACACGCACATCCTCATGCAGCTCTGCTCTCCCTGGTCTGCCAGCCTGCTGCCCCTGAACTCTTTTTAGAGTGCCAGCTCTGAGTGGGGCTTAAAGAGCCATCTGCAGAGCCTGCTCCATACACATGGTCAGCGCTTTGTGGAAGCCGCTTACTAGGGGTGCTTTAGAACTCGGCCTCTTTGTCCAGCAAACCGCACACTTCTGTTGGTTTTTTTTCCCCCTAAATTGAACCACTCCTGTCCCTAATTGTGTCACTCCTGCTGTCCCCTCTAGCCATCAGAGCCTGTGGCATGGTTCCGATTGTGTTGCAATGCGTCCTTGAAGCATTCTTTTTGTTTGTGTTCAATGGCTCTCCTTCAGCTCACAACACAGTGGTGGGCAGTGGTTTCCTAGGGTCATCCATTCTCCTCTGAGGACCAGCCCAGAAAAGCCCCCTCGTAATGAACAGGAGCTTCAGACGGACAGACACACACACACACAGACGGGCTGGAGAGCCCTCCTAGCTTTGGCCACTCTAACAAGATCTTGTCATTTGTGGCTTTTGCACGTTGGAACAACTTTCATCTCTGAGTTTCTATGGGCTATAAATACTTGGTAGGTTAAAAAGGAATCATTCAGAAGATGAAATAAACAGAGCCTGGCACGTACACAGCAACACACCTCAACGGAGCCCTTCAACTTCTAGGCCAGAGCGGCAGGAATCTGAGCTGAGCCTTCCTTCATCCCATCTCTCATTCACTTCCCTCCCAGGCTGGACACTGCTCTGGTTTGTGACCTCTTTGGGCTGGCTATTTTCCTAATGAGGCAGGAGGATTAGGTCTCCGTGTTACTCACACCTTTTAACCACCAAGGGGAAACTGTAGATTGCATTGGGGTTGGGGTACATTCTTCAAGTGTCTGGGAAGCACCATCTATTGCTTATCACAAGTTAAGAATCCTGCAGAGAGAAATTATATCTTGATTCCAAAACATCATCACGATCTTAGTTTTCATGGCTTGATATTTCTCTAAATAATTACTTTATTATTTGTGTTTCAGACTAGAAAAGCAATCCATATACAAGATAAGAGAGAAAAATAGACTACGAAAAATAAAAACCAACCCTAGCTTCCAAAGACAGCATTCTTCGCATCTTGGATCTATGCTTTTTAAAACTGAAAATGAAATATCATATACATATAGAAAGGTACACAAACTGTGGATATTACAACATTTGAAATAGTTTTAATGCAGCAGTGGAACTCACCGGACACTGATGAAAGTGAACTATACAACTCGTGGGTGGAGGTGGAAAGGAGGGATTGGGAGAGAACGAAGGAACAGAAGACACTGTATGAAAGGAAGTGTACTCATTACCTGACTCATGTAATTATACCTCTGTACATCACCTCTATAAGAACAATAGAGTAAATTAATAAAATTTAAAAAATAATTTTTAAAACTGTATGTACCTACACTGCCACTATAGTGTTTTTTGGTCCCCTAGCAAATGATGTCAGATCCTCTCCTAACACTCCCATCTTATGTGTTTTCCCGAAAGTGACGGACCACACTCTGATTCCATGCTTATCCTCTCCTACTTTAATATAATATAGTATATACACTTTATAATACACATAGAGAATGTGAAATAGCTCACATACAATATTTCACATATCACAACTATCAGTTTGTATTTTTACTTTTTTATACTTTGTGTTATGTAGATCACATGCTTTTCCCAAAATGAATAAGATTTTCATACAATTTTGCACTTTATGTATCACACAGGACCAATATGCTTTAATTCTATTATATTGCTTTAAACTAGGAAAATAGCATTAGTAGAAGTATATAGTTTAGAGAGATGGGGAAGAATGATGGGAGGAGTGACACTGATCAAGACGCATTGTGCTTATAAATTGTATTGAATCAAAACCCCTTTGTACAACTCTTTAAAGATAGTAAAAATTAACTCGAATGTGTATAGTTTATGTCATTATCATTTTGTAGAATACCTTCCTGTCAGTAAGTAGACTAGATACTAGACTATCACTGTGTGTATATGTGGTGCTGGAGATGGAACCCAGGGTTTTCTGCATAGTAGGCAAGCACTCTGCCACAGAGCCACATCTCCAAACCATCACTCTTTTTTTTGTGTATGTGTCGGTCATGGGGCCTGAACTCTGGGCCTGGGTGCTGTCCCTCAGCTCTTCAGCTCAAGGCTAGCGCTCTACCATTTGAGTCACAGCGCCACTTCCGGCTTTTTCTGCTTATGTGGTGCTGAGGAATCAAACCTAGGGCTCATGCATGCAAAGCTAGCACTCTACCACTGAGCTACCTTTTCCAGCCTACCATCACTCTTTATAAGAGCTGCATCCTACTGTAGTTAAGTTACCAAACTGTATTTGTTATTACTTTTAACTATTGATAGATAAATACCATCATTTCCTTATGATTGTATTTTAAAATTGTCCTTGAACTAACATTGCTGAGCACATCTATCCCAAATATTTTGTAATTGTATTTCAATTGTATTTTTATTTATTTTTTTTAATTTATTTTATTTGTGAACATACTGTACAGAGGGGTTACAATTACATGGGCAGGATAATGTGTACATTTCTTACCAAGCATTGCAGCCTCCTCCTTTGTTTATCCTTCACATCCCTTCCCAGCCTCCCCCCTCCCCCCTCAGTTCAATTGTATTTTTAAACAAAAAAGAATGTCTTTTTCTTTTCTTTTTCTCTTTTTTTTTTGTCAGTCGTGGGGCCTGAACTCTGGGCCTGAGCACTGTCCCTCAGCTCCTCAGCTCAAGACTAGAGTTCTACCACTTGAGCCACAGTGCCACTTCCAGCTTTTCTGCTTATGTTGGTGCTGAGGAATTGAACCCAGGACCTCATGCATAAGAGGCAAGCACTCTACCACTGAGCCACCTTCAGCCCCATCTTTTTCTTTTTGATAGAGTCTTGCTCTGAAGCCCAAGCTAGCCTTACATTTACAATCCTTGCAACTTCTGCTTTCCAAGTACTCTGACTACAAGCAGGAGAAGCAGTTTCACATTTATATTTCTGTACTGGGTAGGCAGGCTGGTCACTGGATCTGGATTGTTTCATTCCCTCTTTTCTAGAAGTAGACCTAGACAAAGCAACTACTCATCAATCCTGACATTCCCATGCCTGGAAGTGCCAGCAGTATAATTGGACCATGACATACTTAGCTTCAACATCTTGGCTTTTAAACAACAATAAAAATTCTGCAGAAAACCAAACTGCCCATTAATAGAAAATAGTAAATTATAGGGAGTCATTGTTCTGTAGGATCTCCTGCTGTCGCTCAGGAATGAGTTAGATCTTTGTGTCTTATCAGTGTCCAGTAAATGTGAAGTTACTTTCTGCATGCTGGTACAGATAACACAGCCCATCTTCTTTCTCTAATGCAGGACACCAGCACCAACTGTTAAGGATTAACCTTGAGATAATGGGAATGGAAGAGATCTATTAATATTTTATTTTGCTTAATTTTTAAAAATAAGTATTGCCAAGTGCTGGTGACTCATGCCTATAATCCTAGCTACTCAGGAGGCTGAGATCTGAGAATTAGGGTACAAAGCCAGACCAGGCAAGAAATCCCATTAACCTCTTATTTCCAATTAACTACCCCTCCAAAAAAAAGCCAGAAATAGAGAGGTGGCTCAAGTGTAAAGTGATAGTCTTGATTAAAAAAACAAACAAACTCAGGGACAGTACCCAGCCTCTGAGTTTGTTCAAGCCTTAGGACCACCACCTACATTTCATTTAAGACATTAAGAAAGATTTACTTACTTTCATTCATATATCACAATCTCTTGATTAGGAAAGGCTTTCCAAAAGGAAACTTTACATGTCCTTGCTTTACAGAAGAGTGGGTATTTTTTCTTTCTTTCTTTTCTGAGCATGTGTGGGGATGGGAGGGAGAAATGTGAATTTAACAAGCTATGGTAAAAATCAGCTTTGCTTTTTGTGGCTGAGAAAAATAAGAGATTTTGGTGTGTTCTGCCAATGCAAGGAACTGAATTGAATTTGTTTAAAGGGAAGAGAAACTGATGCTTCTGGACCTCCCACAAAGATCTAGGGGTTCTGTGACAAAGAAGCAATAATCCCCATGGCTTCTCTCGACTAAAAAGAAGTCAGTATCACTGATCTAAACAAACATCCAAATAAAAACCTTTTCCACCTTAAACACATTATCTCAGAAAATTATTTTTACTTATCTTTCGGACTGAATTTATTTTTTAAAAAGTGTTTAAAAAATAAATCACTAACCAGGAATGTGATCCCCCGATGAAAATTCAGCAAACATGCTAACCCACAGCCCTGGAGTGCTGTAAGAGAATCTGACTCATAAAAAAGCAGAGTATGACACAGAAAGCCTGGGGAGAGAGAGCTGAGGAACAAGAGCTCTGAGATTCATGGATTACAGCAGGAAGAAAGGAGCTGTGTGTGTGTTCGCCCAGGGCATTCCAGTCAAGCAGAAGAGGTGACATTATAGACACGCAACCCGGGCCTCGAAGCCACATACTTGTTATTGTTTGCTTCTTCTTTTTCTCCCCTAGGAATTCAAGGAATTGAATGATTTGTGAAGACAGTCTTCAAAACTAGAAATGCCATCTGGTAAGAAATTTAAAGCAACTTTTAAAACTGTATAACACAATATGTGAACCTAAATATGCTTTATGTCTCCTACTCTATGGCTGGGCTAGATTGAAAGTACTAGAACATGAGCATAGACATTACGCACACACCTACACCCACTCCACCCCCACATGCACACGTGCATGCATGCATGCATGCTGATATTGTCTTCTAGCATGAGCCACAAGATGAGTGTATGCTGCACTAAACAGCATAGAACAAAAGAAATAGTATGAAACAGTTTTATATACTACTTGTAATCCAGAGTAATTAAGCATATTCCTAATTGTTGGGTGCTGTGGTACATGCCTATAATACTGGTTCACTAGAGGCTAAGACTGTAAGACCACTTGAGCCCAGGAGTTCAAGGCTAGTCTGGGAAATATAGAAATATCTTGCTTTCTTTTTCTTTTCTTTTCTTCTCCTTCCTTCTTTCCTTCCTTCCTTCTTTCCATCTTTCTTTCTTTCTTTTTTTGTGCTAGTACTAGGGCTCCAACTCTAAGCCTGGGCACTGTCTTTTTTGCTCAAGGATAGTGCTCTACCACTTGAGGCACAGCTTTTTCTGTGATTAGAGTCTCACAGGTTTTCCTGTCGGCGCTGGCTTGGAATTACTGTCCTTGGATCTCAATCTCCTGAGTAGCCAGGATTACAGGCATGAGCCACTGGCATCCAGCCTAAAAATCTTGCTTTTTATTCCCCCTTCCCTCAAACACTTCCTCTTACATGATTTTGTTGTTGTTGTTGTTTGTTTGTGCTGGTAATGGGGCTTGAACTCAGGACCTGGGTATTATCCGTTAGCTCATTTGTTCAAGGCTGCCACTCTATTACTTAAGCTCCAGATTTTCTTCCAGTCTCATAGTGGTAATTGGAGATAGATGTTTGATGTGCTTACTTGCTCAGGCTGGCTTTGAACTGTGATTCTCAAATCTCGGCCTCCCGAGAAGCTAGAATTCTAGGTGGGATCCACCCTTAATAGGAAAAACAAAGTTCTAAGAATGGCTTTTGGGCTTGTGCCAGGCTGATCTGTACAATTCTTTTGGAGAAATGACTTCATTATATTTTTCTGGCTCTATATTCCTAGTTTGCCCTTTCAGGGCCTCGAAATTGTTCTCCTGGGAAGTGAAGTTGGTTCTAAGTGGGAAGATCCCAAGATGCTGGAAATTGATGGCTGAAGACATGATCGAGCAATTTATACCCAACCTCCCAGCATTCCTAATTTACCAAGGGGTTCTTGTTCTAAATTTACAGCATGGTGACCCTCCATGTTAGAGACTCAACCTTCCTGTCCCTCATCTCCAGAAATCACTTGGTGCATCCTTATGCTCAGACCCATCCAGAGGGCCACTTTCAGACTTGCATGTTAAAAGAGCAGAGTGCAGTGTGTTGATTCACACTGTCAGCTCCTGAAAAACACACATGATTTCAGAAGAAAGGAAAGCTCTTTGCTAGAACAAAATGCATGATAGTTCCCATGATGTATTTTCTTGAGGGACACAAAGTGACATCCATACTGATTGACTGTTGGCATGTGCCTCTCCCCTGAGCCCAGTTTCAAGCAATGGATCAGCTAGTCTTAGGCAAGTGTCAGGAAGATTATCAAAAGAAAGAGCTGTCTGTAGTTGTTCCCTCTCTCAGAGGAGATTGACAACTCACCCTAACAAAAGGAAACATTAGTGTGCTATTTGCGTCTCCCAAAGAGACTGTGATAAAATGACGTGATAAATGGTGGGGTGGTTGGGGTGGGGGTGGGAGAGAGGTTGCCATAAAAACACCTAAGGTAGTTGAATCGTGAAAGTGCAATGTTGCACACGATTGATGAGGCTTGTTTATTTTATTTTTTTTTAAAGGTGAGCTGGTTGAGACAATCAAAATGCCTGCAAATACCTTACATGACAGCATACATTCTCTAGCCAGTATGGCTCACTTTCTCACCCACCCGCACCCATTTCCCTAGGGTGATCTGCTTGCAGAATGAGTCCCACATGGAGCCAGACAACAGCAGGAAAATCTTCTTCATGCTTTCAATCCAAAATGAGGAGGTCTGGCCTCAGCAGAGCCCCAAGACCAGAGTTTTATGGGCTGAAATTATAGAGGGTGTTTATTATGATGCAGAAATAAACAGGATGAACTCGAGTGTCTCCACATAGGACATTGTCCCCAGAGAGGCTTTGCCAATGTTGTGCTTCATTAAGTGCAGGGATGGCACTCATGGCAAGTGGTTTCCCATCACGTTGGTAGGTAGGCTTGCACCTCCAGCTACGTGGAAGTCCACATTCTATGAACAGTTTGTACTTAGAGATGTGTTTTGACAGATGGCTGAAGCCCAAGGGCATCTTGGGAGGAGCTTTCCCTTTCTTCCTTGCTCACTCTGCATTTTCATAGCATTCCTAGCCAGTGCTACTGGGGAGTCTCTGGCCAATGGGAACCAGATGCCTTCTAGTAGGTGGCAAGGACTCTTTTGGTTTGGGCTGCAATGGAACCCAGGCCCTAGGAAAACTCAAGGTATGGGCTCAGTGATCTCTCTTGAATATCCTTGGGTCTCATCTAGAGTGTGTCCTCAACATATGCTTGTTGAACTTGGCTGGTCCAGAGGTTGGTGGTGCTGAATGAAGGGAGCTTTACTTCAGTCATGGATATTAAGAACAGGATTTGGACTGAGCCTGAGGCTTTCCTTTATATGGCGTGGTCAAGTCCAAAGATCTCTTGTATGCCTACTGGCTGGTGGAGATTACAATGGCACTTTATTTTGGTGTGTTAATAAGTTTTTCATTGCTGTGACAAAACAACTTAAAAGGAGGCATTATCTATTTTTGCTTCATAATTTCCAAGGTTTCAGTCCATACTTCTGACATGTGGCAGAGAGAGAGAGAGAGAGAGAGAGAGAGAGAGAGAGAGAGAGAGAGAGGGAGAGAGAGAGAGAACCTATGTATTGGGCTGCTTCTTCCTTTTCCTTTTATTCCATTTGGAACCCTGGCCTATGGGATGTTACTGCCCACATTCAGGGTTTTCTCCCCTTACTCCTCTCTGGAAGCCACCCTACAGATGCATCCAGAAAAATGCTTCACTAATTTCCTAGGCAGCTCATCAAGTTGGCAGTCAAGATTAATCATCATACTGGGTTAGTCCATTGCACCCAAAGGAATATGATTTGAATCAGATCTTTTGGATTAACCAAATTCAGTAAGTATTTGCTGAGGATATATGCGTGTTCCTAATCCTGAGGATACTCAGGAAGAACAGTCTGACCCAAGGCTATGCTCTGCAGAGACCGGGTGAAAGCAGGACTGCCTTGGCTCAGGCCAAAGTATCCTCCCATTTGACAGAATCAAGACAAAGCCTTGAATGTGCTATGGGAAGTCAGGGACTAGCAGGCTCGGGAAAGAAGCTCTTGTTTTATGCAAGCACTGACTAGCTGGGGAATCTCATGTTCTGTCTACAATTTAGTGTTGGTAGAAAGTAAAGTCAATAAAGATAATAATAGTAATGAAAACTCCCAGGCAATCCATTGCACACAAAGGAATATGATTTCTATTATTTCTTCCTTCTTTGTGGTTGGTGGTTGCTCCTATACAACCTGTGAATGATCTACTTCACTATTTTTTTTTCTGGTCCTGGGGCTTGAGCTCAGGGTCTGGGTGCTATTCCTAAGCACCTTTTATTAGTTTTCCACCACTTGGGCCACAGCACCATTTCTGGCTTTTTCTGAATTGTTTGTTGGAGATGAGTCTCATGGACTTTTGTGCCTGTGCTGGCTTCAAACTATGATCCTCAGACCTCAGCCTCCTGAGTAGGTAGCATTACAGATGTGAGTCACCAGCGCCTGGCTTTATTGTATATTTTAAGTGCCTGAATGTCTACTGAGAGGATGCAATTTGAATCTTTGCATGGCTACCTTTTCATTTGCATGGGCTTTACATTTTATTTAAAGTTGTTTTCTTAGATATGACTGAATGAGCTTTCTACATGCTCCTATTGATGATAGAGGGTCACAAGCTCAGTAAGATCACATCGTGCTTTTTTTGGGTCAATGAGAATAGTGTGGTCAACTTAGGCTGCCTTCAAAGTTGTTATGAAGCCCTGAGGGAAGGGCTCCTCTATGAGAGGAGACCAGAAACAGGTGGGTTCCCTTTGTGTTTAGGTGCCCACAGATAGAAATTGACTCCTTTTCCTAAGGTCAATCATTATCTTTTGAAGGCCTCTTGGACTCACCTGCACAGCTAGAGAATTCATATCATAGTGACATCTTTTTGTCTCCTCTTGATCTTCTGTCTCTTCATGTCCGTGAGTAATAACATTGTGTGTGTGTGTGTGTGTGTGTGTGTGTGTGTGTGTGTGTGTGCGTGCACGCGCGCACCAGTACATGGGCTTGAACTCAGGGCCTCACTATCTTGCTTCACTTTTTTTCTCAAGACTGGCCTTCTACCAGTTGAGCCATACTTCCACTTTGGCTTTTTGTTGGATAATTAGATTTTTGTGTGTGTTTCCATTCTTTTTGGCAAATATTTTATTGTTATTATAAAGGTGATGTATAGAGGGATTACAGTTACATAAGTCAGGTAAAGAGTACTTGTCTTTTTGGACAATGTCACCCCTTCCCTCACTCCCAGTTTTTCCCTCCTGTCCCCACCCACAAGTTGCATAGTTCATTTTCAACATAGTGTCCAGTGAGTACCATTGTTGCATTTGTTCACCCTTTGTCCCTTTATTTCTGTGTCCTCCTTACACTCCCAAAGACAGATAAATTAACAAATAAGACAAAAAGAAAAGAAAAAACAGCAGCGAAAAGAAAAAATCCTCTTGTTTCCATTTCTTGAAGTTCATTTTGATAACTATTACTTTATATGATCAGATGCACATAAGCATTGTGCCTTTGTATTGCTCTCCTCAGAATATCCTCCTTTGGTCTTACTGTGTGTGAATACAGCCATATTCTTGAGATAAACATAAACCTCAGAGCTAGAGTGTAGTTCAGTGGCACAGCAGCAGTGTAGCTTGCATGAGGGTCCTGGGTTCAATCCCTCAGAATAAAAACACCCAAAACAGAAATAAGTCAATCTGATTCCATTACAGGTTATGGAATTCTTTAACCCTTAAGTACTGAGACACACTCAGTTTTCAAGGAGGCCTAGATTTATAGTGACTTAGAAACAACTAGTTGGAGGAAATGGCAAAATGAGTGAAAAGTCAGAGAAGAAAAACTTTGAAAAGAGAGGCAAACCACTGAGCTGGTGAGGAGACTCGGGGACACCGCACAGAAAAGAGTCTGTGGGTATGTGTTGGTGAGAGGGGCATAGGAAGGGGAAAGAACAAATAATTAGGTGGCCAAATAAAGAAATCAGACACTTGAACAAATCCCAAAATCAATAGTAGGAACAACAAACAACAAGTCAGAGAATAACATCCTGCCCAAATTTTGCAGGTAACCAACACCATACAAGGTGGTTTGGTGATGATGCCAGGTGACTGATGACACTATACATAAATCATTTCATCCCTCCCCAGAGCCAGGCTTTGTTTTAACAATCCTTAACTGGATACACAATTGACCCCACCTAGAGATCATGTCTTCCAGCTTCCATTATTTATCAGTTGAGGACATTGTGGATTGTGGTCTCACATAGTCAGCGTTGACCAATCAACCAACCCATAAGAACATACACTTGAAAAATGCAGACACAGCCCTTCATTTTGCTCAATCCCATGACTCCAGAATGTGGGCTATTAATCTTTAAAAATAAATTCTTCCTTAAGGTTGGTTGCCTCTTAGAGTTAGCAATCAATAAAGGACAACTAATATTGAAACACACATTGTGACACAGGCTAAGCATTATATTTAAGTCAGATGTTCTAAGGAAATTACTGTACAAAATTATCTGGGGAAAAAATGATCACAAATACATGTTCAGTACCTATTGGATTACCACAGCTTACGGAAGAGAAAACACAATTTGACTAGTTTAGCCCTTCTCTATAGCCTTGAAAACTTAGCCAAAGTTATGGAGAATCGTTTGCTATTTTAGATGTCATGTCAGATGTAGACTATACATTTTTATTCGTTTTTTAAAGAGTATAAGGCAGCAGGATCATTATGTGCAAGTGACAACAGAGGAATTACAAATATTTTTGGTATTTTTATATGCAAACATATAATGCGAAGGTCTGTTTTCACCAGTTATGTCCGAATATGGCCTTATCTCAATTATATACCAAAGAAAGTGTATGGTTTTAAAATCTTCAATATTAGTATGTGAATGAGGAATATTACTGAGCATGAAGAATATTATCCTGGATCTTTATAAAGCAACTTTTCTTGGGAAGAAAAAATTCCAATAGGGAGGAAAATGTATAGATGAAAATTTGGGTGAAGTTACACTAATAATGTGTATTAAGACAGGTTCTATAGCTTAATAAAACATTACATCACTAAGTCTTACAAATTGTTGAGAATAAGATATGATTTCTTGTGTTTTTGAGATTTTCTTTCTTTTAGTTAATTTACTTTATTGTTAATGTTTATGATTTCAAAGAGTGGTCTAATAATTTCATTTCTTTTATTAGATATGTATGCATATACATATACATTTGTATATATATATACATATGTATATAGTTAAGTCATAAACCAATTTTCTGCTTCGCTTTTGTCAAAAGGAAAAGAAAAAAAATCAAACAGAAAATGCTATGTTGTGTCCTCGGTGATCATACAGAACATATATGCTTTCCACTTTGTGAACAATTTTCTCCCTTTGTATATTCATGAACCTTCAACCCCCCCTCCCAGAGCACATCTCTATGCTTACTGACCACAAGTGATGTGGCTATCATCAGTGGAGCACGCCCAGGCTGCAGGGTGGGTTGCCCAAAGTCGCTACCAGCAAGTCAAGGTTTACCTTGGGGTGGGAGGAAACCAGGGGCCAGCAATCATTCATCCTTGAGCCTAAGTCTGCTCTAGGAACAAGATTGTGTTGCTTGTCCAGCGCTCCTACCAAAACTCCAGTGTTTTCATCATTGCTAAAGTTGGCACTCTGATCAGCTATGCAAAGAAATGAGTCTGTTGTTGGAGCTGTCACACTGAAAGAGGTCCAACACTCACAAGGTATCCAGGCCAGCCTAAATGGTTCTGTATCATAAGATGACTTCCCCAGAACACAGTGAGGTTTCTCCATTGACAAACACTGGAAGGGGGCTGGTGTTCAGTCCTGGAACTATTCGCTAAATTGTTATTAAGTGCAAACATGGTCTTTCTTTTTTTAAAAGGAGAACATATTCCTTCTCTAATTTTTGAAGCACTTCCTCATGGCAAAACATTATTATTCCATTTATCTTAAATTAAACAATTTAATACTTTTAGAAAAGTACTTTCCTTTATTTAAATGAAAACAAGTTCTATAGTTTGCAAAGTAAAAGGCAGGGTTTCATCTTTTAGACAAAAAAAAACATTAAAAGAGAAAGAGGAAAAAAAGAAAGACATGTACTGTCTATTTAACAATCAAAACACTAGAATAAAATAAAATAAAGTCGTGGTGTCATAATAATGAGTTCTATTTCAAATGGTTTGCTTTGAACTAAATTGTGTGCTTTATGTAATAGAATGACAAATTGTTTAATTCAGTATCAAATATTCATGAGCTGCAAATGTGCTGCATTACCAGAATGGTGTAAGATCATAAACAAATAGTACAACGTGAGCAACAATGGACCCTCTTGCAAGTGGACATGTTTTTGACATTGTCATGCTTTGCATCTGTGAGGAGAAAGAAGAGAGACAGGGCAATAGAATACCCTTGCCGGATCATCTTCCAGTGCTGTAGAAGGGAGAATAGGAGGATGGGAAAGGAACCTGGATGTGGATTCTCATAGCTTCTGGTCTCTTGCAGATCAGAAGATTCAAAGCAAATCAGAAATTAGACCATAATATGACATTTTTAAACAAAATAAGGTAACTTATTTTTTAGGAAAAGGAGTATATAAACTCTTTTTTTAAAATAAAAGATTGGAATGACTAACAGTGTATATTTAGAATTAAATACACATTCAGGGAGCAACATGAAAAATCATGATATACATTATGTATCAGGATATTATATGCCCATTTGCCCTACATATCACAGAGCTTTGCAGGAAAGACAAGTCTGTGGAAATGGTTGAAATTGCAACTAGAAAGCCTACCTCCCTTCTGCAAGCGCTCAGGGTTTTCTTTGACCTCCCTGGAACAAACTGATGAATGAATGATAGATGCTTCTTATTTTAGCCTCAGCAAAATGCACTCAGTGCCACGAGCCTTCTCTCTCCTAACAGTGTTTGTGCCACAGCAATGGAAGAGCTGGTGTACAGAAGAGAGGAATGTGTGACTTTCAGGGCCCCTTTGCTCTGTAGGGGGCAGACTTCACCATTTTCAAGCTGCCATGTTCTGTCTCATTGGCTCTCTCCCCCCGCCCCCATCTAGAATTCATAAGTTACAGAAGGTCAAACACTAACCATTCATGAAGCAGTCTCTTTGAGAAGTTCTAGTCTCAATCCCATTGCTAGAAGCAGTCTCCACAAACTGCACAAAAGGGTCAAACTCTATCAATGGTGTTCAATGGCTGTTCAATCTACTGGCTCTTCTTAGGGAAGTTCACTTGTTTTCCTCTCTGAGAACAACTCTTCTTGGGTCTAATCACACCTAATCTTTCTGTGAAGAGTTTTTCTGGGGAAACAAACAAACCAGGGTAAATCAAGTTTTTGTAAATCTAATCATATGTTTTATGCATCAGGGAACTTGGAATGTAAAGAAATCCCATGGTGCACCTTTCTGTCAAATGAAGATTTGCTCCTTTATTATTCAGTTTTGTAAATCTGAATATTTATTAACTGGGTTTGAAGGAGGCATGCTTTCATTTAGGTTTTTGCATTTGGTATCTTTCCATTTGCTACTTCCAATGAACCCCCAAATAGGCACAAAGCAAACAAGTCCCCTAATTCAATGGTCCTAAAAACCTCCAGATTCTATGTCAAGGGAGCAGAATGAGTTGCTGTCTGGTGGAGAAAACCAGAAAATCTTGCCCCCATCACTCACAGTGAAGCTGGAGATCCATTTCAGACCATCTCTGTTCTCTATCCATTCCTTCTTTCCCTTCATCTTCCCCTTTGACAAATGAAAAGCAGCCCGGAGTTCTCAATCATAAATAGCCAGCGTCCATGGGGAGTCCCCAGATGGAGAGCCATAACATTTCTCAGCCACCAGGAATGCTGGAGACTCTGCTCTCTAAAGATAAAACCAGAAATGAGGGAAGATTTACTATTCATTCTTTCCCTCAGCAGAGACCATCAGGTCCTCTAACAAGTACTGGCTTAGCAATCAGAGAGGTTTCCAGTCTCTGCGCCAAGACCTCACTCCACTCCAAAGGGGAACTCCATCCAGGCAGGTTTTCATGTTTCAGTCCCTGGATCCCAATTAAGGGAAACATTTTTTTAAAAGATACATCTTTTTCCCATGATAGAAAGACAAGTCTGCCTCCCTCCCTCCCTTCCCCCTCTCCCCCTGCTCCTCTCTAACCTGCTGAGCAATGCAAAGGGTCTGATATTTTAAAAATGTAATTTCATTAGTGACAAACTTGTTCTAGAAGAAGCTCCTCGTTTCAATCTGGAAAATTCCCAGTGCAGGGGAGTCTGATTAAATCCAGGCTGGGCAAATTGGAGCGCCCTTTAATATAGGCGACACATCCAAAAAGAAATCACAAACGGCTGAAAGATGTCAGCTCTGGTCTCCGGGAAGAGCCTGCCTGTGAGGGTAAAGTGGCTGGCGACAAGATGAAATGCCCAGGCCTGACTACAAGGTGCTGGGGATTCCAGCAGGAGGAGCTCTAACTCTGGAAACCCGACCGTGGTCACTGAAGGCTTGTTAACCCGGCCCAGACCTTTCCCTTCTGCGCGATCTCCGGTCACACGGATGGTAACGAGGTCCATAGATGGAGGTGAACCAGAAACAGTGGTGGCCCTTTGCACACAGTCCCTGGACAACGAAGGAAGTTAATACCTTTATGGAAACACAGTTACAGCGCTGATTCGGGAGCAGGTGACCAGATCTCAACAGAGGACTGGAAATCAGCTGCACAACACACAGTCTCTCCATCTCTACCTTCTGCAAAGGTACTCAGCTTGTCAGAGCTGCCCCTGGCTGGCTGGACTGGATTTCCCAGCGTCATCCATCAGCTCCGGGTCATTGCCTGGTTACTGCCCCACTTCTGTGGCTCTCACTTTGGGATTTTAAGAGGGAAGAAACAGAAAACCAGTGAGCTGTGGCTACACGGGTGTCAAGAGACTCCACACAGGCCTTCATGCTTGTTAGGCACGTGGCTCTTAACCACTTGTGCCACACCTCCAGCTCTTTTTGTTCTGGTTATTTCTGAGATAGGTTCTTACTTTTTGCCCAGGCTAACCTGATCTTCCTGTTTATGCTTCCCCCTATGGCTGGGGTGACAGAGGTACTTCGCTCAGCCTTTTCTGTTGAGTTGGGGGTCTTTCGAATTATTTATTTATTTAGTTTTGGCTTGGACTGGCCTTCAGCCATGGTTTTCCCAATCTCTGCCTCCTAAATAGTTAGGATTACAGGCATGCATCACTGATACCAGGTTAATAATAATAATAATAACAGCAATTATTATTATTATCTGTTGAGATAGGTTCTTTTAAACTTTTTGCTCACAATCTTCACAATCCTCCTGCTTCTACCCTCCGAAGACTTGGAATTCCAGGTGTGCAATACCATATCCACCCCTGCAACATTCCGTGCCCCTCCCCCTCCAGCTCAAGACTGTAGATTCTTGTCTACAAAGGGACAAAAATCACATGAAAATGTGTTTTTTGTTTGTTTCTCTTTCTTCCCATTTGCTTTATAAAGTACAAATCACACCAGTTCTGTGGTTGCTGGATATCTTTGTTTAGTCTGAGATAGCGTTACTTGCCTTATTTTCTTTGCTTTTCCTGTACAAGACTACAAGGACTTTTGTTTTAATTCATATAATGATTGAATTTCATTGCTCAGAACTTTCACAGAGATTACAAGGACTTCCATCTCCTCAGAGGAACGGAAGACCCAGAGAGCATATAGAAATGGACACTAATGAAATGGTACCAGCTACCAAGAGTATATGTGCTAGCTCCTTTCTTGATAGTGAGAAAGGATGGTGGCTGGGGTGGTCAGATCCTCTGTATTAGCAAGGCATTATTTTTTCTCTTTTCCTGAATCCCTATCTCTACTTCACTTGGAATGGAAATGGTGAAGGGAAATGGAATTACCAGTAATTTCCTTGTTGGGGAAGTTGATCAGCTACAGCAGAAGGAAGCCAAGGAAATAGGGTTTTGTGGCATCATGTTGCTGGCTACCTTGCTCATGGCCATATTCTACAATGTTTATCTAACAGTGATTAACCTCCTACTATGTGCCAGACGGTTATTCCCAGCAAATAGAAATTCCTCTTTTCCAAGCTCTGCCATGGAGCGTTCCTTGATAGTTCCAACCTTAATTGATTATTGGCCAGATTGTTGTAGCTGGGTTACAGGATTTAGAACTCATTATACATATCCCCATTGTGTGGTTTCCTGTGAATGCCTAAGTAGGATGTAAGCTCCAGGAGAGTCTAACCATCTTTTCCTGCCTCCAATGCCTTTTATAAACACAATGTACCAAATCATAGCAAATCACCATGGAGCCTGGGGACTCCAAATTCCAGGTCCCTGTACCTTGGAGTCATAACCTGTGTTTTTGAGCAGTATGTGCATGTGTGTGTGTGTGTGTGTGTTGTGCTCTGAGCACCATGGCAACCATCTGTAATGTCTCTCTTGATTTCAACTGGTTTCTGTTGGTATCACAATTAGAGGGTCTGATTTGGGGGTGACATGATTATTTGTTGTTGATAATATTGTGTATTAAGATTTGGTGAACTTGACAGAATTAAGTGCTTTTCTGGGTGGTCTGGATGCATCTCAGCTTTTACTCCTGTGGTCTTTCCTCCGGGTTTCTGCCTTACCACTTGGTGGTTAATTATGGTTGTGTGTGGGGCTTTGATCAGGTGGTGCAGACATAGATGACACAGCACCCCAGGTGGCCCGGGAGGAGATGTGGGGCTGCTGAGGCTGGGGTCCTTCAGAGGCCCCACAGGGATGTGAGCCTTCTGGTTGTGGACTTGGTCCCTGCTTTCCCACACCACCCTACAGTCCCACCTAGGGATTCTCGTTATAAGTTATCATCTAAGGTGGGCCTGTGGCTCACCCAAGTGTTCACTGGCATGAAAAATTGATCGTGAATACCTAAAACCACCCCCACAGAGCTGAACTTAGCTGTTCACTGCCAGGGCCCTCAAATTGGAACCTTTGTACATGTTTTTGCAGTCTATAAAACACTTTCAGGCAGTCTCAGGCGAACTAGAAAACACCTTTCCCCCCACCAGCCTCAGGAAGTGGGAGCAGTTGTGTGAGGCAGGGGTCAGATGATTTTCCCAGCAAGCATGGAAGAGGAGACAGAAAAATCCATCCCGAGCTCCTCCCCTGCTCTGGGTCCTGCTTTGAATTGTGGTTGTCAATGTCTTCATAGACTGTTAGAAAGTGAAATTGAAAAGAAATCTGAAAATAGGTTAGCTTCTTACAAGCAAGTGGATAACAATGGTGACAATAACAGCTCTCATTACATATGAGGAACTGCACTCATATCATCTCATTTAATACGCACAGCATTAAATGAGAAGCATGACTTACTAGCCCATTTTACAGTGGCATATACATCAAAGTTTTGCCATTGCTGACTCATGCTTCATCGAAAGCTATGTGCCAAAGGTCATGCCTGTAATCCTAGCTACTCAGGAGGCTGACGTCTGATGACTGAGGTTCAAAGTCAGTGAAAGCAGGAAAGTGTACAGGCTTTTATTTCCAATTAATCTTGAATATGCCAGAAGTGGAGCTGTGGCTCAAGTGGTAGAGCACCAGCCTTGAGCATAAAAGCTAAGGGACAATGTCCAGGTCCTGAATTCAAGCCCCTGTACTGCACAACACTCAAACAAACAAAAAGTCATGTGTTGTGTGGTTTGAGCTGATGATTATCCATTGTTCCTGTACTAGTTGTTGAGAAGGCTAAGAAGTCGATTAAACCCTTGTGTGCTATGGATGCCTGGTCAGCTTCTAGTAAGCACTAGGTCTGCCTCTCCCTTCCCTGTGCCCAGGGACAAAATCACCTCCCTCCACATGTGCAAGTGTCTTCACAGCACAGTGCTTTGCCTCAGTTGGCCCTCAGCAAGCCTTCACTGAGCAACGGAAATCAAAGCTGAGAGGGAGCCTACCAGTCTGCTCTCCTAAGCAGGAGATAATGAAGACCCAGAAAGTCACATGGCAAAGATCAAGGGGACAGCATCTGGGTTGGAGCATAATGACACAAGATATGGCTTTGGTTTCCAAACTACAGTCTCCTCATTCTTTACCTACTCTGGCAACCTCGTTAGCTTTTGGTGCAGCATTCAGCTACTAAAGGATTACAGCTGCCTTGCACAGCACCGACCTCACTCCCACAGCTGCACGTGTAGTACCATATGTGGAGCATACCTTGTACTCAGTTCATCAACCCGCATTGCACTCTGTGTGTGTGTGTGTGTGTGTGTGTGTGTGTGTGGTGTTGATACTGAGACTTGAACTTAGCTGAGCCCTGGCTTTCTAGCATTGGAGCCACAGCTCTACTCTTGGCTTTTTGGTGGGTAATTGAAGATAAGAGTTTCATAAACTTTCCTGATCTCGTTAGCTTTGAACCATGATTCTCAGATCTCAGACTCCTGAGTATCTAGGATTACAGCATGAGCTTCCAGGACCTAGCTTAGGTGTTCTTTCAAAGCTCATTGGCATCATTTTGAACAATAATGCTTTTCGTATTAGGGTACCTATGTAGAATGAAAAAAGCAAAACTCCACAGTAGGCCTCGGAGAAGGGACAATCACAGTAGGGTGGGAAGAGCAGGACCCCAGCAGCCCTTGGAAGGTAAGCGCGGGGGAGAGGATGATATTTTTAGACCAGGTGGCACTTTAGCCAGTGGCCCTTGGTCATTCTTGCTACTAAGAGGCTGGTCCACCTGCAGGAGGCCCATCTCTTCTTGCCCTCATGGCCTGTGCTAGCTGGTAGCTGCTTCCTCTTCCTCATCCCACTCATACTTCCCACTTCCCTAGAGCTCTTCTCCTTCCCCTCTCCCAGTCTGCTCATGGAGTCTTCCAGGTAGATTTACATCTCACTAAGGCTGCCTTGTCCTTGGGATTTCCACAGTTCTGATCACCTGGCACGTCTCTCCCCACTGAACTTTAGCCTTGCTCAACCTCACATTGACCCAATCTATCTGTAGTGACCAAAGAGAGAGCCTGTGGCTGCCTTAGTCGAGAGTGTGTCAATGACCTTACTGTCTGATGCTGAAGTGGAATAAACCAGTCAAATTTTATAATTCTGTTTGCATGAAATGCTCCGAATAGGCAAATCTGTATAGAGAAGAAATTGATTTGTGGTTGTCTCAGGGGCAGGGTGGGAAATTGGAGTGTTTTGATGACAGGCCTTCATTTTGGGAGATGAAAATGTCTAAAACTGGGGTAATGACCGTGACTCTGTAAATATATTAAATGCATTTGTTTGTTCACTTGTTTGGTGTGTAAATTATATCTCATATTGGACACCAGTGGCTCACACCTGTAATCCTACTCTGGAGGCTGAGATCTGAGGATCACAGTTTGAAAATCAGTCCAGGCAGAAAAGCCCAAGAGACTCTCATCTCTAATTAAGCACTAAAAACACAAAACAACAACAACAACAACAAAAAACCCATGCCAGAAATGAAACTGTGGCTCAAGTAGTACAATGCCAGCCTTGAGCAAAATCCTCAAGGTCAGTGCCCAGGCTCTGAGTTCAAGTCCCAAGCCCATTCCCTAAAAATTGTATCTCAGCAATGCTGTCTTAAGAAAATGAGGAGGGGGGGGGAGTTGGGGAGGTAGGGATAGAAGGGATGGCAGGGGAAAAACAAAGGAGAGGGTAATAATGCTTGATAGGAAATGTACTCATTACCTTTCTCATGTAACTCTAACCCCTCTGTACAATATCTTTACAATAAAAATATACATTAAAAAAGAAAATGAGTATTTGGCTGGGTATGGTGATTCATGCCTATAATCTCAGCATACAGGAGGCTGAGGCAGAAGGATCTTGAGTTCCAGGCCAGCCCGGGCTAAGTACTAAGACCCTGTCAAAAAAAGAAAGAAAAAGAGTGAGAAAGAGAAGAAAGAAAAGAGAGAGAGAGAAAGAGAAAGAGAAGAAAGACATAAGTATTGCTAGGATCTCTTTCCTTAGGAGGGACCAAGGCCATATCCTTCTTAGTTTTTTATCCTGATACACACCTTCACTTTCCAGTGCATCTTTCCAAACGAAATTCTTAGAATCCATTCCGATGGCCCCTCCATTTTCAGCTTAACAGGCACCTCCTTCCTCTAGTCCAAAGATTAGGGCGCAGGTTGGGCTTCAGTTGGAGTCCGCTTCCTCTCCTCTCTGCTCCAGCAGCATCTGACAGGTGCCTTGCTGACGGGTCTCTGCTGCACATTTCTAAAGCATCTGGAAACCTTTTCCCTGCACCTCCCTTGCATTCTGCCTGCCACTGTAAGGACCAGAGCATGTTTGAGTCATGGCTGAGAGGGATGGATGGATGGGATTGAGTGTGGTGTGGATGGAAGGAAGGGCTGGTATTTTTCGAAATCCCTGCTTTTAGAAGTCCTACAAAAGTGTGCCCAGGGTACAGCAAATAGGGACTAGGGGGCTCTACAGTTCCATCACCATTATCCACTGGAGAACAACAAATACAGGCCCATCCTGGGCTGGGGCAGTTACGGGGACAGCTAAGACTGCCAAGGCCTCAGCTTCTGCCTCCCGTCATTCCATTTGCTACAACTGTGTCCTGTGACAAGATATGCTCCTTAGGATAAAGGCACAGATTCACTAATACATTCATATATACATTATATATACACACGTATATGTAATTTATTTTTTTTATTATCCTTAGGTAGTTGTACAAAGGGGGTTTCTACTCAATGTGTCAGTTTATAGTACAATACATCTTTATACAATACTTTATAGACCTGGTATTGCTGATTTGTTCTCATCTGTGCGAAACCTATTTTTGGCTAAAAGATGTGGTGTGGGGGGGGCAGGGGAGGCAGGAGACTCGAACAGGGAGAAGAGGTGGGGAGAATAGTCTTCTCAGAATGATTGATTTGAAATATAAAATACTTTATTGATAAAAGCAAAGCCCAGACGGAAGGAAGCAGTTTGATATAGCACTCTATTTGGGAAAAAAAGAAAATAAAAACCAAGAAAAACCATGTGCATCTGTTTAGCACACTATACAACATAATGACAGCAATCTTCCCTGTTTGTATCTATTCATCTGATTATACAGAGTAACAATTCTTTTAGTTACACATTTATTTACCCAGGGAGTTTTTTTTAATGGATAATATGTTAGTACATCAGATAGCATGTGTTCTGGATAATACTTTAGCAAACTGTCTACCACAGAAGACAGTTGCAATTCACAGTTCCTACAATATCTAATGCACTGTTAATATACACAACACAATGTGAAGCCACAAGCAGTCCCTCAAAAAGGAAAAAAAATCAGATTTTAATGACTATTTAATCCTGTTTGATCTAGACACATATTATGTTGAAAAGCTAGACTTCAGTTCTGTAGCAAGCACACCACAGATGTAGCAAGAAGTGTGGACTTCTTTGAAATGAACCCCGCTGGCCTTCGTTAATGCAGCTGCAATGGCTTTGGGGGATAAAGTTTCCTTTTTTGTTCTTTTTTTGCAGCGCTGGGGATTGAACTCAGGGCCTCATGCATGCTAGACAAACACTCTCCCATTGAGCTGAACCCCCAGTCAAGATTTCTTGTTTTTTACTCGGCATTTTCTGACTGGTAAAAACTTGAGTCTAAACTGGAAGCCTCCAAACCCACATATTCTTTCATGGCAAAAATAGCAAACATAACATAGATAATGTCGTGTTTAGCTGAGGTGAATATGAAGACATATTGGCTAGAAGCCAACAGCATGCCTAGGCCATTCCAAACACTCATCAGAAAAACCTTAGGGCTTCAAACTAGAGGTGAAGACAGAAGAACAGCTGAAGCCAACGTTTAGCCTTCTGAACTCTTCACTCTGAATGGGGGCCAGGCCAGGGACAGTGCACCCGCTGTGTGCTGGCCCATCCTGCATACCAGCCAGCAATGCCTGCTCACAGAGCACCCACCTCCTCTGCCTCTTGGCAAACCTCCTAGGGCTCCTCAAGGTCACCAAGATGAGATCTGCTGTGGTTTTAAGGCCCATATTATGCACATTATCTTAAAGAAGATTCCTATGTCAGAGTTTCATTGTACACCATATGTGTGTATGGGGCATTATGGTAAATAAAAGTCAGAATTCTTATTGTGTAGTGAGAAACAAAGATGTGCAGGCATGCTGGGCTGCCTATCAAGTATTAAAGGTGGGACCACGGGGCTGGAATGGTGGCTCAGTGGTAGAGCGCTTGCCTTGCATGCACGAGGCCCTGGGTTCGATTCCTCAGCATCACATAAGCAGAAAATAAAAAAGCCGGAAGTGGTGCTATGGCTCAAGTGGTAGCACGCTAGCCTTGAGCTGAAGAGCTGAGGGACAGCGCCCAGGTCCAGAGTTCAGGGCCCACGACTGACCCCCAAAAAATAAAAAAATAAAGGTGGGACCTTCCATGGTCCTCTCACCATGTAATTTTGACAGTATCAAAGTAGATTTGTTGCTCCGAAGACTGTTTAGCGAGAGACTCTACAGTTTTTTGAAAGTCATTTCCTTGGACAGAATGAAAAGACATGGGATATTTGAACAATTTTCATGCAATAATCTTGCCAAAAAGGTTGTCTCAGTATATAAAAACCTTTAAAGAATACAAGAAAAGGCTGGGTGACAGTGGCTCATATCTGTAATCCTAGATACTCAGGAGGCTGTGATTAAGGATTGTGGTTTGAAGCCAGCCAGGGCAAGAAAGTCTGTGACACTCTTATCTCCATCAAAAATTTAGTTAACCAGCAAAAATCTAGAAGTAGAGTGAGCTAGGGCTCAAGTGGCAGAGAGCTATAGCCTTGAGCAACCTCCCCCCCCCACAAAATACCCAAAACACTCCAACAGCACCCCAGTCCTGAGTTCAAGCTCTATAATGAAAAATTTTAAAAAGAGAAAGAAACCTTAGTATCTATGTTTACCAAGCATTTCCCACATATTTTCTCATCATCTCCCTTTTCAAAGAGAGAAAACAAGACCAGAATTTGTACAATTAATGGTGAGGGTGGGACACAGAAGTATGGTTTGAATCCAGCACTGGTGGACTGTTTGTCTGTCCCAGTGTGTCACAAACTGCACAGTGCTATCATGTGGGGAACACCTGCTCAGTCTAGCTAAGAGCCCTTGGATTAACTGTCACACACTCACAAAGAAACAAACCTGTCCTCATACTGGCTTGACTTAGAACTTTCAGACTTGAAGGTGCTACAAATATACACAAGACATGTTCAGTAGAAACTGTGTTTGAATCAACCATCTTCCCCTCTCTTCCTCTAATTTTCCCTTTCCCTACTCTCCTTTCCCCTCCCCTTCCTCTCTCCTTTCCCCTCCCCTCTCATTTCCTTTCCTCCCCTCTCACCCTTCTTCCCTCCTTCTTTCTCTTCCACTTTCCTCTCTCTGGTTCCCCCTCTTCTCCCCTCTGTTACTCTCCTCCTTCCAATCTCCTTATTTTCCCTCTCCTCTCTTGTTTGGTTTTTCTGTTTTGAGACCAGCCTAGGCTGGTCTCAAACTTGTCATCCTTCTGCCTCAGCTTTCCTTCTAGGTGCTGGGGTTACATGTATACACTGCCCTACTTGGTTGTGCTTCTGATTTGCCCTGGGCTAGTAATATGCAATAGGTATTTTCTCATGGTGCTGGGCAGTGGTGTGGGCTGCAGCTCAGTCAGCTTCAGGGGGAAGATAATCCCTGCTCCATTGTGTGCTGTATTGGTTAGTTAGGGTATTTCATAGCTTAGGTATATTGAATGCTTTTTTTGCTTAAGATAATTTCCAAGTTACCAGGATATTGGGTGTGAGTCACATATACCTAGCTGAAGCACAGAATTCATAGTTGACAAATAACCTGACATGTGCACTGCAGAGCTTACAAGAAAAATTGGGTATTATCGAATACCATTATTAACCCTGTCTATGAACTTTGCAGTCTTTAGCGTACTCTTTTGTTTTCTCCCTCCAATTAATGTTAAAAGTCACTTGGGATGTTTTAAACACATTCATTGAGCTAAATATTGGCAATGATTTTATATCATTATAAGCACATTAATAAAAATTCAGGAGAGAAAATGATAAAATGAAGCCATATCTCTACAGTGTCAAAACTTGGGGTTGAAAGTTTTAAACTTAGATATTTCCAGTGGTTAATTTTCTCTATCTTTTTTTCTCTATCTTTTCAAGATTTCAGAACTTTTCCATCAGAGTTCTGTTTATTTCAATAACTAGAATTGAGCTCTCTGTGTAGGCAGAATGGTGAAAGCTAAGAGTGAGATACCAAATGTGAACTTCATTAAATTAGAGTCAATTTTGGCATGGTTTAGGTTTCTCTGTGGCTTAGGTTTCTTGTGTATTCTATTTGACATATCAAGTCAGGCACCATTTTTTTTCTCTTGACATACTAGTGCAATCACTTTCTCCCAAGGTTATGTACACTAGACAAGGGTTCTGCACTAAACTGTAACTCCAGTTCAATGAGGGCTATTTGCAAGATGAAAAATAAAAAATAATTAAAGAAAAGAAAGGAACTAAAAGGAAGTTAAACTATGTATAGTTGCAGCTAGAAATATGAATGTCTATTGGAGGAAATGTTTCAAAATGCTAATGGTGATTATCTCTGTATAGACACACAATCAATATTCAAAATAAAACTCAAAACATTTTTTGGATTTTAGAAAGTGCTTCTATCTGAGTCTAACTCACTTTCTCCCCTAAGAAAATGGTGCCATGGGGCTGGGAAGGTGGCTCAGTGGTAGAGTGCTTGCCTCACATGAATGAGGCCCTGGGTTCGATTCCTCAGCACCACATAAGAAGAAAAAGCTGGAAGTGGTGCTGTGGCTCAAGTGGTAGAGCGCTAGCCTTGAGCTGAAAAGCTGAGGGACAGTGCCCAGGCCCAGAGTTCAGGCCCCATGACCGAGAAAAAAAAAAAAAGAAAAAAAAAAGAAAATGGTGCCAGGTCATTTTCAGGATCCTTTTTTTCTTATTTTCAAACCACTTGCATCTTAGTTCAATAAAAGCTTTTTATTTTAAACATATGGGAGTAGAGATTAAAAACACTAGCATTTTTGCTGGAAAAATGCCTCTAAAATGAACAAATATGTTTCCGAGCTTCTGAGACTTGGATTTCTTTGAACTAGTCTCTCTCTCTCTCTCTCTCACACACACACACACATATATATGTTTTATATATATATATGTATATATATATATATAATATTATGTATGTTATATAGTAACTTCACAGCCTAAGTTTTTTCTTTTTTTTTTTTTTTTGGGTCCGGTCATGGGGCCTGAACTCTGGGCCTGGGTGCTGTTCCTCAGCTCTTCAGCTCAAGGCTAGCGCTCTACCACTTGAGCCACAGTGCCACTTCCGGCTTTTTTCTTTTTGCTTATGTGGTGCTGAGGAATCGAACCCAGGGCCCCGAGCATGCAAGGCAAGTGCTCTACCACTGAGCCACCTTCCCAGCCCCTAAGTTTTTTCTATCTGCAAATGGTAGAACTGTTGCGAGAATTAAGTAATTAATAATTAGATAATCAATACATGGAAAATGTATAGACAACCACATGGTAGAGCTCAGTATATAATAGCTTTTTCTTTACTGTCTCTCTCTCTCTTTTGGTGCCAGTACTAGTACCTGAACCCAGGGCCTGGGTACTATCCTTGAGCATTTTTGTGCAAGACTAGCATCCTACTACTTGAGCCATAGCTCTACTTCTTGCTTTTTGGTGATTATTTGGAAATAAGAGTTTCATGGACTTCCCTGCCTAGTCTGGCTTCAAACAGTGATGCTCAGCTATCAATCTCTTATGTAGCTAGGATTACCAGCTACATTCTTATTCTAGATGGAAAAGACATTTAGGTAAGTGACTAAGCTAGAACAAATATGTGTCTGGGGATAGCCTCTCATTTTTTTTTAAAGATTCCCTTTTTTTTTTTAACTTAGATTTTCTAAGCAATGAAGAGGACTTGTGAGGCAATGAGTGAAGAGTGGTAGAATCACTATTTCATGATATACTTTGGTGCCTTCAAAAATTCAATGGTTTTGTCTTCACCCCTAATGTTATCCGAGGAACTTGAAGAGGTACTGATGGTTGCAGAATTATTTCCGGTTAGCAATAGCCATTTGTACTCTTGGCCCCAGCTAGGATTTTAGCAAGAGATACACCATAGACTTAGAAATTACAAATATATTTTTTCCTTTCTTCAATATTTATTCATGTCTATTATGTACGTGTTTCATTATAAAGAAGGGGCTTTGGCTGATTCATTTTTGGCATCAAAACCCTGGGTGACATTTGGTCTGACAAGTGGGAGTGTTCCAACAGACACACAAAACGTTTGAAATGCAAACTACCTAGGAAAGTAGAATCTGTGTGTTTTTTGTCACCCTGGCATGCCACCTCCATTGTCACGTGTAACACACCACTTGTAGTGTAAGTCCACAGAATCCTGAACCAAAAACAAGGGAGAAATGACCAGGGGACAGTAGTAAAGTACACACACTCTCAAACCCATGTCTGGAGATGCCTGGAGATGGAGACGCCTAAGATTTAACTCCGCAATTAGAACACTGACATCTTGGCAGAATTTCCAGGCATTTCCATAAATCCTTTTCAGATTCTTTTTCTCTCCAGCTCAGCAAGACAGTCACATTTTTCCAAGCCTCTGACAAACAATAGCATCCAAATGATACTGAAGAACAACCCCCAGCATGACAACTGAGGCTCAACCCATTGGAGAAAGGAAGGTCACCATATGCCCTGAGCTCTTTGTGTTGGGCCTCGTTGCTATTTTACAGCTGCCCTTGTCTCTTTATTTGACTTTGGGAGACAAGCGCTCTCCAAACCCCCACAAAGGGGATTTAGGATTAAGCATTTGTCGTGCACCTCTCTAACCTACATCATCTTTCAGCCTCACAAAGGTGGGAGGAGCTGGGGGGAGGATGGGGCTCTCAGGAGGCAGCTTGAGAGGAAGCCAGGCAGATGAGGGGGGCAGGGGCAGAGAGCTGATCTTTTCTAAACTTGCTGTCCCTCTCACCCGCATTCTGTCTTATCATCTAGAGGCGCCATCTGTGCTCAGACTGGATGCACTTGCATTTGTTTTCCATTCAGCAACAGCTTATGTAGGAAGTCGATTATGAAGTGGGCAGCTATGCAGACCACTGGATCAGCAATGACACTGTCCACTGCCCTGAGAACTTTATGGAGACATGGAAGCCAGCTCTCCAGGATTAGGACCAGTTCCTCACGCCCTGTGGGTAGCTCTGAGGAGCATCTCGCTTAGTTGGTGTTCCTCATTTGTGCTGTATTACAATGAACTCATATTATGTTAACAAATCTTCTCCACTATGGAAGCTAACCAGAGCACACATAAATGGACAACTGGGAATGTACTGTCCGTTTCTTTCCATATTCCCTTCTCTCTGGGCAAGCTCACAAATCAGCCCTGTAATGTGCCGATGGGTGGGCAGAATTTTCAGGCATTCTCTTAAATATGTAGACTGACTTGATCATACTTTCAAAAATTTCCAAGACTGAGTGAAACAGGATTGAGTTATAAACTTCAAAATATCACTTTTGCTATTGAGAGAGAGGGACAGAGAAAGAGACAGAGACAGAGAGACAGAGAGAGAGAAAGCAACAAAGAAAGCCAGAGAAATGAAGAGAGACAGAGACACAGGAAGAAAAACAGAAAGGCAGAGAGAAAGAGAGAGACAGAGACAGAAGGGGGAGGGAGATAGGCTTTGACTAGAAAAATTTTTGTTGTTGTTGTAAATATACTGTACAGAGGGGTTACAGTTACATGAGTAAGGTAATGAGTACATTCCCTATTGAGCATTGTTACCCCCTTCTTTGTTTTTCTCCTACTATCCCTTCCCTCCCTCCCCAACTCCTCCCTCCCTCTCCTCCCAAAGTTGTGAAGTTCATTTTCAATGTAGTGTCTTGTATGTCTCATTGTTACAATGGGTCAACCTGTATTCTTGTTTTAAATATTGCTTTATTGTAAAGATACTATACTAGTCTTTGATTTTTTTTATACATCCTTGAAGGTAAGATCCAGATGCTCTGACCCTCACATGGCATTCTATGGAGCTGATTATATTCCACATGGGTTACTCTGAAATTTTCAGTGGTAAATAAATGCAGAGGTCAACTTCTTTGAGAATGAATGTTTTCTATTTCCAGAATTATTTCCTTGAACTATATTGTAGGGTGTGGAATAATGAAATAAACTTAGAGACATTTTAAATTTAATCTTCAAATGTTATTGTTTAAATAACTTCACTGTTTTGAGTAGCATATAAAAGGCAAGACTATTAATTCATCATTAAATGAATACATTTCTCAAGTGAACTTTATTCAATAGCCTGTCACTTGAGTTTTTTTATCTATCAAAAAAAATTATAAGCTAGGCATCAGCTGAGATCTGAGAATCTTGGTTCAAAGCCAGCCCAGATTCTTATCTCCAATTAACCAACAGAAAACTAGAAGTGGCACTGTGGTTCAAAGTGGTAGAGCAGTAGCCTTGGGCAAAAAAAAAAAAGCTCAGGGACAGCACCCAGGGCCTGAGTTCAAGCATGACTGACCAAAAAAAAAAAAAAAGGAAGAAAAAATAAAAATATATTCATTCTTGTTGGGGATTGAACCTAGAACTCCAGCATGCTAGGCAAATATTCTACCACCAAGCCACTGACCACCAAAATGGAAAATGTAAATATCTAAAATATCTTTAAGATCTAGGAAGGTAAATTACTATTAAATGTTTTCATTTCCTTAGGGACTCAACGAGCATTCAAATGCACTAGTAAGTAATGTGAGTAACTAGATTAGATACTTGAACTAAAAATTTGAATGTACTATTCTGGCATTGTAATACATTCTTTATACACCATACCAAGATAATTCTGTCCTTATAGAAGAATCAAAATTTAATCTCTAAATATCTGGGATTAATATTATACATTGATTTTAAATATTTTATTTATTAGGTATTTTTTGAGACAAAGTCTCACTATGTATTCCAAGCTGGTCTTGAAATTATGAGCCTCCTGCCTCAGTTTCCCCAGTATAATGATTACAGGACTGCACCACTAAGTCTGGCTTAATTCTTTTGAAATAGCCAAATTTAACTCTGACGTAATTTTAAAAATTCAATTTCATACTTTTCTTAGAAATTATTACTGTATTTAAAATTTTAAATTAAAGTAGGAGAGAAGAAGGTCTGGGAATGTCTATTTTAAATTGAAGTTGTCATGTAGCTTTTAAGTTATTGTAAGTTCATGTACTTGTTGCAGTCAAACTTTTCCTTTGGTTAATGTCCTTACTTGCCTTGTTTGAATAGTATATACTTCTTGAATACTCATTTCTCTCATATTAAATTGAGTATAAGCACTCTTTTTTGAAAAGTCTTAATATTAACTAATTAAGTATTAATTGGAGACAGGGATTCACTGTGTAACTTTGGTTAGCCTCCTGCTCCAGTCTCCCAAGTTCTGGGATTACAGATCTGCAAATCACTATGTCCACAGTTCTACCTGTATAGAATCTGGGTATTTTCCAGTGGTGTGCTAGTAACTTAAACAATGATCTCTTCTGATAAAAGGAGCCCTGATAGGCAGCATTTGTCACTTTCCATGGTCTAAGTATTTTGGCTCTTGCTGATTTTCAGCAACCAATGTAATGTCACTGACACAATGCTGGAAAGAGTTGGATGTTCGATCAACTCCTGTGAGTTGTCAGCTGGTTTGGATCTCAGTCTAAGAGCTTCAGAGTATGATCACCTCTCTAGGCCCTTCACCACACCAAAGACTTGCTTTTCTGGAAGTTTGAAAATCAGGCCCCAGCATTTTCTGCTTCCATCTGGGCTGGAGAGTATGAGTTCCATTGGGAACATGAGTGTTTCTGTGGTTCTTGGAGGATCGACATCTCTGGTCCTTAGGCTGCTGTCTTGTAAAGGGCTTCATCTTAAAACTAGTAGCTTTCACCTCAGCACACTTCACCTTCTTCCTGACCCTGACATTAAGAGCATCCAGCAGTTCCCACAAAACTCTGTCTCAGGCTAGGGAGGAGGGGGTCTTGCTCTCAGATCAGCCCTCAGTTCTGTTCATATGAAGGTGATGGTACCTCACACAGTCTCCCTCCTCCTCATTATCTCTTCTTCACCTCTAGGAGCCATTTCTTTCCTCAACTCCTTCTGTTTGGCTTCTTCAATAATCTCTTCCTACAGTTCCTTCCTCTTAACCCTGGATACTTCCAAGTCACTCCACTACTGGCTTCTATATTCTCACCCTTGTCTTTGTGATTCCTAGTGTGGTCCCTGGCTGAGCCTGAACAACCTCACTTAGCCTTTTAATCCTGGTTTCCTTCTTTGCCTTAAGAACCCTAGAAAAAGAGATACAATAATAATTGAATGAGAGCATCAGATCATGTAGTATTTGTGGACTCTCTTTATATTGTATTTTTGAGATACATTTTTTCCCTTTTTGTTTTTCCAGTCCTGGGGCTTGAACTCAGGGCCTGGGTGCTGTCTCAAAGTCTCTTTGTGTTCTTTGTGGCTCTACCACTTGAGCCACAGCACTGCTTCCAGATTTTTCTGAGTAGTTTAGGGGAGATAAGAGTCTCACAGACGCTGCTGCCCAGGCTGGCTTTGAACTCCCATCCTCAGATCTCAGCCTCTTGAGTAGCTAGGATTACAGGTGTGAGTCACCAGCACCTGTCTCCCTTTGTTTTTTAGATGTAAGATCTTCCTGTATAGTGGAGGCCGACTTTGAACTCAATGATCTTCCCATCTCTGTCTCCAGAGTGCCGGGACTACAGGCCTACCTTCTCATTCTTGGTTTGAACTAATGTTGTTTAATGGGTTTTTATTATATTTCCTTACATGAATATTATATACTTTCTGGTCTTTTTAGAGTTCCACAGTGTTCTCATAGGGACGAAGGGAAAGTAGCTTTTAGTTTCGATTTCCCTCTTCCACCTCTGCTGTATTTGGTATCTTTCTAACATGTCCTTCTGAGACTTGGAGTTTCTTCCTAAATCCTTGAGCATCTTTTCTATTTGGGCTTTGTGGTTGTTAAGGAGTTTTACTCTTCTTCCCTTCCTCGAAGAACCATGTGCTCCTTTGGCTCATGCTCCAAATCCTGGGTAGTCTTTATACCCCAAGTTTCACTCATCTCAAATGATCAATGTTCCCTATTTTCGGGAGGCTGAAGGGTTTCCCAGGGAAACACTTTCAAGATGCCAATTGACAGTCACAGGAAACCATGTAGGTGGACAGGCTGGTACTCAGCTTTGACCTTGATGCCCTACTATGCAAGGTCATTTTGTGTCACCTGCAATCATGTTAAATCAGCAAATCTAGAAACAAATTCATCGCTTCCCCTACTTCTTACTCTCTCAGACTCTGTCCCTTCTCATTTCTGGGTTTTATCAGATATGGAAAGCAGATCACTCCTCTGAGTTTTAGGTTTTTAGCCTCTCATGGTCCTATCACCTCTTAATGGCATCAATATTAGCATAGGTGAAAGGAATGAGGGATCATAGAGAACCCCCCTTCACTTGCATAAAATGAGGGTGAGGGAAAATTTTTGAGAAGGTTTGGGAAAAATTAGTTCCCCTGTGAGTCCTCTGGAGTCACCAGAGGTGATCAGCAGTGGTTGAAGTCTACCCAGATCACCTGGTTTTACTTACGTGATGGGAGCAATGTGTTCTCTAAAATTAGGAGGCCAGCTTTGGAGAGCTCCTCCCCCACCTGATCTACCCAGCTCTGCCGTGGTGAGTTAGCTGATCAGCTCCTGTGTTCTCATGTCCCTCCTTCTGCTTCTAGGAAGGAAATCAATCTTGGTTTCCCTGGGTCTTCATGGCCAGGTGCTCTTAGTGGCGTTAACTCATATTGTTATAAATGTGTTTTCTTCAATTTGCTTCCTTGACCTCTGTCTCTCTGTCTCTGTCTCTCTCTCACACACAAACTCACTCATTTAGACAGTGAAGTCAGTATTTCTGCATGTTTCTCTCTTCTGTATAGATCAGAAAGTACAGTGTCTGAATGGAGTTAGACTTTTTTTTTTTTAACCCATGGCTTTGTGCTTGCTGGGCAAGGGTTCTATCAACTGAACCTCAGTGAAGTTAGGTATTTTTGAATAAACTGTGTTCCCACATTTTAGATTCTCTAATTTCTTCAAGTAAGGTCACTGCTGCAATTTTTTTCTATAGGGATTTCACATGACAAAAAACAAAATTCCAATGTAACGGCATTACTAGGCATTATGATAACAAACATTATTATACAGAATCATTCTATGGTGTACTGTGTAACCCAGGAGGACAGCAGCTTGAGTGGAACAGATTATTTCTGGGGAAACAGCTGGTGGAAGTGAAGTTGAGGCACCTGGAGTTAGAGCCTGGTTGGCTTTGTGTGCAGACTGGTGCAGGGAAGGGAGGCCACAAGTAGAGCTGTGGCTCATTAGTGCATATGCACCACCATGTAGAGAGATATCCATTGAAAATACCCATCAGAAGGCCAATTGTTCCTGTGTGGATGGCCCAACGTAGTCACCCTCCATCCAAATTCTAACAGCCTCTCTGGTCATGTGGCATTTCAACAATATCAGAAGAGTGAAGGTAATCAGACTGTCATAATCAGATATGCCACTTTGGCATAAAGACTTTGATAGATGAAATTTAATTCTTTATCCCGATTCTTCCTCTGTGTTATGTGTTTTATGGTTTAAAGGCCACCTTAAAATAATACATAAAAAGGTGGAGAAAATTTTTAAGTCTGGAAAAGTAGAAAAACTTATAAAGAGCATCTCAGGAATGCTATGATATCAATATAGCTGACTACTATGTTTAATATGTTCATCATGCGTCTTTAAATGCTACTTGCTATGACTTGAGATGTAAATAACTCATTCAAGGTCAAAAACTGCCTGGATACTGGCTTTGAACATCATGTCCTCTGGTCGTCTTTTGAAGTACATGACATTGCAATACACTCTAGCTTTCTTGTTGATATGTCTAGAATGGCCAGAACCAATAGAAGCTGAGCATATGAGTGCCTCCCACCAACACGTCCAAGACCTGACCGTGGCAGGCTAGCCATGGACACAAAGTCCTGGTGCTCAGGTGACTCGCCCTACTTACCTCTACATGAGGTTGAAATACAAGTGCCAAGAATTTACTTTTCCTAATTTTTCTATTTTCACTAATTGCATTTACCTTGTGCTTTTTCTTTATAGACTGCTCACATTTGACATTTAAAAAGATGTTTTGGCCTCTGAAGTTAAGAAAATTGGTCTCTAGAACTCCCCATTGAGCTGTACCTTGGAGTTAATCCTTGATGATCCCCTCAGTGTTAGCACTGCTCAGGTTTGCCTTGCTGTTTTACCTGGCTCATGGTAATCTTAAATTGTATTCACAGAATCACTTACATTTTTATTTAATTAGTCAATATCCAATTCAGTTGGATTGTGTGTGTGTGTGTGTGTGTGTGTGTGTGTGTGTGTGTGTGTGTGTGTGATATAAATTTGTGGTACTGGGGATTGAACACAGGACCTTAACCTTGGTAGTCAAGTACTCTACTACTTGAGCTATGTCCCTAGCCTTGCTTTCATTTATTTTTAATGTAGGATCTCATGCTTTTGCCCAAACCTGCCTCGGACTATGATCTTGCTACATACACCTCCCACATACCTGGGATTCTAGCTTGGTTATTTATATTAGTCTTATGATCGTTACTACTCTCTACACAAACAAGTTAAATTATAATGCTTATTTTAAAATGCAATTTAGGAGGATAGTTTTCTGAAACAATTGAGGACCTTCAGGCTTTGTATTCTAGAAGGCTTTCTTCAGCAAAGAAGAACAAATAAATCTCTGTAACTACTAGAGAACAGGGTTGTTTTTGTTTTTAAAATGCTCTCTGTCTCTGTCTCTGTGTCTCTGTCTCTGTCTGTCTGTCTGTCTCTCTCTTTCTCTTTGTCTGTCTGTCTGTCTGTCTCTCTTTCTCTCTCTCTGCCAGTCCTGGGGCTTGAACTCAGGGCTTGGTCGCTGTCCTTGAGCCTTTTTGGGTTCAAGGCTAGCACTCTACCACTTGAGCCACAGTGCTACTTCTGGCCTTTTTGAGTAGTTTATTGTAGATAAGAAACTTACAAGGACTTTTCTGCCTGGGCTGGTTTGGAACTGTGATCCTCAGATCTCAGCCTCCTGAGTATCTAGGATTATAGGTATGAGTCATCGGCACCCAGCTTAAAATGCTTTTTCACTTAGTACCTAGTAATGAGATGATCTAGGGGACAGCCAGCTGAAGTGGAAAGAAAGGATCAAAAAGTGTGCAACATGTCTTCAAATGATTTTAGAATTGAGATCGTTTTTTTCTTACCCACACTGATGTAACACAGGCAGGTACCACTAAGGATGGTACCTGCAAATAGGTTTGTATGAAGTATGCAGTCACTCTTTCTAAGACTGTGGTTACAGTAGTACATTCATTTCTTTTAGGAAAAGCTCCATCCCTATCATCTTACCCTATACCATACAATGGCTTTGCAATTCAGTTATTTGATGTCAAATATTTCCAAGTTTGAGTCAAAGGTGAAGAATCCTTTCTCTGTCAAGAACCATTTGGTTATTCCTAATATTATTACAGGCCATATAAAATTATCAATATAGGAAGACAGATGCAAGCAGCCAAAGAGAAGTCTATGTATTTCTCACATTATGTACCAAATGAGTTTGAGAGTTTAATAAAGTCCTTAATAGAGTGCCTGGGTAGATGCTCAGGTATTGGTTTTCTCATAGAGGGGTCAAGGTTGGCTTGACAATATCAGTCTTCCAGCATGAGCACAGTTGGAAGACAGTTGTCTATGTTGTTCTATGTTGTCTAAGCCTAAGGGAACCTAATCTGTAGAAACACTGGTCCCACTGAAATCCATACCTTAAGCTAGGTGCTGGTGATTCACATATAGAACCTAGCTACTCAGGAGGCTGAGATCCAAGGATCATGATTTGAAGCCAGTCTGGGAAGGAAAGTCCATGAGCTCTTATGTTCAACTAACTACCAAAAAGCCAGAAAAGGAGCTGTGGCTCAAGTGGTAGAGTGCTAGTCTTGAGCAAACAGCACCCTGGCTCTGAGTTCGAGCCCCAGGACAATCCACTACCACACCAAATCTCTACTTAAAGACAGTTAACTGGTCAGAATCATTTTCATTCTGGTCTTCTCCAAGAACCCAGGAGGACACTTGCTTTTTATGTACATGTCTCTGACAATGAGTCTAGAAGTATGTAGAGGCAGAGCTAGAATACAAGCTTGATCTGCCATCACTCAATGACAATCCCTTAGATACAAGTTTAAAAAGGCTTTACTGAGTCAAATAAATACGAGGAAAACGGGTTGGTCAAGATTTTTTTTTAAATCAAATTTGTCTTAAGGCTTTGCATCTCCTGGGGAGGAACTAGAGGAACATTAGTGGCCCCCTCCCAAAGTATTGTACTAGATTGTTAATGAAGGTTGGCTGCATAAGAATGAAGCCCTTTTGTCTTCCTTGGCAGTTTATATACAGTTTATATACAGTTTATATCTCCAAAATAAAAATAATCGGTAGAGCTGAGCATGGTGATATACATCTGTAATCCTAACACTTGAGAGGCTGAGGCAGGAAGGTTGTAAGTTTGAAGCTAGTTTGGGCTACATAACAAGATCCTTTCTCAAAAACAAAAGCAAATGAGGGGGAAAAACCAAATTGCTAGGACTACATTTAAAATCATAGTCTGGCTTGCTTGACCAAGGGAAGAAAGGGAAAAAAAATGCCAGATATCCTGTGACCTGGCACAGTGTTCACAGCCTAGACCAATCTGTCATCCTGCAGATGGTCTGTGTGCAGTGAGTCTATGTGGCACAGCAGGTCTGAGGGAGCCTCCTGCTCCCTCTCCCCTGCCTTGTTCTCCTTCTGCATCCTGAATCGAGGTTCAAACATGGCTTGCCACATAGCTCCATTTGTCCTCTGTGCTGCTCCAAGTTCTATTTCTGATCTCAGATGCCTTATTTTAACCTCTTGGAGACCTGGGGATGACCCATCTTCAAGATGTATGTAAGAAGGAGCAATACTGGAGATGCTATCTGTGCTAGTAAAAAAGATGGTGTATAGCATCCCCATTTACTCTACAGCATATGCTCCCCAAATATACCATTATTTCAAGATGGGAGAAAATAGGACATCCTCTGTAAGTCTGTGAGATGATGTGTCTCAAGGGACCAGGACAGAATAAAACCATAACTCAGTGATTTGCTTATTGAGCATCTCTATTGCATTGTTGGAAAGTCTCATCCACAACCTTGCTTGGGGTGAGACAAGGAGGAAGAGCTATGATGGAAAGAAAGGAAGGGGAAAGAGAAAAAGGGAGAAGAGGAAGAAAAGCTGTAGGAAAGACCAGGAGTAGATTAACCATTTGCATGAACATTTTGAAGAATTCACAGACAGACAGACAGACAGACACACACACACACACACACACACACACGCACACACACATAATCTTTTAAAATTCACACATTCAGGGCTGGGAAGGTGGCTCAGTGGTAGCATGCTTGCCTTGCATGCATGAGGCCCTGGGTCCGATTCCTCAGCACCACATAAGCAGAAAAGGCCAGATGTGGCACTGTGGCTCAAGTGGGAAAGCACTAGCCTGGAGCTGAAGAGCTGAGGGACAGCGCCCAGGCCCAGAGTTCAGGCCTCACAACCGACAAAAAAATAAAATAAAATTCACACAATCACACATCTTTTATACTTCATACATTCGTGTGTGTGTGTGTGTGTGTGTGTATACTCATGGCTAGCACTGTACCAGTTGAGCCATGTCTCCAGATCCTCCCATTCTTTTTTAGAAAACAAAAATCTGGCTCAGAATCTTCTAGAATTTTCCATAATATTCTGTGAGCCAAACAATGGGCATGTACCCCTTTAACTAGGGGATTTCTTCCTTGGACCAATGAAAGCTCATTTTCTGGGCTTGCAATGATACACCCTCTCCAAGAACATCCAACAGTCGTTCTGGGTACCTGAAATCTCTGCTTCCCAAACTCACACATTCGTCTTTTTATTTTTATTTTTTTCTGGTCATAGGGCTTAAACTCAAGGCCTGGTACTGTCCCTAAGCTTTTTTGCTCAAAACTAGTGCTCTACCACTTTAAGCCCCAGTGCCACTTGTGGTTTTCTGGTGGTTAACTGGAGATAAGAGTCTCATGGACTTTCCTGCCTGGTTTGTTGTCAAACTCAAACTGTGATCCTCAGACTTCATCCTGGGTAGCTGGGATTACAGGCTTGAGCATCAGTGCCCAGCTCATTTGTCTTTTTTGACTGAGCACCTCATAGAGAGTCAGGTAAGCCACATTCTGGGAATGGAAAGATGTGGAAGACAAGGAGTCCTGTCCTCTGTAAAATAAAAGTACACACAAGTAATCACAATCAATGTGAGAAGTGGGTTTAAGGTGACTTTGGGAGTGGGGAAGAAGCCCAGAGGAGTTATGAGTCCTTTAAGCAGAGAACATAAGATGGATTAAGGAATGAAGACTTCCTGGAGGAGGAAACAGTACAGCAGGCCTTTCAGGATACATGGGATTCCCCAGACAGGACAGGTCAGAACACGGAAGAGAAAAGTGAGAGACCCAGAGGCCCTGAAATGGTTTAAGGTAACAAAGAACAGAGACTCAAGAGGAAGGAAGGCTGGTTCTATTCTAGACTTTTCTCTCTGGACCAAAAACGTCTTCTGTTAAAGTCCTCATCTTTCCCTTTTCCCCCTTGTCTTACTAAGAGATGGGAGAGCTATTCTTCTCTACATGAGGCATTATTACTCCTAATATGTTTCTAACTGTTCACCTCACTTTGATGACCTTATTAGTATGACCAGGTACACAAGGAGTACAGTCTGTCCACACAGATTTCTTTCCAGCTGCAAGTCCTACTGTCCCCCACATCCTCCCAAAAGGGGAAGGCCTATTGTGCAGATGAGGGGAGCCTAGCTCTGTCTGCATTTCAGAGAACCCAAACAGTGAGCTATAGGAAAGACTTACCATGGACCCCCAACAAAAGATCTGGCTAGCTTTTGTAAGCCTCATCCTGGGTCTGAGCACACCCTACCTCTGCAGCCCTGGGACCTATGAGCTTCTCTATTTCTTTGGTATGTTTCCATGCTGGGCATTGAACTCAGAGCCTCACAAATGACAGGTCTACCTGAGACACAGTCCCAGCCCGAGCTCTTTTCTGGATGAATCAATAAGCTAGGATATAGGGAACCCCTTAGAAAGCATGTGATTGTTGCTTAGAGCCTATGGCTCATGTCTGTAAACTTGAGCTACTTAAGAGGTCAAGATCTGGAAGACTTTGAGGTCAGCCATAGCAAAGGGAAAAAAAAGTATGCTAGACTCCATCAGGGCTACAGGTGTGGTTCAGGTAGTCAAGCACCACACTAGCAAGTACAAGGCCCTGAGTTTAAACTGCATGACCAGACACACACACACACACGCACACACACACACACACACACAGCATTAACTGTAACATCTGACCTTAGAGAAACCAAGTGATATAATTCTACACAACTCTATTTTGAGTTCAACTAATCAAAATTCTCTATTATAGAAGAAGGAGCTATTGTCTTTTTTTTGGGGGGGGGGTCTGGTCGTGGGGCCAGAACTCTGGGCCTGGGCGCTGTCCCTCAGCTCTTCAGCTCAAGGCTAGCGCTCTACCACTTGAGCTACAGCACCACTTCCGGCTTTTTTCTTTTTGCTTATGTGGTGCTGAGGAATGGAACCCAGGGCCTCATGCATGCAAGGCAAGCGCTCTACCACTGAGCCACCTTCCCAGCCCCAGGATCTATTGTCTTAATGTGTTTCTTTCTTTCTTTCTTTTTTTGTCTGTCATGGGGCTTGAACTCTAGGCCTGGGTGCTATCCCTCAGCTTTTCAGCTCAAGGTGAGCATGCTACCACTTGTCTTACTGTGTTTCTAAGAAGGTAGGAAGAGACTGCCTCTGCCAAATTTTATTTTGATTTAAAGTTATTGTACCTTAAAATATAAGCTATAAAATAATTTATTCCAAAGCATACATATATATGCATGTGTATATACATTTATATATAATGATCAGATACAAGGCAACTGATTAGTTTTATTTATGCATTTTAGTGCAATCATTTATATACTTAGTTGGAGAATGTTTGATTATGGCCACTGTCTGAACTCCAATGGGACGATTATATGATACATATGTCACACATGTACTGAATTATAACTCTCAGTTTCTAACATTTCTTCTTTTTTTAATGCTTTTTTATTGTAAAGATACTGTACAAAGAGGTTACAGTTACATGAGTAAGGTAATGAGTACATTTCCTATCAAGTATTGCTACCCCCGCTGCCCCCCCAAGATGTAAAGTTTGTTTTCAACATAGTGTCTTCTACCGTTTCTAACATTTCTGAATTCTGAAACACGTGGTACAAAGGAACTCAGATAAGATATGTGGATCTTTATTTTTAGATCTCTTTATTATTTCCCTTGCCATTTCTAGAGCTTCTCTCAATCCTGGAAAAAAACACAACCATTCACTCTTCCCCTTACATTATAGACAGAATCATATCACACCCCTCTTCACATTTTCACTGAGGGTACAATACAATTTCCTCTGAGCCCAAGCCAGAAGGTGAGAAGATTCTGGATTGTTAGAGGGGTGAGCTAGGGCTCAGGACACATGCAAAGGGGGTGCCCCATGATAGATACCCACAGAACCAAATCATCCAACTCCTATGCCCACTGCCTGATTCCTAGATCCACAGACTTCTTTCCTTGTTGGTAATTTCTTCTCTGTGATTAAATCCATTTAATGGTGCATTTTAAATCAGCTTTAATTGGACACTCTCTGTGTTTAAAAAATACTGCTCTTCCTTATCTACGTAATTTTCGTTTCTACCCTATCACTTCTTCTTTAAACAGAAGAATTTTATGTGTGACTACATATGTAAAATCTCATCTGCCCCATTATTATTTATAGGTAACTCTTCTCCTCTTATTTAGTTAAGTTCACCTGTTGGTAGCTTGGGGAGTATTACAACTAAATATATTAAAATCCCATGTAAAGAAGAACCTTAATTCAACGCAATGCATCCCTTAGAACTTCAATGAGCTGTAAAATCAGCTCTTCACCTTCACATGTCTGCTAGATAATTTCACATGACAGGCTAACAACAGGCAGTTATAAAGCTAAAATCTGAACAGAGTCTCCAAAGTCAGAGAAAAGTTTTCTGTTGCTTCCACCCCCTGCTATCAATCTTATATAGAAAATTTGGTTATCATTTGACCTCTGAATCTTATTCCTCTTATTTTGTATTCCAGATGGTTCTGGGTATACATAACAGAGGCATAAAGAGGCCTCTCTGATTAATAATTTGTGCTTTCCAGAGAACACATGCATCAAAGTATGGGTAGAAATTTAAAGGCCACAGTAGACCTATTAGCTCTGTGGGTCCTAGGAGGGGGACTGATTGCTGGTAACTGCACGAGTTATGTGCCCAGCATTATCCTTGAGTAGAGTTATATGTATGTCCTGAATATTACAATTTCTAATAGTTTATTGGCCCCCATCTTACTTATGACACAAGTAAAGTGCTCTCTTTTTGGGGAACATTACTTATTTCAATCTTCCCTGATGAATCATAAACCAAGGAGAAACACACACCACTGTTTTTTACATTCACACTAATGTCCACTGCTTGAGTCTCTAGAGGCCTTTATATACTCAGCAATTCCCCATTGACAAGGGGAAAACATATGTAGGTGAGTAGCCAATGGCCCCAGACAATCAACCATATGCAGTTGGAAACAAAACTTCCCAATTAAATATGTGCAGCCAAGGTCTGAATCAAGAGAAGTGTGTCGTGGTCACACCAGAATGTCTACTCTCATGTTTTACCCCATATCCCACAGATTTTTTTTTAAAAAAAGTTTGTTTAACAAAATCAGGTGCTCTAGCCAGAGGTGCCTGTGAAATCCATGCCCTCTGGAGAGCCAGGCTGTGGAAGGGCACTACCATCTTGGCATGGCCCCTGCTGCAATGGGGGAGTTTCTCTAATTGGTCCACACCTCTCTCCTCTTTTCCCTGAGCCACACAGGAGGCTCTGAGGGAAGTCTGGGGCCTACTGTGGCTCCTTGAAGAGGCTCCTGAGACAGAGGGCTGGCTGGTGCCTGAGAAATGAGAGAATGTGCAAAGAAGAAAAAAATCCAGAAGAAACTGAAATTCGGAAGGAGTTGGCCAGTCACGTTTAAAAATTATTTTTAACTTCTTTCCTCATTCAAAGGTTGCAAGTTATCATACATCATAAGTCTGTTCTCTTCCCTTGTTGCATTTTGCTAAAGGAACCCCCAATCTTACCTCAAACATCTGTTACTCCTTTTTACTGAAAGCTAGAGGAGGAGGCAGAATGCATGGGGGCAGGGTGAGAGTCTGGCAAACCTGGGATCTCCACATAGCACAAGACCCATTCCACTCCCAACCAACTACTTCCCTGTGGAGAATCTGCACAATGAAGAACATGCTGGGTGAACTTAAGGGCAGAATAATAATACAAGCTGATTTGTAACCATCTTCAAATCTGATATTGGATAATTATGAGATAATAATGATAATGACAAAGAAAATAATGAGAAAAGCTATACTTTTCTCTGTCTTCTCAAAGGCCAGACTTCTTTTGAAATACTGAACCTGTAGTATCTAAAATGTTGAGCTAGAGTAGTTAACAAGAGGCACAATTTGCATATACATTTGTGCACATTTGACTAAATTTGCATAAGATCAGTTTTAATTCTACACTTATAGAATAAAATTAAACAAATGAGCAGTGCAGCCAGTACAATGCACACATGATTTAACAGCAGGAAAATATATACAGTTTTAATAAGTTAATTTGATTTTATCACCAAAAAAGACCTTTGTATAGAAAAAAATTCTTGCAAATTTGACATTTATGATACAAAATGGTGCAAGGCTAAAAAGAACACAAATTTCCCCAAACTGAGTAAGAACAGACAAGTGTTCAAAAAGCATATCAGACACCTGTGAGAAATGTATCATTAGAAAAGTCATGTTCATGTATTTGTTCTTTTGTATCATGGTGGAAAAATGTTAAATTCTCCTTTTTAACTAAGCAAAAATTTTGGGGGGGATTGGTCGTGGGGCTTGGACTCTGGGCTTGGGTGCTGTCCCTGTGCTCTGAGTGCTCTACCGATTAAGCCACAGTGCCACTTCCTGTTTTCTAGTGGTTTATTGGAGATAAGAGTCTCATGGACTTTTCTGCCCTGCTGGCTTTGAACCATGATCCTTAGATCTCAGCCCCCTGAGTAGCTAGGATTACAGGCATGAACCACCGGCACCCGGCTTAACTAAGCAAATTTTATTGTTTAAAGAAATGTAGCTTAGTGGCAAAGTACATGCCTAGTATGCATGAAGCCCTAGGTTGAATTCCTCAGTACCCCATGAAAAACAACAGCAGCAATAAGCACTGGAAGAAACTAACAACTCCAGACAAATGCTGCCATGTTCTCTGTGGTCCCACTCAAGTTCCACAGAATAGACTTCAGGTTGTAAGGACAGGGAAGCTCTCTGGCTCAGTCACCACAGTGAGATGGTGGTGGTGGTGGTGAGGGGCTTCATTTGCAGTTGGTAGCAGTGAGTTGGGGCAGTATCTCCCACAGATCTCTGGTTTGCTCTTGGCCTTGGGCAACCCTGCCAGTCTCTCCTGCCTCAGAGCTCTTGTAATTAGAAGCCTGAGAGGAGGTACTGCTTGCCCAGGTAACTAAGTTTAAAGTCATGAAAGACAAGTGTAGTAGTGACTACCTCTAGTCCCCATCTCAGAAGAGTAAGGAGGAAGAGTGCAAGTTCAAGGCCAGCCTGAGCTACATAGAGAGACTTTGTCTCAAAAAGCCAAACCAGACCAAACAACAAAAGCAATGAAGAAAACATCATGATGCTTATTGTATTTACTAGAATCCTAAAAATACCCCCACTAAATCTGTAGAAAAGCATCACAAGCCAGCTGAGTTGGATGGACAGGGATTCCAGAGGCAGAAATCTGATCTTGAGGGCTCCTCAGCCACGTCCCTCTGAAGGCTCACGGAAGGCTCTGCTGGACCTCACTCCCCACTGCTGTAGTTCTGTGGTTGTGACAACATAGCCCCCATGTTCACATGACCTCCCCTGCATATGTCTGTGCTCAAACTTCCTTCCCATTTGTCAAGCCATGTGGGATGAGAGCCTTCTTCCTCCTGTGTGAGTCAAGTCTTGTCGTATGACAGCCACAATGGCTCTGTACTGAAATACTGGTGGTTAGGACTTCAACATTTGTGTTTTTGAGGATACAATTCCACACCTAACACTTAGCAAGCAGATATTCCAAAGGCCTACCTTCCGTTTGCACTGACTTTCAATGCCTGGTGTCTCTTAGCTTCACTGGGAACAGTGCCCCAGGGAGATGACACCACTTCACACATGCGTGCTATGATTTTGAAATGGAATAGTCTCACTCAGCAATGGGTCTCTGTTATTTAACAAGAGGGAAAGCAGGCGAGGAACCTATCTCCTGTGTCTCCTGCTGAAGTTCCAACTTGGATTTTGAATTGTTTCCTTTCTGCTGAGTGCATAAGGCTTTTCAGACATCTGATGTCGGTCCTATCAGAAGATGAAACATGCATGGCTCCCTTGCAGCTATTCCCTCACAAGCTTGGCTGGATTTTTGTGGCTTCTGTGGTTCATTTCTCAGTGGACAGTCAAAGGGGAAATGAAATGTCCTTTTGCCTTCTTCTTGAAGTTGTCATAGGGAACTCCACAAACTACTTTTGAAGGCATTCAGAATTAGTGGTCCAGGAGTAATGCTTATCAGGAAGCCAATAAAAGCAACTTGGAGGGCAGAGAAGGCCCTGGGAGCCCCTGTGTGAGGGGAGTGATTTCTTCCTTCTCCCTCTGCTCACATCATTTAAGTTTGTAATGACAGACGTTTCTTTGGGGCTTTACAGTTCATCATCCTCTACTAAGAGCTTAGTGTTTCCTCTTCATCATGATAACGAGTGAAAAATCATAAAAAATATTTGGAATCAGATTTGAAATTCTCATGAGGTTTTGAAAATTAATAGGTAAAATAATTTATAATCTCTCTCTCTCTCTCTCTCTCTCTCAATGCTGGATGCTCCTGCTTAGCTTCTTCACTCAAGGCTGGCTCTCTACCACTCAAACCACATTTCTGCTTCCATTTTTAGTGGTTAACTGGAAATAAGAGTCTCATGGACTTTCCTTCCTACACTGCCTTTGAATTGTGATCCTCAGGTCTCAGCCTCCTCAGCAGCTAGGATTACAGGCAGGAACAAATGGTGCTGGACAAATGTTTACTTTTTATTTTCTACCCTTGTGCCATTGATAAAAAAAAAATAAGAGTGAGATTGAGAAAAATGACTACGCACAATTATAAGAAGAAAAGCAATTGAAGCCGGGTACCGGCTTCACAGGGTGACACACATCTGTAAATCCTAGGTACTCAGGAGGATCTGAGAATCACAATTAGAAGCCAGCCTGGGCCATGAGACTTTTATCTCCAATGAACTACTCAGAAAAAGCTAGAAGTAGTGCTGTGGCTCATGTAGATTGCTAGCCTTGAGCAAAAGAATCTTAGGGACAACACCCAGGTGCTGAGTTCAAGGACCAGGATGAAAGAAAGAAAGAAAGAAAGAAAGAAAGAAAGAAAGAAAGAAAGAAAGAAAGAAAGAAAGAAAGAAAGAAAGAAAGAAAGAAAGAGAAAAATTGAATTAGAGATGTTATAGTAGGAAGACAGGTAAGAAAGAGATGGAAGGTGGTGGTAGACGGATAATGTAGTTAAGAAGTAAAAGTATTAGAACACAGAGACCCACTACTGTTCTACTGAGCAAGAGCTTATTTCATTTCAAAACTCTAACCCCACATGCAAAGTGGTATCATTGCCCAAGTACTTGTCCTCCCTGAAGTCAGTCTATGTGATCAAATCCTCCATCGGTACAGATCGCAAGCCAGTATGGGTAGTAAATGAAGCCATTGATTCTGTAATGCAGAAAGATAATCTCTAGCCCAAATGCTCTGTGCATGTCTGGAGTTCAGGAAGATTGTTTGATCAGGAACCCACACTGATGTGTGAGTTAAGTCATCATTCCATGGAACCTGATGCCCCTCCGAGGAACTTTTAGTCTGTGTTGTTAAATCTTTATAAATGAGAGATGACCAGCAAGACTGGATCTGTTTGCTGTCTACCTTCTCTAGTCTCAGCTGGAAGCCCTGGGATCCACAATCATTCAGGCTGTTGGCAGAATGCAGTCTCTTCCCCTCCCTTCTCCTCTCCTTTCCTACTGGATATCAGGGCTCGAACTCAGGACCTCACATTTTTTTTTCTCTTAAGGCAAGGCTGGTGCTCGACCACTTAAGCCACAGCTCCACTTCCAGCTTTTTGTTGGTTAAATGGAGAAAAGTGTCTGTGGACTTGTTTGCTCAGCCCAGTCTTCCTCAGAGCTTAGCTTCCTGAATAGTGAGGATTATAGGCCTGAGACACCAAGGCCCTGCTACAATTCAGTTCTTTGTGGCTGTGAACTAAAGCCCAGATTCTTTTGTGCTGTCAGCCAGGAAGGGCACTCCCATCACCTCTTGGACACTGCTCATGTTTCTTTTTTTAAAATATTTTATTGTAAAGCTATTGTATAGAGGGATTACAGTTACATGAGTAAGGTAATGAGTACATTTCCTATTGAGCTGCCCATATTTCTTGTAACTTGATGTTCTTCATCTTTGACATCAGTAGGAGAGGAATTCTTCACAACCAATGCACCTGTGCTCCCAGTCTCATGATTTTCCCCTCTTCTGCAACCATCAGGCCAAATCCTTCACTTTTGAAGAACTAATTAGGTCAGGCTCACTAGGACACCTTTCTATTTTAAGCACACCTGGTTTGGGGCCTTAATTACATCTGCAAAATGCTTTCAGGGTAGTTTTTTAATGAAACAACTGAGGGAAGGTATGTAATACAGCAAGTAGTTGGAATCTTTGGGGTGCATCCCAGTGGCCTTTTTGTATTTGAGATATTTCTGTAAGCAAGTCAACTTGTTATTTCTATCAACAGATCTCTCGGAATAGCAAAAGGCTACAGTAAAATTGCATGGTGTATTTCACAAGATTGTTTCAGTATTTTAAAGAATCATCTCACTATTTACAAAAATAGTTCTTCATACCTTTGCATTAAAAGAGTGACTTTAAATCCAGAGTTGGCCACATGTGGTGGTGCACACCTATAATCCCAGCCTCAGGAGGCTGAAGCAAGAGAGTTGAAAGTGTGAGGTTGCTTGTGCTACATACCAAGACCCTATTTCAAAACAAAACAAATGAAAACAAAACAAAAACAAGTTGGATGCCAGTGGTTTACAACTGTAATCCTAGCTTCTGGGTGGGTTGAAATGTTGAAGACTGAGGTTTGAGACAAGCCTGGGAAGAATAGTTCATGAGATTACCCCCCCAACCAATTGTTTTTTGCTGTCATTCTAGCTATGTGGGAGGTGGAGAGAAGGAGGGTCTTGGTTCTAAGGCAGCCTAGGCAGAAAAGTCCACCAAACTACATCTTAACCAAAGAAGCTGGGTGTGGTGATATATGCCTGTCATCTCAGCTACCCAGGAAGCAAGAAATAGAATGATCATGGTTCAGGCATATGCCCAGGAAGAAAGAGAGACCCTATCACAAACAAATAGCCAGTGTAAAAATGTGCTGGAGGCGTGGCTCAGTGGTTGAGCAGCTGCCTAGCAAGTACAAGGCCCTGAATTCAAACCTTAGGACCTCAAAAACAGACTATCCCTCCAACTCTCCTCACCCAAAGCAAAGCAGAGATGCAATGGATTTCCAAGGTTTGAGGAGTTGGAGATAGTTTCTGGTAGGAATTTTAGGGCTTTTAGGACCCCAGTATCAGACATACTCTATTCATCCTACTGACTAAAAAGACACCCTAATAAGGTGTTTTGAATCTGAATTATATTGCCCTGCTTTAGTTTCTATTTCACCATTATGCTAACAAAAAGTCAAGCCTTCATAGCTTCCGTTCTTGCTACAAAATTCTGTTCCCTGAAAAGAGCAAATGCATGAAAGTCCCACTGTGCAAAGGCCATGGGAGGCTCTGAGATTACAGCATGGACTTCAGTTGTAAGTGTGGTTACTTCAAGATATACTGGAACACTTCCCTATTGGTCAAATGCTTCTACAGCATCATTTAATGGTGTCTGAGACTCTGTATTGTAGGTGTCTCAAAACTTATTTTTTATTAAGCAATATCTAGTCTTAGGGCATTGAGGTCATATCTTATTTATAGCTATGACAAATAGCACTTATGACTATTGCAGAAGGGAATCTTTGCCCCAATCTTATTTCTTCAGGATAAAGACTTAGTGATGGATCCCTGGGTCAATTTCTATTCAGATTTTTTTTTAAATTGCCTGCTCTGAAATTCTCTTCTTAAACAGATAACAGCAAATCTGAAGCAACAAGTCTTAGTGAAATCTCTGCATTTCATTATTTTAATGTGTACTAATTTTCAAAATATGCTAATTAAAGGAATTTTACGATGGTAATGAAATGGTCTTGGAGGAAAACAATTCTTGTAACAACATTTCATAATGAGTGATAGCAAGGAATTGTTGAAAATGATAATGAAGTGGCTATTAGTACAGTACCGAAGGGAGAGAAACGCTCAGAACTTACAAATGAAGACCTTGATTACTCCAAACATAAACCCCAAGCTGTAAACACTGAACTTATTGTAATAGATCATTTTTGTATTTTACAAAGAAAGAGACAAAAATTTAATCATCTACTTCAAAAGGATTATCTTAAAAAAATTAGTAATAATTAGATTTACTCATCACTGGGAAAAAAAAACACAGTAGGGGGAAAAAAAGACCTAGAAAGAAAAATAGTTTGAAACAAGGAAAGGAAGAAAGATGAAAGAGGAAGACGAAGGCAGGAAGACTGAGAAAGATGAACAGGAAGAACTGAAAAGGAAAACTAAAAGGAAAATAAATCTGAAAGAAGACAAAGAGGAGAAAAGAAATACTTTAAAGTGAGCTACATTTCCAGGCTGGTAATATTTTAATGGGCTCAATATTAAAACTTTTTTTTCTTTGTAAGTGCCTGGATTAGAGCTCAGGGCTTCTGCTTGGTTGTCAGGTGCTGTATTACCTGAGCCACACCCACAGCCATTTCTGCTTTCATTATTGTTTGAATAGTGTAGCATATGTACACTCTGACTAGCCTGGCCTGGACTATAATAATTTTTTTTTTTTTGGGTTGAGGGGCTTGAACTCTGGGCTTGGGCGCTGTTCCTCAGCTCTTCAGCTCAAAGCGAGTGCTCTACCTCTTGAGCCACAGCGCCACTTTCTGTTTTCTAGTGGTTTATTGGAGATATTGGAGTCTCACGGACTTTCCTGCCCGGGCTCGCTTTGAACTGAAGTTCTCAGATCTCAGCCTCCATATAGCTAGGATTACAGGCGTGAGCCACTGGTGCCCAGCAATATAATTTTTTTTTAAATGCTGATCCTGGAATATGAACTTAGGGCCTGGGCTCTTTGCCTGTGCTCTATTGCTCAAGACTAGTCTAGCTCTGCCACTTGAGCTACAGGTCCACTTGTGTGTGTGTGTGTGTGTGTGTGTGTGTGTAATTGTAAATAAGAGTCTCATGTGTTTTCCTGTCTGGGCTGTATTCTTCGAACTGTGATCCCAGCCACCTGAGTAACTGGGATTATAGGTGTGAGCCACTGGCGCCTGGCACAATCCTCCTTTCTTTGCTTCTTATGTAGCTTGGATGACAGGCACATGCTATTCTGTCTAGCTATTGTTTGAGATGGACTCTTGAATTCTGTTAGGGCTGGCCTTGTACTTTCAGTGTCTTGACCTTTGCCTCTCCTAAGCTTTGCCTTCTGAGTAGCTAGGATTACAGTCATGAGCCACCAGTGCTCAATAAAAACATTATTAAGCACAGTTTAAGAAAGGAATATCTTCACTTCCCATTTTGCCAGAGAAGCTTGTGATTGGCTCCTGTCATCCCAACTCAGTACACAGTGCATGCCTTTCTGCATTGTCACGGTGTCTCCAGTGCTTTCTTTTGCTACAATGCCTCAGAATAAATGGCACAAATATTTCCTCAGAGATTTGGAGTAGACACACTGAGCATTTCTACCATAGGGAGGTGGAGTTTACATGTTGGTAGCTTAGTAATGACAATATGAAATCTTGGCTGGCCACATGTAAGTCTGGGTAGCTATGGAGCCAGCATGTAAAAGTCAAACTACTGGCTGGGTGTGGTGGTACATGCTTGTTATTCCAGTTACTCAGAGGGTCGAGTTAGAAGAATCAATCCAGGGCAACCCCAGGCTACAAAGGAGACACAGGTAGGAGGATGGTAGTCTGAGGCTGGTCCTAGGCAAAAAGCATGAGACCTTAGCATAAGGCCTTGAATTCAAATTTCAAGGAAAGCAAACCAAAGAAAGAAAATAAGGAACAAAGTAAGGAAGGAAGGAAGGAAGGAAGGAAGGGAAGCAGGGAAGGAAGGAAGGGAAGGAAGGAAGGAAGGGAAGCAGGGAAGGAAGGAAGGAAGGGAAGCAGGGAAGGAAGGAAGGAAGGAAAGGAGGGAAGGAAGGAAGGAAACAAGGAAGGAAGGGAGGGAGGGAGGGAGGGAGGGAGGAAGGAAGGGAAGGAAGGAGGGAAGGGAAGGAAGGAAGGAAGGAAAGGAAGGAAGGAAGCTAAGATGCTGAGGGAAGGCCAGTTTCTCCAATGACATTCCACGTTCACAGTTTTGGTAGAATGTTCTCTGGAGGCCAAAGATTCATTCTGTCAGAAAGGGAATAGCAGAAGCCATGGAGAATGTTGAAGAACCCACACTTTCTGGTCTTAGACAGTCACAAGTACCTAGTAGACTGGAAGTCTGACAGGAAAACAAAGCTTGGGCACAGGCAAACTTTTAGACTCTTGAGTTCTAACTTTTTCTTTTGAAAGGGAGGAAACCCAGTGCTACTCCTCTACTATTTCCCTGTTCTGTTTTGGAGTTGGCAAACTGATTTGGTAAAACAGTGATAGATTTGTCAGATTAATATAGTAATTGACTTCTATTAATCTGAGAGACACCGATGTCTCACAGTGAGAAGAAATATGGCTACCCTGAAGGGACACATTTAAATTCATTAGATTTTCCGGCTTTCATCCAAGACACTGAGACTTTTTCGTCTCAGCCATTAAATCCTTTCAGCTTTTACTTCAAATGGCACTAAACAAGCACTCATCAATTTATTTTTTAACAATATCCAGTTGGATTAATCTGTTTAATTGGCAGTGGGTTGATGCTTTCTTGGCCCACAAGTCCAGTTAGCAAAATAAAAGAAGGCATGGAAAGCCAAAAAAAAAAAAAAAAACACCCAACAGCCCCAAAACACCCCCAACAACAACAACAACAACGAACTCAAAAACCAGTCTTCCTAAAACTGTGGGGAACAGAAGAGACATTCGCCCAACAAATGTTAACCCAGAGGAAAAAAATTTGAATATACACAAAAGATTAAATTAACAATAGATGAATGGCAAATGAGAAAGCTGCCGGTGACCAGACTTTGTCAGGAGCCAACCTTTAACAATATGGATTATTTCGGATAATTCATGGTTTGTCAGCCTTTATTCTTTGTCCCCTCTGAAATATCCAGGGCACATCTTAGACAGATAATTAGGGCATTATTACTCCATCCCTTAACTAAGTTGGACAAATTGCATTGCGCTTGGTGGCAAACCAACGTAGGGTTTGCTCATTAGCATTGTCTAATTGTTCCAAATAAAGTCTTTGCTTTTTTTTTTCTATTGCACTAACTTTATTTGTCAATACTAAGGCATGATTGAACATACCAGTTCCTGGAGGGCTTCTTGAATATGCTAGTCACTAGGTAATCTTACAGTTAATACAGGCCACAGCATGGTAAAATGTAAGAAAATGTAAAGGTCAAAAACATGTTTCTATTATGAAAAAAATGAATGATAATGACATAATTTTTTCAGCTCATCAGGCTCTTTGCTAAGTGCTGCTGTTATTGCCAGATCAGTAGTGTCTAACAAAGAAATGCTTTCTTCAGTCTGCTTCATTAGCCTGCCCTGTAAGACCTCACCTCCAGACCTTTTCACTAATCTGTTGGCCAGCTCAATAGTCTTGTTAGTTCTATTCACTCTTCCTGACAGCGGATTTTCTCAGCTGCAGCCCTCATGCAGGCTGACGCTAAAGCAGCCAGGTTTGTGTCTAGTGCCTTTAAATAAAAACAGTGAGAAACAACTTTGGACATTGTCTGAACAAGTCACAAACAAAAAAATCACTGGTGACTTATTTTATATAGCAGAAAGTTAAATTATACAGTGTGCCCAGAAGTAAACATACCCTCGTGGGGGGACTGTGTCAATTCTCACAATGAGAAGGTACAGGCGGGAAAATGAAGGAAAAGGATCCTCGACAGTTTATGTAATTTTTGTTGTTTGTTCAAAACAGCTCCAAGGGGGAAGGAAAAAAAAAAGATGGAAAAAAGAACATATAGATAAATTCAAAATCCTGGTGAGGAAATGGAGAATGCCATTTTCCCAGACAAATTACTTAGAGCTGTGAAGATTTAATACAATTGGTTTGTGCACCATTAGTGCCAATGACACACTTAATAAAGTGTCACCAAACATTTTGCATTGAGCGCTGAAGGCAAGATAAAACCTAGGGGAAGCTTTTAAGGTGAGATTTGAAGAGCTGGGATGAATCAAGAACTCGGAGGGAGCCAGGGCCTGGAGCTGGGGCAGCACCAACATTTCCAGCTGGGGATGTAATGGAGAAAGAAGGCCAAGGGGATTGGGGTGGGGAGGGTTCCACTGAGCTAGATGCAATGACAGAGGAGGCTCCGAGGAAATGGGTAGGAAAATGAAGGCTGTGTGTGGATGTGTGGTAGAGCCCTGGCAGCTTCTTTGGAGGAGGAAGAGGGTGAGAAGAGAGTAATTTGGAAGAGAAAAGCTATGCTCAAGAGTCATTGTTCAAGCAGTAAAAGAACATTTTTTAATTCTGTGTGAGTGTGTGTGTGTGTGTGTGTGATGTGTTGTTCTTTATTCAATAAATCATCTGCACATTTACTGTTGTTCATAAAGAACTTCAAGAAGAAAGGAAACTAGGTGCTCATGGCACATTGGGATGGTTGCTGGCAGATAACTCATTATGTAAAATTTTGCTATGATTTGCTTAGGGGAAAACATTAACACTGGAATAATTAGATACATAACTTATATGAGAATTTCTAAGTCCCTCTGAGGATTCCTAAACCTGTATTAGTCTATTATGTATCTAGGGAAACTGAGGCTGGGCATCTGGCAAGAAACAAGATGTAACTATAGAACCTTAGTGAAGTCCTTCTTGAGCTGGTGAAATTGTTTTTCTTTTCTTTAGTTTTTTCTCCCTCCCTCCCTCCCTCCCTCCCTCTTCCTTCCTTCCTTCCTTCCTTCCTTCCTTCCTTCTTTCTTTCTTTCTTTCTTTCTTTCTTTCTTTCTTTCTTTCTTTCTTTCTTTCTTTCTTTCTTTTTCTTTTTCTTTCTTTCCTTTCTCCCATCAGGCCTGTGGGTTGAACTCTGGGTCTGAGTGCTGTCCCTGAAGTTTTGTGCTGAAAGCTAGAACTTTACCACTTGAGCCACAGCTCCACTTTCAACATTTTTAAAAAAAATATTTTAGTGGAAATAAGAGTCTCATGGATTTTCCTGCCTAGGCCGGCTTTGAACCACCATCCTCAGATCTCAGCCTCCTGAACAGCTAGAACCACAGAAATGAGCTGCCCTGTACACGACTCTATTTTGTTTATTTATTTATTTTTAATTGAGGATTGAAGGCAGGGCCTCACTGCTCTCCTATGTGAGCCCCCCCCACCCCCCTCCTTATGTTAGTTTTTTTTTAATAGCAGTTTCTGTGGTTCATTTAAGCACAAATAAAAGGTGCATGTGAGCCATCTATTCATTTTCTTCACTGCGCAGCCTGGCCTTGGGACTGGTGATTCTGATGGCCAGCGGGGCAGCGCTTTCCACGATGGCCTTTCGGTTCTTGCAGGAAACGTGGGCGATCTCAGCGCAGTAAGACTTGTTGCACATGAGCAGCGCTTCCAGCTCCTTGATGTTGTGGATCAGGAACCTCCGGAATCCGCTGGGCAGCAGGTGCTTTGTTTTCTTATTGCTCCTATACCAATGTTGGACATCAAGATCTGGCCCTCGAATCTCTCCACACCCTCTTGTCAATGCCCCTGGGGTTCTGCCAGCCATGTGGAATCTTGACATATCGGTTGGACTGCTGGCGGATGAACTTCTTGGTGCTCTTTTTGACGCTCTTGGGCTTCACCAGCGGTCTGAGGGCGCCACGATGCCGCGAGCAGGAGGAGAGGGCAGCGTCCGGAGGCAGCGCCGAGGAAGAGGAAGGGACTAGTTTGTTTTTGAGATAGAGTCTTGTGCTAATTTTCCTTGGGGTTTCTTGGATATAGCTCTCCTACCTCCATAGCTGGGACCACAGACATATACCACTTCCCCCAGCATGGAAATTATCTCTGAGACTGGTCTTAAGTCACAGTTTAAATGTCTTTAAGCCAGTTAAGCAATTAAGAACACCCTCTGGGTTTTCTCCATTCCTTCCTTCCTTCCAGCTCTACTTAAAGTGTATTAAATGGCATGGATGGTGGCACAGTTGGCAAACCAACCTTTCCCCAAGAAGAACTTTATCTTTTTTTCTTTCTAGAACTTTCTGATTAAATAACCTATTGGACTAGTGTCTTGCAAGGTGCCACAAGCAAGGTGGTTTTCCTCTAGACCCAATAGCAAGATGTCAGCAGGGTTCATTGCTTCTGAGGAGTATGAGAGGAGCATTCTCTTGTCTCTCTCCAAGTTTCTGATGGGTGCTGGAAATTTCTGCTCTTCTTTCTTTGGCTAGAAAAAGCACTCTATCTTCTTTACAGGGCCCTGTGTATATAGCAGATTTCCCCTTTTCTTAGAGACAGGTCATATTGGGTTAGAGCCTATTCTAGTGACTTAATTTCAATGCTAAAAAAGTCTATCATCCCGCTTCCAACATAGTTCCATCTTGAGATGGGGGTTAGGATTTCAATATAGAACTTGGGCTTGATCTAATTCAACCCATAAGAAGTCTAGGCACTTCTGAAAACTAGAAGGAGAAGGGCAGGACAGAGGTAGATGTGCTATGGCCCCTGACCTTACAGCTTCATACCTTAGTGAGGGAGGTGGATCATTATGTAAATGAAGGCAAATGAAGGAAGAGAACTTATTGGTCAACTGAGGCCTCAATGAGACTGAGGGATTGAGCAGCTCAAAACAGTGTATTCTGAGGAGAAGCTGCAATGGCCTAGGCTTTTTGGGAAACTCACTGTATTAGCAGACCCAAGGGAAGTGCTGTCCCTGGTCCTCTTGGAAGCTGTCCCAGTGAGTGCTCAGCAGAGGGGAGGAGCTTTAGTACTTCCAAGGGGAAGGGGGGGGGCGTCTCTAGCTTCAGGACAGGTACTTCCTCAGGAATCCATGGGGCCAGGGACCATGGAGTAAGTTTCCAAAGTAACCCCCACAGTCCTACAGTCCCAGGGATACTTCTTCTACTGCTCTTCTAGTTTCTAACCTCAATCTTTTCTGCTTGAGATGACCCCTTTCTGTCCTGCCCCCTGCACTAGTGGAGAAACTCCTATGGAAGAACAGCACATTCTTGATTGAGATCATACCTCTACAGAGTCCAATAACATGGGAAAGACCATTTAAGTCCATCCTGGAAGGGAAGAAAAGGAGTGAGAAGTAGAAAGAAGAGAAAGAAAGGAATGAAATAAGGAAGGCAGGAAGGGGAGAGAGGGAGGAAGGGAAGGAGATAAGGAAGGAAAGAAGGAAGGAAGACAGGAAGGAAGAAAGGGACAGGTAAGAAGGATTAAAGGAAAAAGAGATGGAGGAAAAGAAGGAAGAGAAGGGGACAGGGAGGAAGGAAGGGAAAGAAAGAAGGGGGAAAGAGGGAAGAAGGAGGGAAGGGAGGGGAGAAGAATAGAGGAATCTCTAGGGGGAAAGGAGGAGAAGCAGCAATTCTCTGTTGGCTGTAACTCTTCTCCCTCAACCCCTGCCTCACATCCATTGTCAGAGGTACAAGCTGACCTTCAGTAAACCCCTTCCCTGTTCCCCACTTCTGGGAGAGAATGCAGATGTTGGCATATCACAGAAGAACCTCTGGCCTGGCTCCATCCACCTTTCAAACTTGGCTGGCACTCTACTTCAGAGAACTATTTTTTGTTCTGAAAATAAGCTGTACTGTTCCACACCAGAATCATGTAAATGTTCTTTTCTCTACTTCACCTTCCAGGCTTCCAAACCAGCTTCTCATGCAAATCTGTCATATCTTCACAAAAGCTTTTCTAGTAGTCCTGGGGTTGGAGGCATGGCTCAGTTGATAGAGCTCTAGCCTATGAGTGAAAGTGGCAGGTACAGAGTCCTAGACCGAAAATTAAAAATAAATTAAAAAAAAGTGGGGCATAGGTGACTCACACCTGAAAATCCTGGGCTGAGATCTAAGGATCAGGGTTCAAGGCTAGCCTGGGCAGTAAAATCCATGTGACTCATCTCCAATAAACTACTCAGAAAAAACTGGAAGTAGCACTGTGACTCAAGTGAGAGTGCTAGCTTTGAGCACAAGGAGGCCAAGGAACAGCACAGAGGCCCAGAGTTCAAGCTCCAAGACTAACAACAACAACAAAAGGTGATAGTCACGCCTCCCCCTCCACTTCATCTGCCCAGTCTTGTTGCTTCTCCTCATACTACACGATCATTACATATTTTTCCTCTATCTCCCCCATGACACTGGGACCTGCTAGACCCCAGTGCTCTGTATTCTTCATCTCAGAGGCCTACAGCCCAGCACCTAGCTTCTACATGACCTTGCTGCTAGACTTTTGCTAGGTGAACAACCAAGACAAGAGGAGGCAGAGGAAAGCAGAGCATCTCTGTTCTTAACTCCTAGAGTTGAATAATGGTGGAGGAATAGGGTTAGCCAATAGGCACCAGCCCAAGAACTGGGGATGTGGGAAGGAAGGCTATAGTCTGTCCTCAAGGAGCCCTTAATTTGGGTGGTATTGGCGGTGATGTAAGTGGGCAGTGACAAGTGTAAGGACATCGAATCTTTGCAAACAGCAGTGTGGGAGGAGGGGCCATCACCCCATACCCCCACCCCTATCCTGGGCCCGCAGGACTGGAGGGACCTTGAGCATCAGGTTAATGAACTGGTAATGAACAAGGTCACCTTGCTGAGCAAGGGTGATGAAAGGCTCATGGAGAAACAATCTGAAAGGAAACCAGTGCTGTTTGATTTGTAGAGAAAAATCTTTCAAAACACTGATCAATTTATCATTTTATGAGGAGAAAGTTCATAACTTCATTAGGGAAATTTGCTTCTTCTATACCTACCAACCCTGGAATTCCTTTTTTTAAAACAAAAAACCCCCAAACATTTATTTATTCATTTGGTAGACCCAGGGTTTCAACTCAGGGTTCTGTGGTTACTAAGTTGGTGCTCTACCACTTTTCAGCTACACGTCTGGCTCTTGTTTTTTTGTTTTTGTTTTTATGGCCAGTCTAGGCTTGAACTGTGGGGCACTTTCTCTGAAGTGTTTTACTCAAGGCCAGTGGTATTCTACCACTTGAACCACAGCTCCATTTCTGGCTTTTTTGGATAGTTAATTGAAGATAGGAGTCTTACAGACTTTTTGCCCATGCTGGCTTTGAATCTCAATTCTTACATCTCAGCCTCCTGAGTAACTAGGATTATAGGTCTGAGCCACTGGCTATTTTAGGCTATTTTAGGCTTTGTGCCTGAGGTCAGTATCAGATTATGATCTTTCTACCACCACCTCTGAAGAACTGGGATTATAAGTGTGAACCACCATGTCTGGCTCATTCAGGTTTTTATCAATGAAGCAAAGGAGGGAGAAAGACAAAGATTTCCAATCCAGTCTTCTGTTCTTATTCCAACCTAGGTACTATATCCCCAGTGTTTCAGAGACTCTGGAAACAGTCTCCTACTCTACAATAAAGGCCCCAGTTCTTCCTGGAGAGGTGGCACCCCAAGAGCTCATACCACAAGGCATTTCCTCTAGAAGGACTGGAGGCTCCATGGGTTTTGAAGGGTTCTCTTTTCGGAGTCTGTTTTGCTTGTCTATAATTTTTTCTGACACTCTGAGAAGAAATGTACCAAACAGATATATAAAATATAATGACCTCACCAGGCACCAGTGGCTCACGCCTATAATCCTAGCTATTCAGGAGGCCAAGATCTGAGGATCGCAGTTCAAAGCCAGCCAGGGCAAGAAAATCTGTGAGACTCTTATCTCCAATTAACCACTAGAAAATTGGAAGTGGCACCATGGCTCAAGAGGTAGAGCACTAGGGGGTTGGGAATGTGGCTCGGTGGTAGAGTGCTTGCCTTGCATGCATGAGGCCCTGAGTTTGATTCCTCAGCACCACATAAGCAAAAAGAAAAATAAAGCTGGAAGTGGCACTGTGGCTCAAGTGGTAGAGCGCTAGCCTTGAAGGACAGTGTCCAGGCCCAGAGTTCAGGCCCCACGACCAGACCAAAAAAAAAAAAAAAAGAGGTAGAACACTAGCCTTGAGCTGAAGAGCTGAGGGAAAGCGCCCAGACCCAGAGTTCAAGCCTCATGACTGACAAAAAAAAAAAAAAATAGACCTCAAAAGGGTTGGGGTGGGGCCGAGGGGAAAAGGGTAGATAAATGAAGAGGAGAAGAGGAGAGAATACAGTCAAGAACCCAGTGTATATCCTATAAAATACAAGAAAAGTGAGGGAAGGGGTTGAGTAGGGGAGGGATGGGTAAGAATGTTTAAAGTGATGGCATTGATGAAGATATATTCTTATTATATTATATATATATATGATATTATATATCATTAACTGCTTTGCCAAATAGCAACTCCTTTGTATAACTAAAGATAGATAGATAGATAGAAAGAAAGAGAGAAAGAAAGAAAGAATAAAAGAAATAGTGTCCTTATTTTCCCATTCTCCACGGGACTGATATCAAGATATACCTTTTCCCTTAAAGGATGTACATATGAGTGTGATTGATATGAGAAAAATTAAATGTCTAACACCATCCAGTCTCAGCCTTTCTTTCTTTCTTTTTTTCTTTCTTTCTTTCTTTCTTTCTCCTTCTTTCCATCTTTCTTTTTCCTTTTTTTTTTTTTTAAGCAGTGCCCTTTTCAAAACAAGGGGAGATTCAGTGCAGTTCCTGTGCCACAGTGATCCAGTAGTGTCACATCACTATGGCAATTCCTGCCCAGGGCAGGAATGCAGAGCAGCTGTAATTGTGCAACGCCTTATTGCTGGTGCATGTCAATCACAACCTATGAATTGAGAAAAATTTGCTCTGTTCATTCTGTTAAATGATGTATCCAATTAAACCTGTTAGAATTCATGATCTTCAGTCAAGGTTAAATGAAAGTAGTTACTCCTGTCAGCTAGGTGATTAAATGCTGCCTACATCAGGCACATTTATGTGCAAAATTAAAATTTTGGTATAAAGCATGAATCTTTATGCATGCCAGTTAATTATCTGCGGTTCCTCCACTTATTAAATGCCCACTGCATTTCTTCTTAATCACAAGCTTCCTTTCAAAACTTATTTCATACTTCACATTACACCACATTTCAATGTTTAAATGAAATGCCTTACCAATGAAAACTTCCTCTTTTAGAGGGCTTGGCTGAAAATAATCACCATTAACATTTCTCATTATTATGTACAGCATTTCTCCAAGCCAGGTTAACTAATGCATTTTGGAAGCCATTTCCTGCTCAGCTTGGACCAAGGCTTGTTTTCAACCTGTTTCAGCTTCCTGCGTGTCCCATTATTTCAATCACTGCAGGCTCTCCATGTGCAATGATTCTTGCTGATGGTAAGGTATTGTTTCTTTTTCCTTCCTGCTTACCTTGGGTAAATACAAAATGAGTACAAATGCATGAATGAAGTGATTTCCTACTGCCCATCAAGAATGCAGGGGGAAAAATAGATGGGTAAAAATAACAAAATAAGACAAAGACAGGTATGTCAGGTCTCAGTCATACACCAGTGTCACCTCATGAGTTGGATTTTAAAATGATCGAGAAACCAAGGCTGAAATCGGAGGATTGCAGTTCAAAGCCAGCTCAGGCAGACAAATCTGTGAAATTCTTATCTTCAATTAACTAGAAAAATGTCAGAAATGGAAGTATGGCTCAAGTGGTAGAGCACCAGCTTTGAGCAGAAAAAGCCAAATGAGAGGATGAGGGCATGAGTTCAAGCTCTAATACTAGGGGAGACAAAAGTGATTAAGAAGTACAAAACAGAATACCACATTCATGGTGAGCAAATTTGGTACTGTGAGAGAGGTATGATGCCACAAAAACTCCAGCAAATTCTTCTCTAGAAGCACCTCATACTACAGAATCAACCTTTTCTTACCATTGTTTTGCTAAGAAAAACTCAACACTTCTGTAGAATTTTAAAAAATGCATTCAACATTTCCCTACCAAAGTTATTTCAGACAGTCATTTCTTTCCTTAGAAGGTAGGTGATAACTGTATAAAAATTTAAACTTCACTTGGGTGCCGGTGGTTCACACCTGTAATCCTAGCTACTCAGGAGGCTGAGATCTGAGGATCGTGGTTCAAAGCCAGCCGGGGCATGAAAGTCCATGAAACACTTGTCTCCAATAAACCACCAGAAAACTGGAAGTGGTGCTGAAGCTCAAGTGGTAGAGTGCTTGCCTTGAGCTGAAGAGCGCAGGGACAGCACCCAAGCCCAGAGTTCAAGCCCCACAATCAACCAAAAATAAAATAAGATAAAATAAATTTTAAACTTCAAAAATAAATTCCTACTATTGAACTGATTTGGAATAAATAATACCTACAGAACTAATGTTATTGAAACAAATTTCCATCCTCTTGAATTCTCTGTGTCATTTATATTTTATGGCTTCACACGCTTGTGCGCGCGCGCACACACACACACACACAGAGTCTTTTATAACCACAAAGCATTCAGGAACTCCAAGGAAAGTATCTCTTAAGATTAAAGGTTTAGCTTCTCAATTTAGTTGTTGCAACTATTTCAGTAAAAATACTTCCCACATTAGAAAGTTATAAAATATTCCCCTTAAATGAACTTGATTTCCATAAAAATGGAAAAAGATTTATTAACAAATGAAATGGAAAAAAAATTCATGGAATAATCTCAATGAATCAGCTCATGGTTGGTGACAGAGAGCAGTCAACTATGTGGGAATATGTTAGAAATTCATTTTCACCACAATAGGTGCCCTTAGACCCAGCCCATGTCAACAAAGATGCCCTGCTTTCCTTCTTAATGTTATAGCCTTCATATATACCAACACTCAAATGTCAACTTACTTTTGAAAAAGCTAGGAACTCTCACATGAGTAGGTTGAAGAAATGATGAAACTTGAACTCACCAAGTATAGGCCTTTCCATTTGTTGCAAAGACCAGACTCACATGGGTAAGGGTAGAGAGTGTAGTCTTGGGGATGGAGAGTGAGGCACTGTTTGCCACAGAGGTGGTTCTAGAAGCTTCAGGGTGCAAATCTCATGCCTTTGAAGAGTCTATGACACTTACCTATCCCTCAGAGAGGTATAAAGTTAAATGATGTCTTCCTACACAGTTATGCCCTTTGATTGGAATCCTAGCTCCCTCTCCTCACTGTCTCCTTAACAACAGCTGCTCCAATCCCTTAGTCCTGCCCTCCTAACTCTACCCAAAGTCAAATCTCAGCTGTGTTCAGAAAAAAGTGGGATGGAACATGGATTGGAGTTAGGGATGAGGCAGGCCTGTGATATTGTAGACACCTACATATAAAGGCTTTTAGAACAGAAGAGAGACATCTGATCTACAAAGAGGTGAAGAAGCTCGCTGCCATATGCTCCAGCCACAATGTGTTCTGCCCAAGCATACGACGTAAGTACTGTGTAAGAAACTGTGGTGTTCAAACCAATGAAGATTTCCTTCCTTACCACTTGAAAAGGAAAGCAAGAAGTTGCTGAATTTTGAAGCAAAAATACAAGTATTGTTTTTTCTTATTACACAAAAACCTACTGACAGCAGTGATTCAGATGTTTCCTGTAAAATCTGCTGTGGGAAAGTTCATTGGAGATCCATGTAGACTGAACAGTTTACTAATGGTTTACAGGAAAATGCATCACAGGGAGGAAGAAACATAAACAGAATTTTGCCCTGGTGCCATTCACCTGCACTGACCACTGTGGAGACAATCTCCAACATTGCCTAAAGTGACCTTAAAGTATGCTGGGAAATAAGGAGAGGAGAGAGAAAGAGAGAGAGACAGAGAGAGACAGAGAAAGAGAGAGAGACAGAGAGAGACAGAGACAGAGACAGAGAGACAGAGAGAATGCTGTGAGAGATTTGCCACATGGAAGACTCATTGAGACATGTGTCAATGTGCAGGTGAGATCATGTAAGAAATGATCCTGGGGCTGGGAAGGTGGCTCAGTGGTAGAGTGCTTGTCTTGCATGCACGAGGCCCTGGGTTTGATTCCTCAGCACCACATAAGCAAAAAAAGCCAGAAGTGGTGCTGTGGTTCAAGTGGTAGAGTGCTAGCCTTGAGTTGAAGAGCTGAGGGACAGTGCCCAGGCCCAGAGTTCAGGCCCCATGATGGACAAAAAAAAGAAAAAGAAAAGAAAAAGAATAATCTTAAGATTCCTGCTAAAATAAATGTTTACCAGGGAAGAGAATCATTAGGACAGTGTCATTCATTATTCTCAATAACTGAGGGTTACAGGAATGACCAGTTCTGCTCAATGAAGTACCCCGTTTTCAGATGCCCCCTCACAGACCACCAGAGACCACGATCAATGCAAACAGCAAAGAGTCGTTTATTGCAAGCTCAAACTTGGTCCTCCGTGCACTCGGTAACTGGTGATGCTAAGAGGCCCCGAGCATAGAATCAGCACAGTTTTTATAGTATTAAACAAACAACTTTAAGGAACTTTTACGTAAGAAATTACATGATTGGTTAACATTTAAAGCAAGCTAAGCTGGGCAAATATGATTGATTGACCTTTACAGAAAAATATCCTTGGTCCATAGCTTGACCACAAACGGTTATGAGTCACACCTGGACCAACAGTATGCATGGCATGTTTCGCCCTGGGCTCTGAAGAACCGGTTGGTCAGAACATTATATAGTTTTAACTGAAACTCTTAGCCCTAGGTCACTCAGGGGCAAAGTCACTCGGGGGCAAACACCTGCCTTAAGCAGACGCCATCTATAGCTCCAAAAATTGTTTGTGCATGGCTTTCTGTCATAAAATCCTGGCATTGGGGCTAAAGCGGGCCACGAGTTAAGTCGCAGAACTGAGATGGGGTCTTAAGTAAAATGGAGTTGCTTAGGTTTCTCATTCAATATAGTGGTTTTTACAAGTCCAGACCATATGAAAGATCTCTGAAGCTACCTGACTTCAAACACATCCAAGACCTGGTCCTACCTTCTCCAAACATCATCACTCTGCTGTCCTTGTATGCCTGTCTGCATCCTTCTGCATCCAGAAAGCCCATTGCAGAATTCAGTGGTAACATAGCTCAGGAAAACATCTTAGATGGTGGAAGCATTTTTTCTGCCATGATTCAGGATGAGATATTTTCATTTCCTTTTCAATCAATCTCTAGGCAGAATTTCCAGATTCCTGTGTTCATGTCCATTCCCTTTTACTAAGCTACGTGATCCCCGTGGCTCTTTTGATCACGTTTTTCCCAGTAGAGACTCATCACATGAGAACTTTTAGATGTGCCAGGGTTGTTTCTGAGGTCCTCCAAATGTCTGTAATTACTGGATTTTTTTTTTCATCAGCTTGGGTGCTGCAAAGACATTCACATCTCTAGATTTGGCACCCACAGACAAGTTTTCCTGTTGTTTAATTTCTATTGTGGATCCATAGTTGGACTGTTTTTAAGGATCTCCAATGTTTGAGAGATTTAAGAAAATGTCATTTCTATCTGTCACCTTGAAAAGGCCTGTGGTGGTGAATGGTATGTGTGAGCTTGGATTTATATGATGCCCAGGTGGTTTGGGTTTGGGTTTTGTTTTTGCAACGTGTGTGTCCTGGTACTAGGACTTGTACTCAGGGCCTCACACTCTTGCTAGGCTTTTTTGCTTAAGGGTAGTGCACTACCACTTGATCCACAACTTTACTTCCAGCATTTGCTGTTTAAGATGAGAGACTTATGGACTTTTTTTGGCCTACGCTGGCTTTGAATTATGATCCTCAGGACTCAGCCTCCTGAGTAGCTACAATTAACAGATGTGAACCACTAGTGCCTAGCTGGCTTTCTTCCTTCCTTTTTTTTTTTTGTCAAACACTAATCTAGATATTGTTGTGAAGGCATTTTGTAGATGTGATTAACCTTTAGAATCAATTAGCTTTAAGTAAGGGAGATTACTGTAAATAGTATCTCTGGACCTCATCCAATCAACCAAAGGCTTTAAGAGCAAAAATGGGTTTCCAAGAGAGGCAGCAATTTGCTTCAGGACTGGAACACAGAGATCCTGTTTGAATTTCCAAGCTACTGACCTGCCCTGTAGATTGCAAACTCACAAAGGCATCAATTTTCCTCATATCCTAAACTGAGGCCCTCCTCTACAGATGTTGGACTTTCCAGCCCTATCACATGGAAATTATATAAAATGAAAAAAAATCACTTCATAAATAACAACAGCATCAGAACAGAAATGTAAGGGATGAGGACTTGGCTTCTTAGGGTACATGTAATGGTGGTGGTGTGGAGGGGGAATGTGTTCAGTTGGAAGGAATCTTTGATGTGCCCTTTGGTGGGAGAGAGGCCTGGGGGGTCCTCGAGTTTGGTCTCCAGCAAGTGTCACCTGGGAATGTGGAGGGTTGGCTCAATTCAGCTCAATTCAAGGCTGGCTTTGGTGTTAGGCAGCAGGACTGTCACTGTATCCTTATGTGCTTTTTGGCTATACTGTATACAACTGCTTTTTACTAGATGATGTTGGATGGTTCTTTAAAGGGCTCTGATTGGGAGTGGACCGAATGGTTATCCACACATCCCATTCTTGTTCCAAAGTGGTGTGTTAAGTAGGTGGTGCTTTGCTGGGTTTTCTGGAAGACTAGAGGTGGGGGGAGAGACAATGTGTGCCACAGGCAGACTTAAATAAGGTGTGAAGATGAAGCAGCAGCGGCAGAAGGGTGAAGAAGAAATTACCTGAGTTAATTCTGACAGTCTCTTTTCCTGTGGCCCTGTGCGTACGCTATGGATTAGATGACTGGAAAGTGACATCGTTCCTGAAGCCTTTCTTTCTTTCTTTCCATTAAAAAAAAATCATTTAGAAACAGGAACAATTTTCTGTTCAAATGGTCACTGTCCCCAAGTGGCTTAAAAACTCTCAGTGGGAAGGCCAATAGCCCTCTCAGAGGCAGAGTGCCTCTGTCTGTGAGAAATCTTCCCCTCCGGGCATGCTTTTCTGGCTGGCTTGATCACTCGCTTTGCAACGTGGAGATGTAACGTAGCTTGAAATCAACCGTGTGTTTAGCGCTGCGTTGTCAGCCCACCTGGTGACAGATTGGGCTGTTTTGTGGCCCTGCTGCTTTCCCCAGGTCACACAATACCATGGCAAGTAGAAGGACTGGGTTCAATTTAATCAAAGGCTTTTGATTGTACAAAGCTTCGAGCCCTGTTCCAACAGGGAGGCCTCTTCTGGGATGGGGGAAGAAAGGTTTGGTGTGTAGCCCAACACTGCTTTAAAGCTCCACGCAGAGACTGATTCTCCTAAATCTGCTGGAGAGGACATCAGCGGACCATGGCCCTGTGGATGATGTACAGCGCCATGGCAGGGAATGGGAGGAAGGGCCACTGCCTCCTTTCAGAGAGCTGCCATCCATCCAGAGCAGGGGGCATGGCACCTCAGGACCGGTACCCAGGCTGGCAGAAATGAGCTGGCATATTCGTTCACATTGTATTTGAGGGAGATAGATGCAGAGGCCTGCTGTGGCAGCAGGGCAATCCGTGCTGACAGTCTCCTTGACCTAAACTCAGAAAGGGAGCACAGACAATAGGTAGCGCCCTCTTTTCCTACTTAAAAGAGAAATGGGCATATTTCTTACTTTTCCATTTCTGGGGTGCAAATAGGACGGCTTATGTAATGTTTCCAGAATAAAAGTGTTAGAAGCCAGGCACTGGTGGCTCATACCTATAACCCTAGCTTCTCAGGAGGCTGAGATCTGAGGAATATAGTTCAAAGCCAGTCAGGGCAGGGGTGTCCATGAGATTATCTCCAATTAACCAGCAAAAAAGAGCCAGAAGTAGAGGTGTTGCTCAAATGGTAGAGCACCATCTTTGAGTGAAGAATCTAAGTATAGTACCCAGGCCCTAAGTTCAAGCTCCATTACTGTCAAAAGAAAAAAAATCTGTTTTTAGACTTTTAATTTAAATGAATAAATAAATGACATGAATCATACACACACACACACACACACACACACACACACACACATATTTATTTAAAAGAAATTAGGCCCAACATTCCCCATAAGGTTTTTGTGATTGTGCATCCAATGTATACAATTCAGTATGGGAACTGTCACATATTAAAAACATATGTGGAGAAAATATTTTAAAAAAAGAATATGAGATTTGGTGAAAATATGCCTTTTGGAATTAGTTGTTGTGATAAGAGAGAGCCAGTTGATAGAGCACAAGAGAAATGCTAAATATGCATGGTGACAAACGGTGAAAAATTAAAGATTGTAACTAACATTAATTACGTTCTAGGAAGATGAATAGGCTGCTCATCATTAATGAGAACACACACTTTTGTCTAAGTTTCACATCCACCTGTGATGAATGTGCTAACGGGGATAAAATACATCATAGCAACATTTGAATTAACAGCGCACTAATAGATTGACATATGAGCATGAATAGAGCATTTAATCATATAAACTATACCACACCCAAGAGCAAATTTTTATGTTGCCTACATCACATCCAAGTGAGTATAGAAAACATGAGAGTCTACTTTAAATCCTATATTTAGGGTACTGTTCATGTTGTTTAGTGTCCTAGAAAGAATTGTTTTCTTATTACATTGTGAATAAAAGATTCAATCTCATTTATGAAATAAAAACATCCAAATAATATGTTGCTCAAGATACCACATTAGATCTAATCTTCCTTTCTTTACTTTTCCTTCCTTCCTTCCTCCCTTTCTTCCTCTCTCTCTGTCTCTCTCTCTCTCCTTCTTTCTTTCTTTCTCTCTCTCTCCCTTTCCTGTCCTGTCCTTTCCTTTCTTTTCTTTCCTTTTTTTTTTGGTCGGTCATGGGGCTTGAACTCTGGGCCTGAGCACTGTCCCTCAGCTCTTCAGCTCAAAGTTAGCCCTCTACCTCTTGAGCTACAGTGCCACTTCCAGTTTTCTGGTAGTTAATTGGAAATAAGAGTCTCCCGGACTCTCCTGCCCGGGCTGGCTTTGAACTGAGGTCCTCAGATCTCAGCCTCCTGAGTAGCTAAGATTACAGGTGTGAGCCACCGGCACCTGGCTCCTTTTCTTTTCTTCTTTTTCTTTTCTTTTCTTTTTTTCTGCCAGTACTAGGGGCTTCAACTCATGGTTTCACTTTCACTCTTGCTTGGCCTTTTTATTCAAGGTTGGTGCTCTACCACTGAGCTACACTTCCACTTCCAGCTTTTTGATAGTTAATTGGAGACTCTCACAGATTTTTTTTTTCTGGGTTGGCTTTGAAATCCTCATCCTCCTGAGTAGCTAGAATTACAGGCATGAACCACTAACACTCAGCATTAGATCTAATGTTTCAGCTTGGATTCACAGTAGTATGTATGGCCAATGAAATGTTATTTATTAAATCTCAAGTATAAACTATACTGGGGTAAGGTCAGATAGATACTTTCATTGATAATCTGCTTTTATGTCTGTAGCAGTAGACTGTTACCACATAAATGAGACAGTACTGCACTATTTTGATGGATGTTGGATTCCTAATATAACAAGTAATATTATTTAAGGCTGTACCTACTGTGATTAAGTATTCTTAGAAGAGAGCAATTATGCATATATGACAACAATGGGGATAAAGTATGTTCGTGATCCAGATTCATTCCTGTTAAAAATATATGTGCTGTGTAGTATTTTCAATTAATCCCAAGGTCATATTTAAATCACTGTTGTCCTGAGACTTAAGAGTTGGCTATTAGAACTACCTGATGGTTTAACAGTTGTAGCTCAAAAGTCTTTTGAAAGATATCATCATCCATCCATCATCTCCTCATCATCACTGAGCTTCTGACAGTGCCAGGTACAAAGCAGTGCTCAGCTAGGTATATGGATCCAGAGGACAAGGTTCTAGTGTTCAAGGAGCAAAAGGACTAGTAAGGAGATAGATGTACCAGCATGTGAGCTACAGGCTTAAGCTGTAGGCCTGTAAACACACAAGCCTACACACACAGGTAGTAACTGCTATGTGGGAACTTGTGAATTGTCCAAAGTTGGGCCAGGAAGAAGGCAATTATTTTCTGAGACAACTTCCATATAGGTGGGATGGTGTGGATTCTATCTCTTGTATCCTTTACAGCACAATGACTTGGAGCAAGTGACTTAACTCCTTCGAGACTCAGTTTTCTCAACTGTAAAATTGGAATTATAGTAGCGCTGAGTTACTAGGTTATTTTGAGGATAAAATAAAAGGACTCGATAGTACTATAAGATAGTCAATATATTGATAATGTTTGTTATAATCAAATTCTATTGAGTGGGGATACTTTTTGCCTGCTGTAGTTGATGATAAAAACAGAGAGGATGGATACTTTGGTGTGGCCACTTAGAACTTAGTAGGAGAGCTAGGCAATGAACTAGTGAATAAATGCCTTTACAAGTTCATTTCAGAGTGGTGAATGTCATAAAGCAGAAGTCAGGGGAGAGTGTGGGGAAAGGGCAGAGAGTGTTGGAGCTTCAGTGGTCAGAAGAGGCTCCTTCCAGGCAAGGAGCTATGGGGTTGCCTGTATGGAGGCAGAGGACATCAGCAGAGGGCCCTCAAAGGAGAATAGTGCAGGACACAACACCTACTGCTTCCTTGTGGAATTGAATGGTATCACTCATCTCACACAAGTACGGGTTGTTTTGTGCACAAAAATGCCATGTTATCCAGATAGCTCCATTGGTTTTTTGGGCAGGTGTAAAAATGACTTTAGAAGTGTGCATGCTACTTCTTGATCAATATTAAATACAAGGCATACTGACAGCCACCTGCTCCTCCCCTTCAGAGAAGGGAGGGGGAGGGATTAGTTGAACTTCCTAAGCTCTTCCCAGAGCTGTGAGTGGTGACTCAGTGCGGTGCAAGCAGGACTGTGCTCAGCACTCAGAACTCGTCTCCACCGGGGGAGAGGCAGGAACACATTGCTCACCCACTTATCCTTTCTCCTTCCTGAGTAGATGAATTTACACTCATGGCTGGCTGGGTTTTTCTCTGCTCCACTGCTTGTTCAGGATAAAAACTTGCAAAAGGATTAGAGGTTTCCTTTCTTCTTTGATTCTTCTCTGGCTACTATGCTTATAAGGGACACATACAGGCTCCTTGTTAGGATATCCCATTCTACTCCTCCATTCAGTGCTTTCCCCTGCTTATAATCATACCCGCAGCTACTTCTTAAAACAATGAATTATGAGCATATGGAGAAATGTGAATCTACTAATAGAGCAATGAAAGTCCTCTAACAAGAGATCTGATGAGGGTCAAGTACAATAGCTCACATCTGCAATCCTAGCTACTCAGGAGGTGGAGACTAGAAAGATCTAGTTTGAGGCCACCCCTAGCAAAAAGTTAGCCTCAGTTCAACAGTTAAGTATGGTGGCAGGTGCCTGAGGTTCTAACTACATGGGAGGAATAAGTAGGAATATATGTTTTAGGCTGGTACCAGGTAAAAACACAAAATACTATCTTAAAAATGAAAAGAAGGAAGGGAGGAAGGAAGGGAGGGAGGAAGGAAGGAAGGAAGGAAGGAAGGAAGGAAGGAAGGAAGGAAGGAAGGAAGGAAGGAAGGAAGGAAGGAAGGGAGAGGAACAATTTGGGCATTAACTGCGCTAAGTAAGGACAGGAAGAAAACTGACACTAGTTGAACATCTATCATATGGTAGCCCACATGCTAGCTATTTATATAAACTATTGTTTTTAATTTTTGCAACATCTTTTTCTTGGGGGAGGTCCGGTCGTGGGGCCTGAACTCTAGGCCTGGGCGCTGTCCCTCAGCTCTTCAGCTCAAGGCTAGAGCTCTACCACTTGAGCCACAGTGCCACTTCGGCTTTTTTCTTTTTGCTTATGTGGTTCTGAGGAATCGAACCCAGGGCCTCATGCATGCAAGGCAAGCGCTCTACCACTGAGCCACCTTCCCAGCCCCTTTTGCAACATCTTATAAAGTATTAATCCCCTATTTTCTATGAGCAAACAGAGGCATAGTAAAATAATCATCAGCAATGGAAGCCCTAATTTTATTTGTCTGATGGTTACATATGAACTCTTCCTAGGATACCACATTATTACTAGAGTGGTTACCCCTTCCCTTCCTGGTTGTTCAAGCCTGAGACTTCTATGGCCACCTTGCTTAAAATGTCACTTCCTTCAATTTGACACTCCAAACCCACTTGCTGCATTTGTCTCCTCAGTGCTTATGACTATGAAACATACTACATAGGCAATTTATTCTTCATTGTTCTTCTCATGGCTGAGACAGTGCTGGTTTTTAGTGGACATGAATGAGATAAATTGCAGTGGTCATGTGGGCAGGACCTGTTGTGGGACTAAATGTGAGACTGTGAGAAAGAACTCCAAAGTGAGATTCCCTTTTTGAGCTGAGCAACTGTAATCTAGTTTTTGTGAATGGCAAGTTTATTAGGTATTCCTTTTTCATAGGGGAATCAATAGTTGAGTTTTACCCATCTTAGCTGAAGATGTTCCATAAGCATGTAAGCAACTGTAATACAAGGTATACTTAGAATATAAAGGTTAGAACTCAGAGAAAAGTTCTTCAAGTAACTAGCAAAGAGCCAGAAGTGTGGCTCAAGTGAGAGAGTATCAGCCTTGAGCAAAAAAAGACAAATGGCAGTGCCAGGCCCTGAGTTCAAGCCCCAGCACCTACACACATAAAAAGTAAGTTTGTGCATCATTAATATATGGATCATATTTGAAGATGAGGCTTTTGAAATCACTAAAGGAGAAACTGTAGCCATAGGAAAGATTTCTGGAGCACTCATCACATGGGGATTTTGTTTAGGGAAAAGTAGATGGTTCAGGAGAGAGGATCTTGTTTGGAGAATGAGGCTGTTGAGGCCAGCAGGATAGGACAGACATAAGCAGGATGGACACTTTGTGGGCAAAGACAGGCATAGAGAAAAGCTTGTGGAATGGCATGTGGAGAGCTGAAATGGCTTTCGCCAGATTGCATCTATATTTCTTTATGAAATATATGACAAGGACTGCTGCTGAGAGTTGGGTGGGAGGGTATGTTGGAGGTTTGAGGATTGAGGAGAAAGTACCTAATCATCATCTTGGGAGTAAGCTAATGAATTTACTAGGGAAGTTTAGTTGTCAGATAGTGTTGAGTGCTCACTGAAGAGTTTTGGTCATAAATTTGAAATGAGTCCTGATAGGATCATTGTGTGATTTTTCTTCAGCATCATTCAGCTGCTTAGGTAGAGGGGTATAGGAAGCAGCTAGTTGAGTTTTGAAGGAAAATGGGGAGCAGAGGGAGAAATGGGGAGTTGCTTAGTATCATGCAAGATACTAAGTTCTAGGACTCTACTGCATCACAACATGTCTAGTGTAAACATCACTACATTGCACAAGAGCATTTGTTAGGAGAGTAGCTCCCAGTTAAGTATTCTTAGCACCATACTGTTTGTTTTTAAAGACATCAGATAGGTTCCATCTTGAAGGATTGACCCCCCACCCTATTGTTCCAGGCCCCTACAGACTCCAGGCAAAGTCCCAGGTATGGTTGAACTCATTTGAAGTCAGGCAGGGCAATCCACCTAAGCCCAGCTGTAAACATCCCATTGTGGGCCCAACTGAAATGCCCCCACCTTCCTTGACCTAGTGGCTTTTTCATTAACCTCTGCCTCCTTCCTTGGACCTCCTATAAAAACCCAGCTCCTGTCCCAACTTGCGGGTACAACCTCCAAACCCTTGGGAAGGTCTATGTCCCTCTCTGTTCCTCAATAAACAGTCCTTGCTTGTTGATGATCGAGTCCGGCCTATTCCTTTTCCATGCTCCTCCATTTTCCTAATACATATCATAACAAATAATATTAGATTTGGACGCAGAGCTTAGAGTAACTTCATAGACAAATACATAGCTCTGTATATATATATATATATATATATATACATATGCTAAAATAAGAACAAAAGCAAATATATACATAAATGGATTAGAAAAATCAAGCTTTGGAAAGCAGAAGAAGGAATTAATTTGGGTAAACAGACTTCATAAATCAGGAAACAGAAGAAAATGTAGGATAGAAATCACAGTATATTGAAAAGATAGGAGGAAGAGAAACACTGAGATAGAAAAATTATGAGCTGGGCTGGGAAGGTGGCTCAGTGGTAGAGTGCTTGCCTTGCATGCATGAGGCCCTGGGTTCGATTCCTCAGCACCACATAAGCAGAAAAAAAAAGCCGGAAGTGGCACTGTGGCTCAAGTGGTAGAGCGCTAGCCTTGAGCTGAAGAGCTGAGGGACAGCGCCCAGGCCCAGAGTTCAGGCCCCACAATTGGACCCCCCCCCCAAAAAAAGAAAAATTATGAGCTACTTAAAAAATGTAGCTGATGTCAGTGGCTCACATCTGTAATCCTAGCTACTCACCAGGCTGAACTCTGAGGATTGTAGTTCAAAGATAGCCTATGCAGCAAAGTATGTGGAACTCTCATCTCAAATTCACCACCAAAAAACTGGAAGTGAAGCTGCAGCTCATGTGGTAGAATGCCAGCCTTGTACAAAAGTGCTCAGGAACAGAGTGAGCCCAGGCCCTGAGTTCAAGTTCCAGTACCAGCAAAAAATAAATAAATAGAAATAAAAGATGTATTATGGGTTGGTTTACTCCAAGTCTCCATGCTGGACATGGCCACCATCTATCCACCACTCATGGCCATAAGATCACAAAAAATTTGTGTGTGGTCACTCTGCAACAATTTCCCTGTGTGTAGTCTCCAGTGTTCTGAACTTGTTAAAGCTTCCTGGAGCCTGGGGGTCCTTGAAGTAAAGGTTAATGGTGGCCTTAAGGGAGTGGTTCCCCTGTGTATTTGTTCCTGTGTATTGTTCTGTGGATACTTTCAAGTGCTTTCCTCCACTTCAATAATTGTGGGAACATCTAATTACATTGTTCCTTTTTAAAAAATTCCCTGCCCAACAGGGTTTCTGCTTGTGCTCTGAACCCTGACTGGGAAAGTATACACTTCTCTAATCGGTTGCAGACAACAGACCATCAGGATGGGTACCTGAGAGGACTCAGGATTTCTGCTTATCTCCAAGCCAGTAATGATTCCATTGCTAATAAAAGGTAAGATATTAATAATCCATGGAATGCAATCGCATAACAATTAGCTCCCTCCTGTGGGAGGAGGAAGGGAACTCTCTCCCTCTAATTAGCTTCCCTCCTGGAAGGACTTGCTTCAGGAAAGAAAGGAATCTGGAAACAGACTGACTGCCTTGGTAATGTTCAGGCTGGAATTCTGCCTTGCAAATGTTATCTGATGCAGAACTTAAGAAATGGCCCAGGACTTAAAATTCTCCGCTCAAATCATAGTCAGTGGTTGAGTCCTAAAAGATCTTTTTTTCAGCTGGTAAATAGCTTTGTGGTGGTGGGGAGGAGTGTACTGGGGTTTGAATTCAGAGCCTGGTACCATCCTTCAGTTTTTCTTGCACAAGGCTGGCACTGTACCACTTGAGCCTTAGTTCCACATCTGGCTTTTGGGGGGTTAATTGGAAATAAGAGTCTTTTTTTTTTTTTGGGTCCGGTCATGGGGCCTGAACTCTGGGCCTGGGCGCTGTCCCTCAGCTCTTCAGCTCAAGGCTAGCACACTACCACTGGAGCCATAGCACCACTTCTGGCTTTTTTTTTTCTGCTTATGTGGTGCTGAGGAATCGAACCCAGGGCCTCACGCATGCAAGACAAGCACTCTTACCACTGAGCCACTTTCTCAGCCCAGGAAATAAGAGTCTTATGGATGCCTCTGCGTGGACTGGCTTCAAACTGTGACCCTCAGATCTCAGCCTCCTGGGTAGCTAGGATTACAAGAGTGAGCTAGAGGAATTAATAAGGAATTTGAATTCGAATCCTTAGTCAGGTTTCCTATGGACACCTAGACATTGACTGGAAAATGACCCTCATGATAAGAGTAATAGGACCATTTCAAACATTTAATAGGACATTCAATGCCTTATATTAATACCTTAAAATTAATTCATATATTAATTAGCATATTAATCAATAATATATTAAATAAATATAATAATACATGAATTAATATGGTAAACTCATACCAGGAAACACCTCTTCAGACACAGATTATGCCCTGGTTGAAGAGATGCAATCCATAGGCCAGAGACAGTTGCTGTGCAAGGATTAGCTATTTCCTCATCCTCTCCCCCATTATGTTTCATTATCTCTACACTCATAGTGGATTGATTGACAGAAGTTCAATCCCAACTTCACATCCAGGGAAGAAGGTGTACCTAGACAAAAATTATGCACTATGCTGAAAATTTAAATATCTGTTCTTCACCATGCTAAAAGTTAGCTTCACCAAGAGGGTAGGGAAGATTACAGTGAAGAAGATGATGCTGGTGGTTAAGATCATTGAGCATTCGGTGGGTTGTTGAATTTAGGGTGGGTGGTGAGAGCCGGGGGGACTTGAGGCTGTGGAGAGCAGTGGAGGACTGGGTTGGCTGGTGCGATGGATTGGCTATGTCCTAGAGGGTGCCGGAGATGGTCAGAGTGCTGTGATCAGACTTGAGTTTTCAAGTCCTGACATCCTACTGCATGTCAGGCACTGTTCAGTTGGGCATAATGAATGAAATAGACATTCAGGACACAGAAACTTGCGGGGAAATGACAGGAGACAAACAGGAAGTAAAAGACATCATGTGTTGGAGGATAATAAATACTGTAGAGAGAAGCTAAACTAGGATGTGCTGAGGGAGATCACTGCAGTGGCCCAGAAAGAACTCCTGGCTAGGAAGATGATATTTGAGTAAGGGTAAGAAGCTGCATGGAACTATCTCAGGAAGTACAACCCAGGTGGTTGGTAGAGAAGGAGAGGGAGATGGCTGCTGTGAGTCTTGGCAGGATTGGTCCAGAGCATCCTGGGATACTGTCTCCAGTCAGCTGGTCTACCCTGAGGCTGGCAATGTCAGGGCAGCAGGAAGACAGATGTTTGAAAAGCAGCCTGAGACCAACGGTGCTAACTATGATAATACTATAGTGATCAGAGCCCAGGGAAGCTAGGCCAAAGACTGATAAATTATTTACTTGCAACTAGGCCAAAGACTAATGAATTGTTCTTCATTACAACTCAGTATTCTGATAAGTGGTCACAAACACACAGTAAACTTTGGCTCATGTAAAGGGTATATTCATGGAGACCTGGGAAAAGAAGGATGTGAGCCTTTTTAAGTTCAACAAATGGCCACTTCTACTCTTGGTTTTCATGGTAATGTTGGCCAGCAGAGCAGAGCTGCCCCAGACTTGTGCCTTTCCCTGGGGAAGAGATGGTAAACAGAGAAAGTTAAAGGCTGATCTGACAAGAAGCAGTTAGGAGAGCCAAGAGTTGCTTCTTTTTTTATTAATAAGTTTTTTTTATTGTGAAAATACTGTATAGAGTGATTACAATTACATGAGCAAGGTAATGAGTACATTTCTTATCAAGCATTGTTGCCTCCTCTTTTGTTGCCCCTTAACATCCCTGCCCTCCCATCCCCCCCCAAAGTTGTAAAGTTCGTTTTTTGACGTAACATCTTGTACATCTCATTATTGCAATGGGTCCACCTGTATCCCTATTTAAACGATTTGTTTTTTTCCCTTCCCCTCACTAAATTATACCAACATCAAATACAGTGAAAACAGGGGTCATACCGTGGGGGAGGGACATACAAAGCAACAAAGAAATCGTCTTATAAATATGTTAGAAACAATAACAAGAAAGAAAAACCATTTGAGTCCTTATCTTGGGGTTCATTTTGCCTAACATCAACTTATCTGACTGTTTCTGCTTGTCTCAGACATATACTAGTTGTTGCAAATAAGGGAAACCATGGGAAGAGTTGCATCTTTGTCATTTCTTCATAGCTACCTTCATTTCCATTTCCCCTCTGGCTTTAGGACTGTGTACCTGAGGAAGGGCCCAGGCACACTCCTTGGTCATTTAATATGGAATGTACTGAAAGCCCCTTGCCTGGTGGCTGGGAGGCAGACCTTATTCGGACTCTCTTCTTCATTCTCCATGTGACCTTAACCAGATTATTACATCTTTCTATACCTTATTTTCCCCCCTGAGGTCCTTCCCACCTCTAATATCCTATTACTACATCTGCAGAAAAATAAGTATAACTTCTGGCATTGGCATGAGTATCTTACATGGAGGTCTTCCTCCAGTCATTGTGTGTTCTCTCTGAGCAGCTGGGAAATATGAAAGTTAGAAGGGTGTAGAGTGAAAAGGCAGTGAGATTATTACCATAAACCTGTCCAAAGAAAAGTCTAGTCTGCCTTAAGTCTAGAATACATGGATCTAAAGGCTCCACACAAATAATGTTCTAGTTTCATTCATTTATTCTTTTCTCTTTTTTTAAGAGCACAGGAAACATTACGATTCTTGTTAAAAAAAAAAAAAGATACACATGGCCATACACAAAGCATAGTATAATCTGGTCAAATAACTAACTGCTCAACCTTCATTTGACAAAGAAGTGAAACCCGAAGATTTTATTGTATCATAGAGAACTTCAAATAGAGACATTGGTATGAATAAGGGCTTCTAGACCTCAGATTCATGGGAATTATGTCAGGCAAAATTGCCTCTTTTTAATCATGCCAGAGAGTATAAAACAGTCTAGTGCAGCTGTTCAGATTCTCCTGTCTGAAGTCTCTGAACTTGAACGCTCACAGGGCTATCTTGAGCAAGATACCTACTTTTTATAACTAGTACATATAACATAGTATTGTTAGCTCTACAATAGAGTTGTTGTTTTTTTTTGAGGATCAAGTGGGATTATGCATGTAATTACTTGGCCAAAGGCAAAGAAAGCCATTGCAATCTTATTGTAATGACTATTTTCTTGCATCTTCAAATGGAATAAATGACTCAATGAGGGTGGAATGAATCAATTTAAGAAATTAATGTCTTTCTCACTAACTGTGGATTTGGGGTTAGGGGAGAGGCTTTCCTTTTTCTTTGTATCTTCAGTGCTTAGATAGAGCATTGCCTAGTACATTGTAGGTATTCAATGAACGTTTGTGGAATGGAGTTTTGTTCCTTCCTCACACTACAACTACAACTCATTTCCAGATTTGCATTCAAGCTGAGTTCCCAAACAAGGCACAAAGAGATATTCAGGCAAATGAAACACACATTTGACAGTTCCTTTCCTAGGAGAAAGCCATCTTGGGCATAGGTCTTCGATGAATTGGTTTTTAGTTTATTCACTGTTGAAGGCACAATACAAGTCTTAGCTCTATTTGAGACAAAATCAGCTGAGTGAAATAGGACAATGTTTGTTACTGTCACATCCAAGCTGTTTTAGGAATGTGGATCGATAAGACGGAGCTCATATACCACGGGGAGCTACCAGGTTCCTGGCTGTCCTAATGAGAAGATGGATGTGGGGTTTGAGCACAGAGGGACTTCTTTCATGAAAGTAACCATGTTGCTACTTACACTTCTAAAGCATCTATTCCAGCTGAGGTCTCAGTCCAGGAATTCCTCTTCCAGACAACATGTAGAACACCCACAGGGAGAACAAGAAAATCACACCCACGGCAATAGGAGAAGTCCTTCACAGGACAGCAATGATGGGAAGCTTTATATGGCAGAGTGGTAGAGCAAATCCTATGTTTTAAGTCCAAGTAGTAAATAGCTCGTCTTTACCTGAACTTATAGCCATCACAATCAGACTGAGAATCTCCTTTAAGTCCTAGCAAGGCAGCTTTAAAGCTCAGAAATAGTACAAGATACAAAGAGCCTGACTGGTAGAAAGGCTAGAGGCCTAAGGACAGGACCAGGCAAGGTCATTTCTCAGATGTTCAAGGCTGCCACTGTTCCTGGGGAAGGAAGAACTGGGAGCCATAATCAGAACCCACCACTGAGCCTTGCTGTATTCATCATGACTCAGAATTCTCATGCAATTATACCAGTCATTCCCTAACAGCCCATTCCTTATTTTCTTTCCTCTAAAAATTTCAGTGAGGGCAGGAGGAGTGGTTCAAGTGGTAGAGCACTTGCCCAGCAAGCATGAGGCCCTGAATTCAAGTTGCAGTAACATTAATATTTGTTTCTTCAGGTAACAAACTATCAAATGATGAGGAAGGATAATACCCTTGTGCTCAAAAGATGGATGCTGAAAATTTAGAGGTGAAATGTCTGGATGATTGTAGATAACTGTTAAGTCATAGACATTCAGAGAGAAACCAAATGTGATCATGATCTTTTGGGTCCTACCCTTTTTTCTCACTTAAAAAAAGTGTCGGGCTGGGAAGGTGGCTCAATGGTAGAGCGCTTGCCCTGCATGCCTGAGGCCCTGGGTTCCATTCCTCTGCACCACATAAGCAAAAAGAAAAAAGCCGGAATTGGCGCTGTGGCTCAAGTGGTAGAATGCTAGCCTTGAGCTGAAGAGCTGAAGGACAATGCCCAGGCCCAGAGTTCAGGTTCCACGACCGGACCCCCCCCCCAAAAAAAAAAAAACCACAAAACCAAAGTGTCATTTTAAGATGTTAGGGCCAGGTGCTGGGGCCTCATGCCTGCAATCCTAGCTACTCAGGAGGCTAAGATCTGAGGATCATGGTTTGAAACCAACCCTGGCAGGAAAGTCTGTGACACTCTTATCTTCAATTAAACAGGAAAAGGCTGGAAGTGGAGCTGTGGCTTAAATGGTTGAGTGCTAGACTTGAGTGAAACAGCTAAAGGACAGAGGCCAGACTCTGAGTTCAAGCCTCACCACAACATCCCTTGCCTCTCCCCCTCTCTCTCCCCCAAAAAAGGGAAGTTAGGAAGGAAATATGCTTGACATTGGCTCAGATGGATATCTGGACTTGTCTTCTCTAAGATTCAGCTGCCCATAGAGATCAGCTGGCGGACAACCCATTATAGGACAATTACTATGCCAAGGATTGTTTCTACTACTTTATAACTAAGTAGCAAGTATCTGTTGAATGTAGGACACAATTCTAAGTCCTGGCTATACAGCAGAGAAGACAATAAAGATGTGGTCCCTTTTCCCTGCTCATTTTTAACAAAAATATCCATCAGGGAAAATGAGTGTTTTGAAATGTATATAGATTTATCTAAATAATATGTGACTTAAAAAAACACAATTCTTAAATACAACCCCCTAATTCATTAAGTCCTTACTAAACCCGTGTGATACAGTGAAAAGTTCCTAGGAAGATCATTTGTGAAATATGCTTTGTTTTCCTGGCTCCTATCATTTCAGATGCTGTCCCCGGGAGACAGAAAAACCAAACTTTCCAATCGGTAGATATCAGAGGCAGGAAAGTTATTGAGTGAAGTTTAAATGAGACGCTGTGTAGATATTAGGCTGGTAATTGTTTTTTAACCAGAATAATGGATACGCTGAGCATGAGTAGAATCTATTCATACTTTCCTGTGTATAAGAACCTAGCACATGGGCTCTGTCCTGAGTGTTGTTATCTACATTTGTGGCATCCAGGGCGGGCTCTTCTGGGCAAGGTCATTTTCAGACATTTGTGATGAAGAGCAGAAAATGAACAAACTGTATACTGCCTGTTTTTAGCCTGCTGGAATGTCATCTCCTAGGTGATGCCTTGAGTATGCTCCATTTCAGAGCCCAAAGAACCTTCTAAAAGTGCATCTGACCTTGCATACTGTCTCTTTTGCATTCTTCCTGGGGTGGACCAGGGACAAAGCCATTCTTTCCATCAACTGGAACATTTTAAATAGAAGAATATGGGAGATAACGAACGCTATGTTGGGTTTATATGTTTTGCTTGCAAAATAATGGGTTTTAGGTTAAATTGAGGCAGGTGTGCAAATATTCTGGGGAAGTCCAGGCAGCCTTCTTCCCTAAGAGCAAACCATAAAGAGACCCTGATAACAGTTGTCACCAGCATGGATAATTGTAACAAGGGTCTGGAATATCAATCGGAGGAAAGACAAGCATTTTGATAGCATTAATCAGAGCTGGTTTCCTCTTGTAAATCATGCCAAAGCTCTTGGATTGCTGCCTATTCTCATTGTCTCCCGTCTGCTGATTTGGACTCAGATCCTTTCCCCATCCCCACTGTGGTCATAATGAAATAGGGGAATTAACTCCAAGCAGAGTTGTTCTAGTTTGGATGTGAAGGTAAACACAAAAGGAGAAAGTTCAAATGGCTGAGAAGAACAAACAGCCCTTGTTGCTAAACATTCCCTGGCAAGTGCAGCAGGCACGTACAATGGGCAGATAGCAGGGATCATTTCCCATGATGGCCAATAGTAAATCATCACAGATATGAGGTCTGTATATAATATCTCCAGAAAGACACCACAGGGTTTTCTATCAGCCAAAGCAATATATTCAGTTTTAGCTCTTTCTTTTCTTTTTTTTCCCTTTCCTTTCCTTTTCCTTCCTTCCTACCTTCCTTCCTTCCTTCTTTTCTCTTTTTCTTTTTTTCTTTCCTTCTCTTTCTTTTCCTTCCTTCCTTGCTTGCTTTGTGTTGATACTGGGACTTGAACTCAAGGTCTTGAACTCTTGCCTGGCTCTTTTGTTTAAGGATGGTGCAGTTCTACCACTTGAGTCATAGCTCCACTTCTGGCTTTTTGGTGGCTAATTGTAGTTCAGGCTCACAGACTTTCTTGCTCAGGCTGTCTTTGAACCATCCTTAGATTTTAGACTCCTGAGTAGGTATGATTACAGGCATGAGCCACCAGTCCCTGGCCAACATTTTTGAATAATATTCTGTCATCATTAACCAAAAGAGATGAGAGGTACCCTATGATCTTGAATTTCTTAAAATGTGAACAATTCTCTTTTAACCTTAGATATTCTTCCAAGACTGACATAATCTTTCTGCATCAGCTTATTGCTGGAGAGACCCTCTTTCAGATATGCAATCTATGTAGTCCATCTACTTAGTTTAAATCCCAGTTGGACTGGGACTTGATACAAATGGCAGTCAAGAGCATACTTGAAGATTTAAGCACTTCGATTGGAATTTCCCCAAATCATAAATGGCTTAAATATGGCTTGAATTGAGGTAGCGTCACATTTTTATTTTAAAAGGAGAAAATTGAACAATTGAGATACATTTCAAAAGATCACACTTTGGGGAAAGAAGGTAAGTCAGAATAGAAAAATCTGCCCATTCCATTGGAATCTTTATTCCAACTATTTGTCAAAGTGATGTTTTCCCTTGATCTATTCAAAGCAGGTGTTAAAAAGAGTCCTTGAACCCAAGAGCAAAGCCATTTATACCCACACATACATTGAGTAGATTATATATAAAGATTTCTAGTGTTCGGTACTTCTTCATAAGATCAAAGCCATTGAAACAGGAAAAAATAACCATTCCATAAGTCCATGTAAGTATATCTTTATTCCAATATAAATCCCAAAGAAAATAAATGGTTCTAAATGAGAAACTCAATCAACTGGCTGATTTGTTTAAATGCTATCACACAATCATTTTGATTAAATTTTTTTCTGTAAATTGACTGACACTTTGTAGCAACTAGAATGAATGGTGACAATGGTGCGTAGACATATCCTATACAGAATTGCTACCATTCCTTGGAAAATTAATTGATCAGATTCTTTTATAATGGATAGCAACCTATGTCAGAGGTATCACACATAAACAAATTATTATCCTTTATAGAATAAGGTGGCTAATTAATTTTCCAGGGAGCCATAATTCCTGGAAACTATTATTACTTGTGGGAATGAAAGTGTGTTTGAACTTCAAGTGCTGAGTTTTAGTGCCTTTGATTTCATAATAAGAGACCCATTTTCTCAAAACAGTAATAAACAATCAGCTTTAAAACAGAGTATAAACCATTGCTCATGATAAACCAATCCTGGATGTGAAACATGCACACACATTCTGGTTAGACTTTAGAAATGGCAATTAAACCATTATGAAAAATGTTACCCAAAATTATACTTGCCTAAATTTGAAAAAGATAAGGAAAGTAGAGAAAACTAAGAAATAAGTAGGTTAAAATTAACATAGCTTATATATTAATGTTTTCTGCTAGTGAGATTCTTTGTCTCAGTCCTCAATATGGCTCTATCTTCCCAGAGCCTCTTGTGTTGTCCTGTTTGGGCAATCAGTTCCTCTATGTCTTTGTTTCTCTGATGAGGTTCTGTTTTCTGAATGGCAAGTTTAGACTTTAAATCTTCCACCTGAATTATTACAAGAGAGATTTGGTAATTAAGTTCTAACAAGATTTAAATGATATTAAAAACAGTCAGTTAAAAGGAAACACAGCCTTGGGCTTTGTTGTAAATTTGTATAATTATTTTTAGTCCTCTGGAGGATGCATAATTATGTTTCTGTATTTATAAAAATACTGCCTCTGAGGCACCAAAATGAATTTTACAGTATGCTAATTTGCATATTAATGTTACTCTTTGCATGTCAAAATTTCTTCAGCTGGAAAAACAAAGATTTTTCTAGGAAAATTTCAAAGTAACCATGAAGACTATAAAGCCTTTTGATTGGTACGTGTTGGAAAAGCCACTGCTCAGGGAGAAAATTTGACTGTTCAAGAAAAAAAAAAACCCAGAAATACAGACATGTAACATTCAACTTCAAGTTCAACTTATCTGAACTTGGAAAGAGGCAGGATGGGTCAAGACTGATTCTCAATACTACTTATTCTCAGTGACATTTATGGATTATTTCCTATGTGCTGATAACTAGCCACTTCAACCATGTGTTAGTCAGCTTTCTCCTACTGTAACAGAATTCCTGAGAAAATAAACGTTAAAAGGAGAAGCTTATTTTAGTCACTGATTCAGTGATTTCAGCCAGTGGCTCATGGATCTCTTTGTTTGGGCCTGTGGTGGGGCATAGTCGGCAGAAGAAAATACTCACCTCATGTAGCTAGAAAGTAAAGGTGGGAGGCAGGGCTGGATTCTCACTATTACCTTTGAGGGCACACCTTTGGTGACCTCTAACGTTCCCCACGGGCCGTACCTAGCCCTGCTATACACTAGGAGAGAAATGTGCTAAGTAAAAAGAGAAATGTGTTCTCCGTACGCAGGCCTCTGGGCCTCCAGACATGGCTTATGCATTGTAGCGAGGTGACTGGATAAAATTTCATCTAATGATTTAAAGAAAGTTCTTGAGGATCAGCGAACCTGGATTTGGGAAAAACAGAGGTCAGCCCAAAGCTAGCCTCATCCCTGTGCTTCTAGAAGCAATTTCCTTTTAAGAAAAGGGATGCCTCATTCTCACAACTAGAAGCTACTCCTGTGGAGAGTAGAGCCCCTCAGAAATGTCAGGCAGCTAAGGCAGGGCATAGTGCTTCCTGTCTACAAGGTCAGAGGTCATGGTGGTCTTGACAGAAGGTAGACAAATGCCTAGAGTTTTCCTGTGTGTGTTGGGGGGAGGGGCAAGGGGCATGAGATCATAAGAGGCGGCGAGGAGCCTGTTAAGAGACCCCAGGGTAGATTTGAGGTACATTTCAGTGATTCTGGGCTGGAACTTCATTTTAATTGTTTTCAGTAGTCTTTGGCAAATTTACTCTAGACAAAGGCACAGCTTTCTAGGGAATATAAAAGAGCTGGTGTGAAGTGGTCAAAGAGAAAGTTATTCCTCTTTTCTTGTTCCGTGTGAAAGAAGCAGTGGTAGCCATTGGCCCTAGACATCCATGTGGGCCCAGACAGAGAGGCTAGGGTGGGGGACCCTCAGAACCCAAATGCTGTGCACAGTGAGGCTACAGCCAGGGCCCTGCTAGAAATACCCAAAGAACTCTGAGGGGTAACTCATAGCTACTACAGGATTTTGTGCAGTCATCATTTGGGCCACACATATTCTCCTCCAATACCACTCCCTACCAAACCATAGGTTGGTTGTTTCATTGCAATTTTACAAGAGAATATATGATTTAAAAGGTCAGAAGATTTACTCAAAATTACCTCCAAACCCCACATTCATTCCACAGTCACCCTGCTGCCTCCAGAGTTAATAAGGAGGCTGATGACCACTGTGTACCCCCTATGACTAGGGGTTTAGAATACTCTTCTCCCCTGAGAAATCTAAAGTCTAACCCATTGTTCTCAGAGCCTTTGGCTGGGAGGGAAGGCTCACAGCCATTGCTTGGCCAGACCCCTTCAGGTCATGGTTGAGAAAACAGGCTGGCCAGAACTATAATGAACTATAATGAGAAGCTCAATCTGAGGTCCTATTCAGTGCCCTTTTACATACAAAATAGTTATCAACACCACATCCACAGAAGGTGGACCCCATGGCACTCTGGCTTCACATCTCAAGGCCTTGAGAAAAAGCCAAACTTCAAACATGTTGAGCCTTTCCCAGTGAGAACTAAAGTTCTATACCCGGAACTGACTGGAATGAAGGAGAGAATGACAGGAGTAGGGAAGACATTTGGGGCAATTGTTTTTCCTCTTACTCACTGTCTAAGAACCCACTTCTAAGGCTATGCCTAGATTTGAGTTCAAATCCCTAATGTGCTCAATCCTCATGACCTTCATGACCCCAGGAAAGTGACATGGCCTCTGAGTGTAATCAACTCTGCAGGAAATAGTGTTAGGATTGACCTTGGGACAAGAAAATTTTTATAAATGTGATGCATAAGATAAATAGCTGTTCAGTAAGTACTGAATACTTTCCTCCTTCCTCTTAGAGTTCACACGAAAACTCTCTGCGAAGAGCCCTGCCTACATATAAACCCATTTCTTAACCTAGTTTCAAGTCATCTTTCTGCAATTATACTTTTATTTGTACAGGAGGAATCCAGGATTCAAGAGAATGGCCTGGTTTTTGGCTTAGTTACACTGCCCCCAAGTGTGACTTCCTGCTGCTAAGGTGACTAACTGTTCCAGTTTGCTCCAGAATGAGAAATTCTAGGACAAGGGCTGTAGTATTAAAACTAGGAAAGTCTCAAAACTATGATGATCTAGTCACCGTCCCTGCTTACATACCAGCACTAACCTAAGCTGAAGCTCATTGCTGCTGACAATGAACAGTGAGATCTCCATGCCCGCATGAACAAAGGTCACCAGACCCAGATTCAAGCATAGGACAGGGAACCCCATTCAACATAGCTTAGTGGACATTATAATTACTTAGAGATGCCAATAATGTTATTTGGAAGTATTTTGTTCATGGAAATGTTCATCATGATTAATTTTTGCCATATATAGACTATAACAAAGAATGAATGATTCCTGAGTCCAAGTTTTCCTAGTTTTCTTCTTTGTGAAAAACAAAACTTCTGTTGTTAACATTGGTAGGATTTGTTGTATATCTAAAAAGATTCTATTGTTATATTGCCTTCCTTATTTTAGGAAGTCATCTCTTTGCTTTATCTCAGATATGAACTTCTTCTATTAAAGAAGGGTATGTCTAGGGGTACATTTAATGCTCTTGAACTCACAACCAGAAACATAATTTAACTAGACTTGGATCTTTTTTTTGTTTTTTTTTTTGTCATCGTGGGCCTGGGCACTGTCCCTCATCTCTTTAGCTCAAGGTGAGTATTCTACCACTCGAGTCACAGTGCCACTTCCGGTTTTCTGGTGGTTTATTGGAGATAAGAGTCTCATGAGCTTTCCTGCCCAGGCTGGCTTTGAACTGCGAGCCTCAGATCTCAGCCTCTTGAGTAGCTAGGATTACAGGTGTGAGCTACCAGCGCCCAGCTGACTTGTAGCTTTTTTTTTTTTTTTAGTTCCGGTCGTGGGGCCTGAACTCTGGGCCTGGGCGCTGTCCCTCAGCTCTTCAGCTCAAGGCTAGCGTTCTACCACTTGAGCCACAGCGCCACTTCCGGCTTTTTTCTTTTTGCTTATAAGCAAAAAGTCAGGGCCTTGAGCATGCAGGGCAAGCGCTCTACCACTGAGCCACCTTCCCAGCCCCTGACTTTTAAGATGCTGATGAAACCGAGGAATTACTTATAATACTTGGATCTTGGTAGATGCAGTGTAAAACTAGCTGATCAACAGTTTTTATAAGTCATTTTTTAGAAAGATACTGTACAGAGGGGGTGCAGTTACATGAGTAAGGTCATGAGTACATTTCCTATTGAGCATTTTATAAGTCATTTTTAAGCCCTTCCATGTCTTGGGTCAATCTTCCTTTCAGAAAGGTGTGTACTGGTAATTTAGCTGGGTGGGGGACCAAAATAAGGGGCAGTTACGCTTTTCTAAGTATTTGTACCAGTGTTTCAGGTAATTTCTCTTTTATTCTTGTGCACCAGACAGTACAGATACTAAGGCAAGTGTTGCACTTGAGGAACAAACAACAAACTGGAAGGTCATGATTCCAGCAAACTCTCAGCCATCAATACTTAAACAGTTTCTACTTATACATGTCTGACTGGGGGACTCCAACATTGGACTAGGGGTCTCCATCATTTAATAATTTGAAAGATTTGTGTAAAAACAATTCTAATCATCCACAATAAAGATTAAGTAAGATACATAAAATGCCGTTGGGGAAGGCTTTGATTTTTCAGAAATGCATTACTAAGAAATTGATGTCTTGAGTTTGATCAATAACTGTGAAATATGTGCATGCTTCTTTACCCCCATATTAAACCTACTGAACCAGGTCTAGAAAACCAATCTATCCAGCGGGAGGTATAGCTCCACAGTAGAATACCTTCCTCACTAGCGTGAGGCTCTGAGTCCATCCCTCCCCTACTTCTATTTCACACCACTCAAGGTTAGGAAAGCCTTTATTTTCTAGTTCTGAGGAGGCGTCTGTCAGGGCCTCATCACACTCCTCATGCCCAGGGCTATCTCTATTCTGGACAGTGTCATCTTGAATTAATGGATCATCAGAAGCCCAGGCCTGGAAGATGCATTGCTTCATATGTCAGAACAACAGCTGGCTCAGTTTCTCTGTCCTGGGAACCCAGCAACATCTGACTGTGATGATGGATTACAAGCATGGTTCAGCCCATTGGGGTAATACATCAAGACATAGCCTTTATCTGAAGGTGAATTAGTCAAAAGATGGAGTTCCTGTAAGCTCCAATCCAAGAAAAGAAGCCCTGTTTAATTATAGAATAAAAGACAAAGGAGCTGGCATGAAGTTTAGTGACTATTTCTCAGATATCATTTTCATGATATAATTCACATTAAGTGTGTATCACTACAGTTGAAACTTTGCTATTGGTTTACTTTTTGGGGGTGTAATCGACACTTTCTATCAGTATCACCACCTCCACCAGAGAAGCTGGATCACATTTTAGATACAATTTTCCATGTACCTTTATAGAGATTTGCTAAATCCATCCCTATGAAAACAACCAAACTCACTCTTCCTAAGTTAGAGCACTTTCTCAGTGTCTTTCCATTTTTCAATACTTCTTTGTTCCAAATCCATACAGAAGATGGGAGTATGAAATGATGTAATTTGTGCCACTCGGCCTCACTTAAAGTGGTCAAGATTTGCGGCATTTGTTTATTAATTACTCATTAAGTATTGACTGGGCACTGAAATTGTCAAGATGTTTCAAGTCACATATAATTTCTAAAAATATATTCCTTCCTTGAGGGGAGGAATGGGAGGGGGAGGTTGGGAGAGAACAATGGAAGGGGTGATATTGATCAAGTTATATTGTACTCATAACCTGAATTATGGAATTGTAACCTCTTTGTGCAACTACTTCATAATAAATTTTTTAATTAAAAAAACCAATGCTTAAAAAATAAGCATATCCTTTTTTAACCCCAGTCCTGGGGCTTGAACTCTGGCCTAGGCACTATCCTTGAGCTCTTTTTGGTCAAGGCTAGCCCACTACCACTTGAGCCACAGCTCTACTTCCAGATTTTTCTGTGATTAATTGGAGATGAGTCTCATGGACTTTCCTGCCTAGACTGTCTTCAAACCACAATCCTTCAGATCTCAGCCTCCTGAGTAGTTAGGATTACAGGCTTGAGCCACCAGCACCTGGCTTTCATGATTTTTTTTTAGGGAGGGGTGGGGAGAGGGTGTTATTATGCATTTTATTATATATTTCCCATTCTGAAAGTTATGATTTTGCAAGACTTAAAACTTTTTGCTTTAAAATATATTACAAATGCTTTAAGAGACAAACATATATATATAATTAATATTTCAGCCACAATTAGTCTACCCAACTTCTTGAACAGCAACTCTATGCAAGGCTCTATATTCTGCCTGACTTTTCTCATCCTCAGGAACATCAAAAGTCGCTAGTCAGTGTAATGGAGGGAAAAGGTGCTACTGGAGGCTCCACTGGTAGAGATCAAAACTTCAGGTGTGACCTCCTACCCACAGAGCCTCTCAGCCCATGAAGGAGTTCAACTTTCTGCCTATTTGACCATGCAGACATGGAAGGAAGTGGTCACAAGCCAGTGACTCATGGACACCTTGTTTCTGGAAAGGTATCTCTCTGAGAGTATCTGGTTTGGGAACCTGGCATAAGGACTTTCTGCTCAGTTCTGAGTGGGACAGTGCACATCCAACACAGAACAGAACAATGCTGTTGCTGTTTATCAAGCATGGTGGTGACTGGCATGGGGCACTGCCCTGGCTGACAGCAGTGACTCATGGCAGTGCTGGAGGTCAGGATAGTGGCTTGGATCACCTGCCAGAGGAAGCTAGAGGGCTCTGGGTATTGGGAGGAACCCGGGGGACCTCAGGAGTGGTCAGTGAGGAAATAGCCAGTCATGAGTGTTATTAATCTCCTTCCAAATAAAGAGTCTTGAGAACATATGACTACAAGAAAAGCCATTTCATTTCTGAGATCCTGGGTCTTGATCATTTAATTATTCTTTTTTTCCTGCCAGTATTGGAGCTTGAACTCAGAGCCTGGATTGTCCCTGAGCTTTTGTGCTCAAGGCTACCCATTCTACCACATCCTGATTAATTAGAGGTAAGAGTCTCATGAACTTCCTGCCCAGCCTGGCTTCAAACCATGATCCTCAAATCTTAGCTTCCTGAGTAACTAGGATTACAGGCACAAATTACTGGTGCCCAGCCCTTTGATTATTTTTGACACCGTTCAAAATGGCAAAACCAACTGCCAGGAAGCACTGTATCTGATTTTCCTCAGCTGCAAAATGATGATAACTAATTTCAGTTCTCAAAAAGAAAACTGTGAGGAAGGAATTGAGACATCATTTTTCCTTTAATAGCAGGATAGTATCAGGAGGGCCACAGTGCAAGGTTGATGGTGAGCTAGGAAGTGTCTAGTGGAGGAGGCTCATGTGCTGTGCTACCTGATGGTCTCTGGGTACTAGGACCCAGAGACCATCTACCTTACTGCAGCCTTTCCTTGTAGTGTGTAACTCACACTAACCGGAAGGAAGAGGGAAAGCCACACTCCTTTTTAATGGCTAGTCTGTACTACATTCATCATTTCAACTTCCTTTTCATTGGCCAGAATGTACACATATTGTTGCCTTACCCCACATGAGATGAAGGGAAATATAGTTGTTTTTCCTTTTCTTAGGTTGTCCACTGCAACCTAAGAAGTTCGGCATCTTTGCAAGAGAAAGGTAAAAGTGCTACTCGGGGAGAGCTAGCAGCTATTGCCATACCCAGTCCAATCTCAAGACCCTGTGCAAGAACCAAAGAAAAAAGGAATACACTACTTCCTCTCATTTCTCTCATTTACCAGGGCCTAATGATCGCCTGGACATCAACACAATTTTTCATCTAAGTCCAAATAAAGTCCTTTGTGAAATGCATTCTATCCTACAATGTTTACATCAAAGAAAGATGATTTATAAGTAGTAAGGGCCATTTGTCTGTGGACAGAACAGTACTGCTGGTACTGAATGGGATTAAGTGAGGACATTTGAGAATTGAGAAGCAAATGCTTAGTATGATTAGTGCTTCCCCTTTGAAACTGCTGTTGGGGAAGGGGGGGGGACAGGGAGGAATGGGAATGGAAGTGAGCATCCAGGTAAGCAATCCTCCTGTTTCAAGACCAAAGAGCACCATCTTGAGTCACAAAACGTCAACATTCCAGTATGAAATGTACTCAGTCAGAATGCCAGTCATCCTAAGGGGAGACTTCCTAGGAAGTGGCATTTGGGGGAAATCTGACACTTGTCCACCAGCAGAAGCGGCAGGATTCCCACAGAGGTTCGAAAGAAGATATTACAGTTAGCTTTGAGCAGATGTCCCTTACATGTCCATGCACAACAGGATGAATGACACAAAACAACATGATTAAGAGCCAGTGGGGTCTCAATCACTGGGGGCCCTCACAGCCATTTCATAAAGACGAACAAAAGCTGTGGCTGTAAGTAAAGCAGATTTAGCTGTGAATGTCGCTTGGCATGTCCTTAGCTGTGGCGACACATTGCTGTATTGTTGTTGGAGATCTTGCAGGGGAGATGAAGCAGGGCGAGAGACAAAAGAGACATAGAATAAGGCCGATGAATATTACAGTTGTTATGTTTGGCTCATAAAGACACAGCACATATGGGTCAAACACAGAAGTATGCAAAGTAAGGATAAAGATGCCGGGTTATTGTCAGGGAGGGGGAGAAGATGGCAATTATTGTTGCGATTTCATCCTGTCTATCTTTTAGGGCACCATTATGAATAGCAAATGAATTGCCATAAGACACTCATAGATTTCCCTTGTTATCATCAGCCTATATTTTACTCAGGGGACTCATGAAGAATAAATATTATGCCAAGGTAAAAAAATTATTGTAAAAACAAAAACTCCTTCAACCTAGGTCATTTGATGCATTTCTAGAAGAATGATGGGAATGGGTTGCGCACAGCATTTAATCACACCTGGTGGTGTATTTCTCGTCACTGAGCAGTGTCTTGCTTGTCTGAAAGTCAGTCTGCTTACATGACTATTTGGGGATTGAGTCTTAACCCTTCCTGTCTTTCCAGGGCACCTAGGAAATTTCACAAAAACATAAAGACTCTTGGAAGATAAGGGTGGGTACTGATACTGTTGCTTCTAAAGAGAAGACAGGCTGATTAAACAGTATGTACCCCTTTCTCTTCTCATATTTATAAGTCACTGGCATGTGACAGATACTGGAGTGATACAATCATGTACGCTACTGTTTATATCCTCCGTGTGATGAATCAAATGGAGAAGATAGACTGCCATGAGGAAACAAATTATACCTGGGCTTGGTGGCACCTGCCCGGCATCCAGCACTCAGAATGTTGAGACACAAGATCACAGGGTCAAGGTTAGGCTGGGCTACATAGAAAAAAATGAATTTTCACATACTAAGCATGGATGGAAGGAGCCCTGTGCAGAACATTTCACAGGCACAGAGGATGAAGAAGATGTTGAACTAACTGAACCTAGGTCAGCATCTTAAAGGACAAGTAGGAATCTTGTGTTGGTCTGAGGAGTGACAGAGTTGTCTTCCAAAAGGAACAGCAAGTAAAAAAGGTTAGAGGCTTGAAATAGTAAGATGTGTTCAGGGACTATGAAGTGGGTCAGTGTGAATCTAGGCAGGACACGAGTGGGAGAGTTGAACAAAAGGCTAAAAAGGAGCCTTGATCATCTGGTAGGAAGTGTGGTTATGTTATCTTTAGATGTCAGGACTGTAGTGAAGAGAGACTGAGGGACTGTTATTCATTTATTACTACATCTGGGGATTTATTACTACACTGGGGATTGTAGTGATCCAAAGATGAGGTTGCCAAGAACAGATTGATGTAAGAGTGGTGAACATATTCTCATAAATGGCCACTAGCCTGACAGCCCAAAAGTCAGTTGCAGCACACATTATAGAGTGCCACAAGAAGTAAAAATGACCATAGATGGTCTCAAGAGACTTATAGGGGAAGTATGGGCAGTCAAAGGATATTGAGCACGCAGAGGCTCTCAGGAGCAGATGAGACTCCTTGGACTGAAGAGGAAAGACAGGATATCATTAACAGAGACCTGTGGGAGCAGGAAGTTCCCAGAGGAGGTATAGTCATGGAAGTCTGTTAGTGACAGAGATATGACCCAAAGCTGAAAGGGAGGAAGGAAGGGAGGTAGGAAAACTCCAAGTCTTTCTTCTTCTGACCTTGTATCCTGTAGAACCTCTATTGGTTAAACCCAACCAGAGTCAGCTGAAAAGAAAGTCCATAGGATTTCCTTCCAAATCCCAGAAAAGGACAAGGAAGGGTAGGGAATGGAATGGAAGTGAAGATGAGACAAATAAACAACAGCCAGTAGGATGTATTCTTACTACTTTCCTTAAAGACCCATAGGGATGGAGACTTGACTCCTGAGGTCATCTTGGCCCTTTAAAATTAATCCTATACAAAATCTTCTTTAGATCCTTCTGTTTCACTGACTTTTTGAAACCCTGAGAAAAGAAAAATACATGTGGATAAGGCTTAGATTTGATTTTTACATCTTCTAAGAACTTATTATTCAGAATGAGCCATGTACCAGTAGAATCAGCCTTACTCAGGACTTAGAAATGCAAGCTCTCCTAATCCAATCTCAGATGATTTATGTACTTTACCTCAGAAGTCTGCAGAGCCCTGCTTGATGGAGGCTTGTTCAGAGTCTGTGGATCATTGGTTATAATGTAGGTTCAACTACAAACAGAGGAACACCCAACCATACAGTGGTAAAAACAATGGAGTTTTACTTTTCTTATATAATATAAAATTGAGAGGTGAATCCGTTCAAAGCTGGAGTCATGACTGCCCAGTCTCCATCCACATTTCCCCTTGGTCATTGCTTTTGGTCTCATGGTTGTTGGTGAACTCTAGAACCCTAGGCATTATCTTTACATTTAGGGTAAAGGACAAATGGTGAAATGAGCCAATCACTGAGCCCTTGTAAAGATCGTTCCCAGAGCTACAGCCTAGAACCTTATGTTGGCCATGATTTGATAGCTGCAAGACAAGCCATCTAGAAAATGGATGTTGAGACAATTTTCTGAACCTGTCACTGTGTATAATAATGAAAATTTTGATTCTGAGAAAGCATTCATTCCATCTTATATCATTAATGAATACCTGTTACATGTTTTGTGTATTTAACTTCTTAGCAGGTGTTGGGGTATGTTGCACCAGCCTATCAAGTGTGAGGCCTTGAGCTCAAACACTAGCACACACACACACACACACACACACACACACATACACACACACAAAACCCTAAAAACCAAACTTAGTAGGGGCAAACTAGAATTATGGAAATATAGATAGAAGAGATAAAATTAAAACTCATGAATTTGGGCTCTGATTATTCATAATTGGTAGTAATTTCTGAGGTAGTTGAAGTTAAATATAGCTTTTTTTCTGTAAAGAAATATCAGCCAAAACAGAAAAATTCTTAAGAAGACAATCAAATAACACCCTAGATTTGTGAAAATACTGTGCCCCAACTTCATTTGTGTAGATTTTAATGTATTTTTCTGTATTAAAGGCCTATGGCTTTCAGCATGCCCTCCTCAGTTAGAAAACACTGCTTTATTAGAATTATCTACCAAAACAAATAACATGCAGATTCCCTGTCTGCATTGCTGTGTGTTTACTGAACCTTCCTCAAGTTCTTGGAGCTTATTCTGACAAGTACATGATTTGAAAGGAAGGCAGCTTTGATTTAAAAGAAAAGAATACAGAATTCATATTCTTTGCTTATCCAGTTTTCCCAGATAATCTAAGTTAGTGGTTTTTATTATTTTCAATTAGTCAACTTATCCATGACCTTTGAACCCAGGTAAAGAGAGCTGAGTTCAGCCAGGCACCAGTGGCTCACGCCTGTCATCCTAGCTACTCAGGAGGCTGAGATCTGAGGATCATGGTTCAAAGCCAGCCCAGGCAGGAAAGCCCATGAGACTCTTATCTCCAATTAACCACCAGAAAACTGGAAGTAGCGCTGTGGCTCAAGTGGTAGAGCGCTCACCTTGAGCTGAAGAACTCAGGGGCAGACCCAGGCCCAGAGTTCAAGCCCCATGACAACAACCCCCCCACCCCAAAAAAAAAGAAAAAGAAAAAAGAGCTGAGTTCTAATGGAACATGGCATTTCATATTCTGGATTCTAGAAACACACACACACACACACACACACACACACAAAGCTGCATAATACCCTCATAATGCCTTCTGTGTTTTAAGAGCCTTTGTGCAGAAACATTTGAGAGTAGTTGTGTGAGTCTTGGTGGAAGGCTTTTCTTCTCACCAGAGGCAGAACTAGTTCCAAGCTGGAGCCAGGAGAATCTGGTGCTCCAGGGTCATGCTCTGTGGATGTTTACTGTCAGAACAAAACTGCATCCAAGCCGTGCAAACAGGCTTCAGGCTCACCAGTACCACAGTATCACAAGACAGTGAACAACAAGTAGAGGGTATTTTGCCATTTTCAGACTGGGAACATAAAGAAACTTGATTGAATTATACTACAATGTTCAGTGGGTTCCTTCACTCAGTCAGGGTTCTCAGTACTAACCATATTATGATCTCTGCTTAAAACTAGAGGGAGAAAGAAAGGATGTAGGGATGAAGACCCAGTTTCTGTCTGGAAGTGATACTTGTTGGCGGAACTGGTCAGAGCACAAGATGTAAAGGCCAAGGAGTTTGTCGAATTTTCCTATACTTCCCTGCAAACCTAGTCTCATGCTGATTATGTAAAATACAAAAATTTAGGTTTCTGATTCATACATATGCTGTAAAGAAGAATATATACAATATTTACACACACACACACACACACACACACACACACACACACACACACACACACCCTCTACTAAGTATGCATCAAGTTGTATTTTCAAAATCTAAGCAAACCATCAACACTAAATCTGCAATATCAGTGCTTATTGCAATTGTGTCTGGACAGCTGGAACACAATTTTTATAAACTGTATTGTTTCTATAAAATTTACTTATTATATTGACTAGACACTCATTACCCCAAACCAGTCTATTTCAGAGCTATTAATGCTCATGAGCTATGCATTCCTCACTTATTCAGGGAAGCAGCCTTTCTAGCCCATGAGGCTGCCATATTTTATGCTGTTCAGACATCCAGGCATGAGCCATCCTGTTTCTAAGGCTTCTGTGGTGTTATTGGCATGTTAATTATTACAGCAAATGATAAAATGTGCAAAATGGTATCATCCCCCCCTTCTTAATGACATAAATAAATGAAGCAATTAATTTTACACAATAAAAACAAGCAATACAATAACTTACAAATTTGGAGTTTCTTCATTATTACATCAAATTGCAAAATAGAAACATGTAATTTCAAAAGGCTTCTAAGTAAAAATAGAAACACAGCTGATGCCGAGTCAGCCTGTGGGCTGCAAAATATTGTGGGCTTTGCAAAGTGTGGCACAGTCGATGTTTTAGACACACCAGGCCAGACAGGATTCAGAAGCAAGAAATCTTCCAGAGCTGAGCCATCTCAATGATCTAAGCCATTTACTGGCTGTAATGAAAAACAAAACAACTTCTCATTGCCCTTGGAATTCTGGAAGTTACTTTGCCTGGGACCCTCATCTCCATTTATTTGCAGTTGCAGAAGCTGGAAGTCTGTGATTGATCTTGTAACTTCAATATCTTGAGAGAGATAAGTAGGGAAGCAAATTTCCTGGGAGAGCTGACAACAGTGTTTCAAATGAAATGTGTATACAGCAAGGCTGACATACTCTATTGCCCGCCATCTTTGAAATTGTCAGTTTCGGGACTGACATTTGATTCTGTATGTTTGTTTTGGTGAGTGAGAAAGTAACACATATTTTCTTTGACATCTTGTGCAATTTTACAAGTATTCAGGGCCCCTTCCCTACTTTGCATGGAAAATGTATTTGCGCAGTTGTCAAAATGATGGACAGAGGAGCGAATGATAGGACGGAGCACTGATCTTTGCTTGTTATTACATACAATAGCCTGGTAGGAATCGTGATGTGTTGGTGAGACAAACTGTGTCCCATTCTGGAACATATTAAGTTTGTCTTCAGGACACACATGACTTCGCTAGGGTGACGAACCTCATTCATAATAGATGCTAATCTTTTCAGGGCTGACTGATGACAGCACTTCCTGCCCTTCACGGAATTAGAGCTGGGTTTTTATCAAAGGACTCAAACTGCCTGCTAATTAGACTAATTCCCTTCATCATGAATTATTTATTTCCATTGGTAACTGATCACTGTGACATTAATGGGTTCTGCTCAACTTAGTTTCATACGAATACACACACAGGGTTTAATGTTTAAAAATTCCTGATACTTCACTTGAGGTCAAGTGTATCTTTGTCTCATATTTGACAGGTTTGACGAAGCTTTGATGATCATGTTTTAGGTACAAATAAAATGGACTGAAGTTTATGATTTTGTTTAAATAGGGAAACAAAGCCCTTTCTTTCTCTGCTCAGGTGTCTCCTGACTTAACTAGAACACGTTATTCTGTGCGATAAGGGTGACGCCATCACATGGCAGTGCGGTGATCTTTAGTGTAATAATGTTCCTAAGTGGAACTAAACATCACAGCAGTCAGCCAAGTTGAAGAGATGCTTCATTCAATGATTGATATCTGCTAATAAAAATCAGTATCTTGTTTATTTGTGAAGTGTATTTCTTAAAAATAGAATTTGCAGACCTATCCCAACGGTACACTTGCTTAGTTCTGAAGTGTAGACAAACCAGCATTTTGAAGGTGTAGTCTGGATACCAACTTGTATCTCAGAAGTGTGGTAAAAAATGCTGATTCCTGGGCCCCATGTGCAGTCTTTGGAATCTGAAGACGGAGTCTCAGAATTGGCATTATGAACAAGCAACCTTCTGATTCTTGAGCTGAGTGAGAATTAGTGATGTTGGTTATCCAGAAAAAGGCAAAAGATTTATAGGGTATAAAGAGACACCAGAGTTGATTATCCAGAAAAGCCCTAAAATGGATCAATATTTTATCAGAAACACTGAGCCATCTCAATCAACAGGGGCAGGATGCTACCTGAGGCTAGTGTTGGTCTCTGGAGCTGGCACCTACTGTTTCTCAAGCCCCCCCCTCCCCCCCCCGCACACACACACCCAAATGAGCATCATTTGTACTGATCATGGAATCAGAGCATAAAAAAAGTGTCAGGCATCACACTTCTGCATAGGCAACACATGGGCAGCAGGTGTCAAGGTAGAGAGAGGCCTTTGCAGTGACTGCTTAGAGACTAATTGGAATCAGGTGGGAAGGTTTGCTGTACCTACGTTGTTGATTCCAGGTACCTTAGCTATTACTTACAGAACCGTGAAAAATAAAAAGTAAAAGAGGAAGAAGATAGCAGCATAAGGAGTGGTAACTGGAAATGAGATACAAATGTTGAACAAAAACATAGGGGTTTCTGTAAGAGTTTTCTGAACTATTTTTATGCATACAAAGGGCTCCTTCTACCTGAAGTCAGCATTATTTTTCAAGTTAAAAATTGGACAACATACACATAATTTGTTTCCCTTGTTTTCTCCTGGTCACAGTCAGAGACTCTAGCACTGGACTTCCATACAGCCTTACTTCCATTTTATATATTTAAGTAAATCTTGGAGCTCATATCCCTGTTTTAAATACCTCCATCATGCACTAGTTTATCACTCATTCTATTGATCAGAACTTGTAAATTCTTTCCCTCTTTCCTCTACTACCCTTTTCATCTAGGTAGCCAGAGTAACTGGCTTGAGAAATAGATTCATGTGTTATTATCAGATATTTTGAACAGATCTCACTGATAAACTTCCTACAAGACAGAGTATCAGTAACTTACAGAAATAAACATTTTCCCGAAAAAAAAAAAAAGCTATGAGAAGCTTCTTACCACTCCTTCTATGAGAGACTAGAGATAGTGAATGTATTCTTCGAGCTGCTGACCTGGTTGCATTTTCTGGTTTTCACCTCAGCCATTAAGCAGACTTCTTGAAGGCAGTTTAGCCTGCAGGCTCTACATACTTAATAAATACTATGCTTTTGTAAATCATGTCCTAGCTCTTCCCACCTGTGTTCCCACCTGTGTTCAGGGACTCTATCTAACATGAAAGAACTCTTTCATTGTTTTTGAATTGTATTGTCACACTTCAAATTTGATAATGCAATGTTGAAAACCATGACCAAGGGAAGTAGCAGGACAGTATTGGAGGTCTGAAAGGAAAATCAGCTTTCAGTCCAGTGTAGAGTTTGGAGTATTCCCATGACTCCAGACATCTGGAGCTAAAGGTAATAACTACAACCACATGCGACTTACCACCTACATTCCATCCTAGGAAATAACGTGATCTACCAACTGCTAAAGTACGGGACATCTGAGTCTTTCATGTAAGCATATGTGAGTAGTCTTCAACATATTCTTGGAGATGAACCCCTACAAATTATTAGCCTCTTACTAGTCAAGTAACTGAAGCGTTAGAATGTTGAATGAGAGATCAGTTAATTGTTGGGGCTTAGATATTGGGAAGAATTTTCAATATTATTTCTTCTGGTAAGTAAATTATTCATCCTTCATGATATATAGCATAAATTAAAAATTACAAATTCAATACGGTAAAGCAAATTTTCTGATAAAAATGAGTCATTAAAAAATGAGTCATAAAAAACTAATGCTTTATTCCAGGAAATGAGGAGGTATCAGACTCATACTTTCAACCTTTCTGATAGCCTGCATATTTCTCTTCTTACCCTGAGAATCATGTTCCTCAAAGCACAGGTTTAAAGGAAAACAAATTCCTAGATATTAGTGTGTATTCTACAAGAAGTGCTATATTTGAGAAATACTTGGATGACTTAAAATTTTAACCAATTCAAGCTGGGCGCTGGTGGCTCACGCCTGTAATCCTAGCTACTCAGGAGGCTGAGATCTGAGGATCGCGGTTCAAAGCCAGCCCGGGCAGGAGAGACTGTGAGACTCCTATCTCCAATAAATCACCAGAAAACCGGAAGTGGTGCTGTAGCTCAAGTGGTAGAGCGCTCGCCTTGAGCTGAAGAGCTGAAGGACAGCGCCCAGGCCCAGAGTTCAAGCCCCATGACCGACAAAAAAAAAGAAAAAAAAATTTAACCAATTCCCTGGACTTCTGTTTCCTTTCATGACAGAGTAACAGGGACCATATTAACCTCTCTATCATAAACAAAAGGAAGGGCAAATGTTATGCAGCAGCTATGTTCAGACATTGTACAGTAGTATTCTCAGGGCTATGGTCCCTGAGAAAGGAAAAGCAAACAAGGGCCATCTTACTATCACCTGTTTCTTCTTGCAGGCAATGTCAAACCATTATGCAGAAAGGGGAATTTGAAACAGATAGAAGGTGTTTGCTGAATTGGCAAAAAGGATGTCAGGGAGACAGAGGTAAGAATTCTGAAGAGGGGTAACAGCCAGTTTGGCACAATTCAGAATACTCCTAACTTTGCTGATTATTAAGTTGCATATACATGAGATTTAAACTCCATGAGACAGGTCAAATAAAACCTAGAACTTGTAAGTTTACAGAGCAGAGCAATAGCTAAACTCCAACCATTCAGCATAGAAATGCCACTTAAGGCATTTGGTAGAGAATAAAACACAGGGTTCAGGCCTTCATAATAAAGCTGAACAACTAACTCCTAGATCGAACTACATTAGATACATAATGGAAAAGCTAAGAGCAACTTAATTGTTTGCCAAAACAAATCTCAACGTCTTTTTTTGTTGTTACTCTTGTTGGTCATGGGGCTTGAACTCAAGGTTTGGGTACTCTCCCTCAGCTTTTTTAGCTCAAGGCATTAGCTCTGCCACTTTGAGCCACAGCACCACTTCCAGCTCAATACTTTTAAAAACAAGAAAACAAGCAAATCAGAAAACCCAGACATTCAATGATGCAACATTCATAATGCCTAGAATTCAACCAAAAAGAAAAGAAAGGCATTTCAAGATTCAGAAAAATGTAGCCATTGGCCACTAAATACAGGTTAGTCCTACAGATAGATCTAGCAGAAAATGATGCGAAAACAGCTATTGTAAATATGCCCAGTAACTAAAGAAAAGCATGAGTATAAAGAGAAGAAATATGGAAGTTAAAAAGAATCACATGAGCTGAGCCTGGTGGTTCACACCTATAATCCTAGCTACTCAGGAGGCTGAGATCTGAGGATCACAGTTCAAAACCAACCTGGGCAGAAAAATCCATGTGACTTTTATAATCAATAAACTATTCAAAAAAGCCAGAAGTGGTGCTGTGGCTCAAATGGCAGAGTGCTAGCCTTGAGCCAAAGAAGCTCAGGGACAGCACCCAGGCCGAGTTCAAGCCCCAGGACTGACCAAAAAAAAGGATAAAAAGGAAAGAACCAAAAGTAACTTAAGGGACTCAACAATACAATAGCTGCAATGATAAATTTACTAGATGAAATTAACAAAGAAGTAGGCACCAAAGAGGACAGGAAGCAAATTTTAAAATGCAAGTAAAGAATCTAGGTAAAATGAAACACAGAGATGAAAAAAAAATGAATGAAAACAAAACAACAACAAAGTGGAGCAGTGGTAAGCGTATAAGACAATATTGTGAGTTATCAAACATGTCATTGAAGTCACATAGGAGAAAAAAGGAAGAAATTAGACTTGGAAACTCCAAATTTAATAATTATTATAAACTCTTAGATAAAAGAATGAGCTTTACACTAGAAACACACAGCATAACATAATCAAATTCTTGTAAAGAAGTACGAAGGTAGCTCTCTTTTTTTTGGGGGGGGGGTTCGGTCGTGGGGCCTGAACTCTGGGCCTGGGCGCTGTCCCTTAGCTCTTCAGCTCAAGGCTAGCACTCTAGCGCTTGAGCCATAACACCACTTCCGGCTTTTTTCTTTTTGCTTATGTGGTGCTGAGGAATCAAACCCAGGGCCTTATGCATGCAAGGCAAGTGCTCTACCACTGAGCCACCTTCCCAGCCCTGAAGGTAGCTTTCTTTAGGGGTTAATATTGAGGTTTGGTGTTTGAACTCATGGCCTCATGAGTGCTAGAGAGTTGCTCTACCATTATCCCTGTCTTAGCCTTTTCAGCCTTTTTAAAGTTATTTTTTCAGATAGGGTCTCTGCTTTTTGCCTGGGGCTGGCCTCAGACTGTGATACTTTTGATCTTTGCCTTTGGAGTAGCTTGGATCACAGGCACAATTCACCATATTTGGCCCAAGAGGAAGTCTTAACAGCACATAAAGTACAGGAGACAAATAAAACCTAAGACTACCCAAAGTCTTGTTCTCAGAAATAATACAAGCCAGAAGAAGATAAAATGACATCACTAAAGTGCTTGAGACTGGAGAGTAACCACAACTTTGCTCTTAGAATTTTATGTCCAGTAAAAACATCCTTCAGAAATAAATGTAAAAATAAAGTTTTTTCCAGCAAGACAGAGCAGAGAGAATTCACTGTCAATGAGTTTACTGTAAGAAATGTTGAAGAAAGTTCTTCTGGAGGTAGGAAAATGGCACTGGGTGGAAACCTGTGTTAAGGAAAGGAATAAAGGGCCTAGGAAATGAAAACGTGGGAGGGTATCTAAAGGGCATTTTCCTATTTTTTTATACTTCTCTCAAGGATATCAATAACTAGATGAGCTGAATACTTCACTTAAAAGATGAAGGTCAGATTGGATTTTTTTTTTTGGTTGGTTGTGGGGCTTTGCCAGGGAGCTGTCCCTGAGCCCTTCAGCTCAAGGCGAGTGCTCTACCACTTGAGCCACAGCTCTTCTTGGGGTTTTCTGGTGGTTAATTGGAGATAAGAGTCTCACGGACTTTCTTGCCTGGGCTGGCTTTGAACTGCGATCCTCAGATCTCAGCCTCCTGTGTAGCTAGGATTACAGGCATGAGCCACCTGTGCCCAGATGTCAGACTGGATTTTTAAGAGCAATTATATGGCTTCTATAAGAAACCTTCTTTGACTAAAAATAAGTTAAAAGATGAAGTAAATAGTAAAAGATCTAATATAAAAATTAATTATAAGTATGCTGGAGTGGCCATTTTAATATGAGTCAAATTCCAGTGGAGAATCTTTGTGCACTAGAGAGAGCATTTGTAATGATTAAGGAAATAATTTATCAAGAAAACACAAAATCCTAACAACAGAGCTTCAAAATGCAAGAAATAAAAAGTGACAATGAAAATGCACCAAACTGACAATGATAGCTGGGCATGATCACAATCTTCCCCCAGTAACTGTAATAAAAATAGACAAGAAACAAACACTGATGCAAACACTAGAACACTACTGATTCGATCATGCTGCCATGTATAGAGGATTCCATCCCACCACAGCAGAATACCTAGATCTTTTCAACTAGACGTGGAAAAATCCACCCTGACAGACCTTGTGCTGTGCCTATAAAATAAGTCTCCATGTACTGCAAAGGACCAAAATCATGAAAAGTATGTTCTCTGGCCACAAGGGGATTAAATTAGGAAATCAAGAGCAGACAGACCTGCACTCCATTGCTAATAATGTCTTGTTCTTAGGGACAGACCCTGCACTGGCTCTGGGGGCCTTCTCTGTCCAGCGACAAACATGTTGTGTCTTATTAGTACTTCCATCAAATAGACTGTTTGAAATGGCTAGGCTGTGCCTGCCAAGTTCACGTTCCCTGCCCCTGCGGAGTTTCCAGCATCTCATCTCTCTGAGGGAGAGTCATGAGGCCCGTTCCCCTGCTGACCACAGAGCAGGTCTCAGGTATGAACCAAAGCCTGCAAGTGTGATGTGGAGACTTGATGTGTGGGGTCTCCTGGCCCAGCTCTGGCTGCCCACACTCTCTTCACTCCTTCCTGCAAGCAGGTCTTAGAAGCAGTGAAGTCCTGAAGTCTTTTTTCCCCAGCAGTGGGCTGAAGCCCAGGCATGAGAACAAGCATGTCCTCAGGAGAAAGAGGATTCGTGAGTCAGGCTAGGCCTGCTGGAATCCTGGCAGTGGGCAGACTTCTCATATCATCTGCTGTTCTGCTGGTCCTTTGTGTGACATTTCATGGACTGCCATTCATTTGTTTAGTTATTTTTTTCCAGAAGACTCAGGATATCTCTTGAAAGCCACTGCTATATTTTACTCATTTTTGTGGGCTGCAGGAATAGGAGGCTGGGGAGGGAGGGGCGCTTTGGAGATCCAGAGGAGAAGACTGGGGTTATTTTAGGGAAGGCAAATACATCAGAAGATTGAGTCATTACAGGAGGGAGCTACGGTGTAGTAATGTTCATAGAAGCAGCCAGAGCAAACTCTGCCTCTTACCGGCTGTGAGATGTTAGCAAATTTCTTATGTCTCTGTGCCTTAGTTTCTTTAACTATAAAACAGGGATGAAAATATATACCTTCTACAGGTATTCTAAGCACAGTAGGAACACACACACACACACACATACACAAGCATGCACATACACACACAGACACTTTCATCTCATTTAATCAAATAATATTTGTAAAATGCCTAGAACATACTAAGCACATACAATAGGAGCTGCCACAATTGTCTCCAAAGCCATGTTGATAGTTAAAAATAATGAGTCCTCTGCTGAAGGGTCAGGGAAGGCAGGGAGTGAAGTAGTGAAGTCTACCTTTTACTCAGGAGGCTGAGGTCTGAGGATCACGGTTCAAAGACAGCCCAGGCAGGAACGTTCTGAGACTTTTTTCTCATTAACTACCCCAAAAGCCAGAAATAGAGTTGTAACTCAAGTGGTAGAGTGCTAGCTTGAAGCAAAAAAACTCAGGAACAGTGTCCAAGATCCTGAGTTCAAGCCTGAGGACAGGCAAAAATAAAAGAATTGTAAAAGGAGGGGCCTGAAAGAGAGCCAGTGGAGATTGTTTTAAAGCTTGCTTTGGGCTGAGGTATGGAGAGGAACTTGAGACAGTCTACATTGCTGTCATAGGCAACTGGATGCTACCACGGTCTGCCGGGAGATGAAAGTAGCCTCTTTGCAGTATTGTTCTCAGTCCGTGGTTCTCAGGGAAAGCACATTTTTCTCCTCCAAACAGGCCCTTCTTTGCTTGCATTGGTGTCCCCTGAAGACAAACCTACCCCTTAAAGCTACCTATACATTCTGAAGCCTGAACATACTTTCTAAATATAGTAGCCAGATGATTACTTAATTTAGCTAGAAATGGCAGATTGTTGACAAAGAGTCCCTGCTGAGTTCCAATGCTTTGAAATGCAGCTTTTATAAAGCAAATCATATCTGAAGAAATGACAAACAATGCCATTTGCTTCATATAGTGACATAATATTTAGCTCTGTCACTAGAGTCTAATTGCCTTATTTTCACAATGTTAGCATGCTATTGATGAATCAAGATTATCTGCCAACAAGGCCATTCTGCTGCAGGGGGCACAGCGGTGGCAGAGAGTGGAGCTTTTCAGAAAGGAAATGTCCTCCTACTCAGATGTACCTGCCTTCTGCTTGTCAGCCTTTGATGACCCTGATGGTGTGGACTGAGTTCATAAATTCAATTGATCAGGTAGGATTGTTTAATTGACTCCCTATTTAATAAATACTAGATTAAGAGGTAAAAGCAATTCATTTCACACAGCCAGAACTGGGAAGGAACCTACAAGTAGAAATGCGATTATCATTTTGGAAAGGGTTGTGGGTATTCAAATTAACCTTGCCCCACTTTGCCAGTTCTCACACAGGAAACATGTCCTCCCTGGTGTCTTCTTCATCCAGATTCAGGCCTGGATTTTTTTTATGAGAGTATGCCTCATTTCTCACTCATTTCAGACATACTGGAATATCAAAGGGTTAAGAGAGCCTGACTCCAGCTGGCTTAAGCAAAAAGAGGAATGACAGCTGACAGACCTAACCAGCCCAGGTGTACATCTCTCTCATCCTTCAGATCTGCTTTCCTAGTGGGAGTTCCATGGATCTGAGTTGCCCAAGGGTAGCATCTGTTCAGTTCTAGGAACCAGTGAAGAGGAAATGTACTTCCTGTCAATGCTGAGGAGGCCCTCTGATTTGTTTGGCTTGGGAGATGGGATAAACCACCCAGTTTGGCCAGGCCTGGGTGGCCACTGGGTCACCTGAGGTGTGTAGCTGGGTGGGAAGGGAGGTGGGCTTTCCAAAGCCATCCTGATGACTGAGTAAGTCACCAGGGACTGAGGGAGAAGGGATCTGAAAGAAGGACACCCAGGAAGGCAAAAGAGATGGTTATTCAGCCTGTCACAGCATGCTGAAAAGAACTCAGGAAGGCGTAGAGAGCTTAGGGGCTTCTGAAAAAGAGGAGATCTTGGGTACAACAAAGCTTTGGAAGCCAGGGACATCTGAGAGGACATGTAAAAGATGGGTAGAATTCATCTGGTTGAAGAATGCTCTCTCTGTGAATATCCTTGTATAAAATTAAATTCTTTAGCCATCTATTCGAAATGTGCATGGTTAGAAGGGGTGACAGTATTCAAAAAGAAAGGTACTCATTGTCTGACTTATGAAATGGTAACCCTTCTGTACATCACCTTTATAATAACAATAAAAGTATTTAATAATTTAAAATATATGTGATTTAAAAAAAAACAAGTGAGGCTGTGTGCTGGTGGCTCATGCCTATAATCCTAGCTACTTAGGAGACTGAGATCTGAGAATCATGGTTTAAAACCAGCCTGAGACTCATATCTCCAATTAATCACAGAAAAATCCAGAAGTGATGCTGCGGCTCAAGTAGTAGAGTGCTAGCCTTGAGCAAAAGGAGATCAGGGACAGTGCCCAGATGCAGAGTTCAAGCACCAGGACCAGCAAAAAAAAAAGAAAGGAAGAAAAGAAGAAAGGAAGAAAGGAAGGAAGGGAGGGAGGGAAGGAAGGAATGAATGAAGGAAAGAAGGAAGGGAGGGAGGGAGGGAAGGAAGGAAGGAAGGAAGGAAGGAAGGAAGGAAGGAAGGAAGACAAAAGAAAACAAAAACAAACAGGTGAGTGGGTTAAACACTAGCCCTCTAGATTTACTCTCTGGCCAAGGCACTGTCTGTTGGAGTCTGAGTGGTCAGGGATCATTTCTCAGTAAGCAACACTCTGTGAACACATTGAGTGAATCTTGACTCTTCTGGTTCTTTGCTCATGCTCAGGCTTGCCCTGTTTGCCTGAGTTGTGGCAACCCCTTCGTTGAACACCTTGGGTCCCTTTGTAGTCGATGCTGGATAGCATATAGCAAGCATCAATCTCCTTTTTTTTTTTTTAATTTTATGAGACCATGTCAGACTTCTACTTTGCTCCAATTTCTAATGCACATGGTTCCTCCCCTCTTAATCAAAAGCAATACATATTTATACCTCAGATTGTTGCCAGAAAATAAATCCCAAACTTCCTTGTTCTAGTAAATCCCAGTGAGGCAAAAGGTAGCATCAGAGGGTTTCTTAAAATTACACATGGTCCTGACATCTCAATTAATAGTAGATAGGAATAATGCAAAACAAAAGGAGCTATGTGCTTTGACCAGAGAGAATGCAATAATATCTCCTTAGAACTGCTTCTGCTGAGCAGCATGTTGAGGTTATAACATCAGCTCTGTGCTCAACAGTTTTCTGGTACTATAACCAAATACCTGAGATAGTTCATTTACAAGGGAAAACAGTTAGCCAGCATTTCCAGAGATTCTGCTCTAAAACCGGGTTAACCCATTGTTTTGTTACAAGGACACCAGTTGGTTGGGTAGGCATGGCAGTGCAAATTGCTTACTGCAAGGCCAGGAAACAAAGAGAATGAAGAAGGGGCCAGAGTCTCACAATCCTCTTCAAGGACACACCAATGACCCAATGATCAATGACTTTCCACTAAACCCAGGCTACTAAAGTTTTCACAGCCTCCCAGTAGCACCAGCCTAGAGACCAAGCCTTTAACACACAGGTCTTTGGGGAGACATCTCCAAACCATAGCAGCTGCCTGAACAGAATGTCTGAACTTTGCTCCTGAGTTATGCCTCGGATATTCTCCTGAGCTGTTTGCATCGTAAACCATTGCAGGGGAATGCTTTCCTAGGAAAACTGTTCTTTGGGGGAAAGAAAACTATTTTTTTTGTTTAGTTCCTTTCAGTTCTTTCCTTTAAAAAATAAGTAGGAGATTTATTGAATCTTTTAGGGGCATATTTCTCTTGACTGTTTTGGAAAGTTGGAGATAAACTTGTTCACTTACAGCAACCACATGAAGTATTATGAAACAGTTTTACAAACGAATCTTACCCTATATGTACTTTTCTTTCCCCATCTGTACTTTTAGATAAAATTTTTTAAAAATCTTATTTATCCTAACTTTGTTTTCTTTATGTGTGTGTATGAGAGAGAGAGAGAGAGAGAGTGCGAGCGGGGGCTTGAACTAAGGGCCTTTCATTCTCACTTGGCTTTTTTGTTCAAGGCTGGTGCTCTATTACTTGAGCTATATCTCTACTTCTGGCTTTTTGCTGGTTAATTGGAGATAAGATTCTCATAGACTTTACTATGCAGGCTGGCTTTGAACTGTGAAGCTCAGATCTCAGCCACCTGAATAGATAGAATTATGAGAATGACCAGTGCCTGGTCAACCCTAAATATGTTTTTTAAAAAAATTAGATAGATGATGTACAGGGGGGTAATAGTTACATAAGTCAGGCAACAGTACATTTCTATTTGAATAATGTCACTGCTTCCCTTGTTCTCTTCCAGTTTTTCCCTCCCATCTAAGTATTTTTTTAAAGCCATTGTAAATCATTTTTGGAGGTTTGGTATAATAAATAAATTTATTTCTTGAAGTGATATACTTAATAGCCATTTAAAAGTTGAATGATCCATGAACACACCCTGATGCCCACCCATAGTTTATAGCAATGAATTCTATTAATAATAATAATAATATAATTGACTGCACCATTGCTCTTGTTGAACTTTTTGCATGATGTCCTGATAGAAGAAAATCTATAGTCAGAATGGAGGCAATGTATTTTGGAGGCGTTCAAAGAAGTTTGTGTTAAGGGAAAAGATCTCCCTTACTAAGCACGTTATTTCTCACTGCACAACTACTATTTTGGATGACACAAATGGAGGGAACCAGCTAAGGCTCCAGGCTGTGACTATGAAGCCAGAGATAGCTGTGGCCTTTGTGATTAAATGCAGACCTCTGAAGGAGATGCATAAAATACCCTAAAACCCAGCAATGAACATGGTGCCTGGCAGTACTATTAAGAGTCTTAGATAGGCAGCAAGATTTAAGGGTCCTCCTGCAGAGAATATCATTTTGTTGTTGTTGTTGTTGTTTTGTCAGTCATGGGGCTTGAATTCTGGGCCTGAGCACTGTCCTTCAGCTCTTCAGCTCAAGGCTAGCACCTACCACAGGGCCACTTCTGGTTTTCCGGCAGGTTTTATTGAAGATAAGGGTTTCATGGCCTTTCCTGCCCAGGCTGGCTTTGAACTGCCTATCCTCAGATCTCAGCCTCCTGAGTAGCTAGGATTACAGACGTGAGCCAACACCAGGCTAATAGTACTGTTTTGATAGGTCTAGGATGCCTTGTTGGATTTGGGTTTAGGCTTAGGATATCTCTGAGCCTGGAAGTTTCTGTTGGTGCAATAACACAGCCCAGTTTCAGAAAGGTCTTAAAATAAACCCTCTTCCTCCCATTTCTGTCTAACCACAAAGACTGTGATTAGCTTTGTTTCCAGTACAGAAAAAAAAAACTACCAATTCTTTTCTGTATCTAGCAAACTGGAGTTTTTAATCTAAGGATCAGAATCCTTCAGATTAATTGTACAAAAAAATTATTTCTATTGACCCTCTTTCTCCTTGGAGTTGTTCTGGTTCATAAATGGCCCCCAAAATATATCATAATGTCTGTATCTAATGATTTGCATGAGTAATAAAGTCTTCCACAAGTAAACAAGCTCTTTTTTTTATTTTTTGCTATTTGCGAACTTCATTGCTATTATAAAATCAATGTTTTGCAACCAGGTAGGGCTGTCCACCAACAGATCAGGAATGCTACCTGGAAGTCTGTGCTGTCTCAGATGTGGGCTTCTATTTGGAGGACTGGGGGAGACATGTGAAGCATATTCATTTTCTAAGACTGCTGTAGCAACTTGCCCCAAATTTGGTGGCTTCAAACCATAGGAATGTATTGTTGCACAGTTCTGGAGGAGAGAAGTCAGAAATCAAGGTGTCAGCCAGGCCCCACTTCCTGCAAAGGCTGTAATAGAGAAAACTTCCTTGTTCTGGCTTCCAGCAACTCCAGGCATTCTTTGGCTTGTAACTGTATCACTCCAGTCTCCACCTCTGCTTTCATTCCGCCTTCTCCTCTGCATCTGTCTTCTTTTCTTTCCCATAAGGATACTTGTCATTGGACTTTGACCCACTTGGATAATCCAGGATGATCTCATCTCCAGACCCTTAGTTGAATCTACAAATAAGCTTTTTCTAACTCAGGTCACATTCTCAGTTCTGAGGGTTAGAATGTGGACCTGTCTTTTGGTGGTCACCATTCCACAAGCACAGAGAAGGTTATGGATGCATCTATAATTTATCTTTCTAGTTTCTCCCAAAGAAGATGTTCAGAAGAGACACCAAACACAGTGTTCCACCAGACTTTCAAAGGTTGAAATACATTAGCTGGTCTCGTTAGACGTGCCTTTCTGATTCGAATATGTAAGTCACTAAGGGAAAAATACCACTCAATGCCCTGTGCAGAAATCTATCATTAGATTTTCAGGAACATACTTATTTTATTGTACTAGAAGAAAACTAAATGTGTGTGTGTGTGTGTGTGTGTGTGTGTGTGTGTGTGTGTGTAAAATAAGCACTAATACATATTTCTTTTGAATTAGGTTGCTATTTTTTATTTTATAAACCAACAACTTATTTTCTTAACTTTGTATCTAGGCTTAAAATCCTCTCTCTCTCTCCCTCTCTCTGTCTCTGGTCTAAGACTGGGACTTGAACTTATTACCTGATGTGTTTTGCTCAGTGTTCTCTACTAAATGAGCCATGCCTCCAATCTCTTAAAACCTTAGCTCTTCTTCTAGCTTTAGCTCCAATGAAGTTCTATGGGTTCCCTATTAAGTGCTAAAACTTCCCTGTTGTTTACTTTAGAGTACACATAGCTATTCCTTCTTTTCTCTGTGATAACACTATCATATTATAGTTGATTTCCTAGCTGCCCTCTGTCTTTCTCTTCCCAAGTTCTGCTATGTCCAGGTCAATAGCTTCCTCTGGAGTAGGCAGCTCTCCAGCTTCCCCAACCTGCTTCTATACAGTCCATGTCTTTGAAGACTCTGATAAGTGTGAAAACTTATGCTTCTATACAGTCCATGTCTTTGAAGACTCTGATAAGTGTGAAAACTTAAACCAAACTGGTAGGTTTTGGAAGGTAGGTTAGAGATGAAATAAGAACTTGGGAAGAGGAAACAACTAACTGAGTAAAACAACAAAATCTCTTCTGAAGATGAGGTAAAAAGACCATTTCTGAGTATTATTTCTATACCACCTTCCTGGGCTAAAAGCTCAAGCACAAAGCTTATAAGGATTCTAGGGAGCAATCCTCAGGGAAGCTTTGAAAATGTCAACTTGAGGTCTTATCTAGGTAACCAGATTAATTCTTAGTTATCTTCCCTCCCTCTCCTTCCTTGTTCCCTCCCCTTCATCCATCCCTCCCTCCTACCTTCCTAACCTCCTTTCTTTCTTCCTTCCTTCCTTCCTTCCTTCCTTCCCTTCTTCCTTCCTTCCTTCCTTCTTTCCTTCCTTCCTTCCTTCTTTCCTTCCTTCCTTCCCTCCCTTCCTCCCTCCCTCCCTCCATCTCTCCTTTTCTTCTTTCTTATTTTTTTTGGGGGGGATCCAGTCGTGGGGCTTGAACTCTGGGCCTGTAGGCGCTGTCCCTCAGCTCTTCAGCTCAAGGCTAGCGCTCTACCACTTGAGCCACAGCACCACTTCCAGCTTTTTTCTTTTTGCTTATGTGGTGCTGAAGAATGGAACCCAGGGCCTCAGGCATGCAAGGGCAAGCGCTCTACCACTGAGCCACCTTCCCAGCCCCTCTTTTTTATTTCTTGAAACAGGGTCCAGACAAGTCCAAACTGGCCTTGAACTTTTTAACCTTCATGCCTCAAACCTCCAAGTGCTGGAATTACAGGTGTGTGCCACCATGTCCAGCTTTTAGTTCTAGCTCTTAGCTCTCAGTATTTCTCAGGCTTGGAAGAAAAGACAGAAAATAATTTGATGAGGATATTTCAAAAAGACATTTACATTTTATGCTTATATCCCTAGTTTAAGATCTAGGTACTGGGCTGATATAGTAGCTAGTGCCTGTAATCCTAACTATTCAGAAAGTAAAGTTCAGGAGGTTTGCAGTTTGAAGCCATTCCAGGCAGAGTCAGCCAAGAAAAATCTCAACCAACAAGGTGGACATGGTGGTGCATAAATATGATCCCAGTGACTTAGGAGGTATAGGTAGGAAGACGGAGGTCCCAATCTGGCCTGGGGAAAAAGGCAAGACCCTATCTGAAAAATAGGTAAAACAAAGAAATGTCTAGGGATGAGGCTCAAGTGTTAGAGTACCTGCCTACCAAGCACAAGGCCCTGAATTCAAACTCCAATGCTGCCAGACAAAACACTACAAAACAAGAACCCCAAACCCCCTACTTCTTTACCCAATTTGAGACATAAACATCATTAAGTGAAAGGAAGACAAGCCATTAACAAATATTCAAGGACTCCTTGAAACAGACAAGAACCAAGTTTTCTCTTTGCTCCAGATCTGATCAAAAGATTTTCCTTCTTATTTAAAAGAAAGGATCATCCATCTTTCCTTAAAATATGGACATTTTTTAAGACTCTCGGGTTGAAGGTCAATTTGAAGGATCAGATGGAGACAGCAAGCAGGCTGAGATAAGAGTTTCCCAAGCTATCCATCACTTGAATAAAAGCCCAGCAGCAGGTATTGATCTGATCCTGTAGACAGGTTGAAAGGAGAAGGTAAGGTCATAGCATCATGGCTACACAGGAACCTTAGAACGATGAGGTCGTGATGAACTGGCAGACACCAGGGCAATAACAAACATTACGGGCTAGCTGGGAAAGATACTCATGAGACTCAAGTAGGAGCTTCAAAGCTTGCTGGTGCCTTACTACCCTGAGAATCAAGGAACTGAAAATGGAAGGCAGCGGCTTGGCTTTCCAGGCCTTGAGGACAGGACTAACCTTAGCAGTGAGTCACAACACAGGAGTACCCTCCAAAGCCTTAAGTGTCATCTTACTGGGATGACCACCGAAGAGAAGAAGTTAGGCATTCCTGGCTGGTAGTTAGGGACAGAAGATGTCAGCCAACAATGACAAAACTACCTGCCTTGTTCCCATCAGGCCTCTGGCCCTGCACATGCTCCTTCAAGGCTGTGGCCCATGCATGACAGGAGTTCTTTCAGTGCCCATGCATGGAGGTGGGGGTTCCAATCCCAAGGACACTTTGGTACTCATGCTCTGTGGCAGAGGAACCAATCGCAAGACTCACATCAACACAAGACCATCCCTTTGGCCAGTTGGACAGGAGCATGCCCTTGGGGGTATTGGGGGAGGAGAACTGAGGATCCCCTTTCTACAGGGCCCTGAGAGAAACTGTGTCTCAGGTTCACGGTCCTCGCCTTGCAACAAGGAGTCTGTTTCGTGGTTACACTTTTCGCTCTCAAGCCTGTTCTGTCTGCTTTAAATACTTTCCCCGCTTTAGAGGGTGGAGAAAATGAACCCAAACCCTAGACAGTATCACTGCCACAACCAGATGGCCAAATCTGCAACGAAGCTGGGGTTATTTTTCTTTCCTCCTGCTCTTCCTGCCTTTCAGGACTTTCTCTCCTTCTGTAGAAGCTTCCACTTCCTGCTCACTAACTTTTGAAGTTTCCTCTTAGTCTACTTCCCTCCTTACTTTGTCCCCAAACAGGGTAGCAAATACAAACACAAACTCACATGTGAAACGTCAGTGTTACTTTCTTGATTTTTCTACAGTTTTTTTCTTCATTTCTAATGTGCCTCACTACTGTACTGAAGTGGCAAAAATTCCACCATTCATTTATACTCAGCTGAAGATTTATCCTTTCCAGGACCTCCTTACACACACACACACACACACACACACACACACACACACACACACACACACACACACACACACACACACACACAATCTCTGCAAAGCTAAGATCCTGCACAAATCATTCTGCCTTTTACGTCATTTGAGGGAAGAGCTGGAGAAGGTGATCATCCTTAAACTTGTAAACACTGTGACTTATGCCTGGGTCTTTTGGGGGATAATATACAGGCAAGGAAAATACAAGGCCTGAGAGTAGTCTCTGAGGACTGTTCAAAGCCTGGATCCTTTCAAAAGCAAGTCTCAGCAAGGGGAAAGGGAAAAGGACCTGGTTAGAAGGGATAGGATGCAGGATGGAGGGGCAATGGGAAGCATGTTGGCTAATACTTCCAAAATGGTGACCTGTAAGAAATCAAAAGCCTACAATATTTGAACCTATTCTACAGATCTGTTTGTGACTTCTGTCTTGCTGTAATTCACATCTTTGTTATTATTATTTGTTATTATTGTTTTGTTTTATCTTTCTCCTATTTAACTACCTAAGAGAAGGTACCCATGGTCCACCTCTCCATTCTTTTTTTTTGGGGGGGGGTCCGGTCGTGGGGCCTGAACTCTTGGCCTGGGTGCTGTCCCTCAGCTCTTCAGCTCAAGGCTAGCGCTCTACCACTTGAGCCATAGCGCCACTTCTGGCTTTTTTCTTTTTGCTTATGTGGTGCTGGGGAATCGAACCCAGGGCCTCAGGCATGCAAGGCAAGCGCTCTACCACTGAGCCACCTTCCCAGCCCTCCACCTCTCCATTCTAACCCTGCTCTTTTACCCTCCACAAATTGCTGCAATTATCCTCCACTGAATGTATATTTCCATGGGAGAAATAAGTGAACGTCACTATTGATGGATGCAGATTCATTCTGACAAACAAATCTTATACCTCTCCTGTCATTCCTGCCAGAGCTATGCCATGACAGTTATTGTGGAGATCAGAAGCTTGCTCTTTATAAGTTGCACATTTTTAAATACAGTCAAAGATTTGTAATTTTTTGTCCTTTAAAACATCTTTTATTGTGGCCAAACACATATAACATTTACCATTTTAATTACTTTTAAGTGTACAACTTAGTTGCTCTAAGCATATTCATATGGTTGTGCAATCATTGCCACTATCCATCTCCAGAACTTTTCTTCAGCCAATAAAACAATAACCCCACATTATCCTTTCCTTAGGTACATTCTATGAACTCCATACAAATGGCATCATGTAATAGTTGTCTCCAAACGTCTGGCTTATTTTACTTAGTATAAATGTTTCATGGTTCATTTTATAGCTGCTGTCAGAATTCCCATCTTTTGAAGTATGTGTGTGTGTGTTTGTGTGTGTGTGTGTGTGTGTGTGTGTGTTGCTGAAGATCAAACACAGGGCCTTTCTCATGGTGGCAAGTGCTCTACCACTGAGCTCTTTCTTTTTAAAAAAGGACTTATTCAACCAGGTACTGGTGGCTCATACTTGTAATCCTAGCTACTCAAGAGGTTGAGGATTTATCTGAGGATTGCAGTTTGAAGCCAATCTCAGGTGGGAAAGTCTGTGAGACTCTTACTCTAATTAACTACCCAAAAAGTTGGATGTGGAGCTATGCCTCAAGTGGTAGAAGGCTAGCCTTGAGCAAAAGAGCTCAGGGACAGTGCCCAGGCTCTTGGTTCAAGCCCAGGAGCAGCGTGTGTACACATGCACACAAAGAAAGAGAGAGAGAAAGAGAGAAGGGAGGGAGGGAGGGAGGAAGCAAGCAAGGAAGGAAGGAAGGGAAAAGAAAAAGGAATAATTTATTTTCCATTGCACATGTATAATTTTTGCTTTGCAAATTCTGTTTATTCATTCATCAGTGGATATTTGAGTTGTTTTTATGTTTTGGCTCTTTTGAGTAAGGCTGCTATCAACATGGATGTACAGGCTTCTGTTCAAATCCTGCTTTCAATCCTTTAGAAGACACTGTTGGAAGTGGACCTGCTGTTTTATATAATAATTCTATGATTTTTTAAGGACCTGCCATACTATTTGTCATAGCACTGTTCCATTTTACATCATCACTAGATATGCACAAGAGGGCCAGTTTTTCCATGTCTTCACAATACTCATAGGTTTTGATTTGTAGCTCCTTAATGATCTGTGACATCATGCATCTTTTCATAGTTTACTGGACATTTGTATTATATACTTTCTTTGGAGAAATATCTAATCAAGTCTCTTGCCCATTTTTAAATTGGGCTGTTTATTTTTGTTGTCAATGGCTTAGAGGAGCTTTTATAGTCTAGACAATCTCTAATCCAATAGGTGACTTGCAGATATTTTTTTCTATTCATTAAATTTGATAAAAGTCCAATTTATCAACCTTGTTTTTGCTGTGGTTACCTATGTGTATGGTGTCACATCAAAGAAATTACTATGAATGTCATGAAACTTACACCCTGTGCTTTTTTCCTAAGAAGTGATTTTTTTTCTTTTTCTTTCCTTCTTTTTTTAAAAACAGTTTTAGCTCTTACATTTAGGTCTTTGATCCATTTTGAATAATTGTTTTTATTGTATACTTAAGGGTCCAACTCCAGTCTTTTTCATATTGATATCCAATCTTCCCAGCAATATCTGTTGAGAAGCATTTTTAGGTATTTTAAATGTTTGTTACACACAAGTCTGCCTTCTTAAACAGCATATAGAAGAGATTAAATTTTTTTATAGTTCTCATTCATAGCTAAGATCACTAACTTGTGTTCTACAATGTATATGACACCTCTGGGGGGTTTTCTCCACTAGCCTCCTCTGACTGCTGGAGTTTGTTTGTTCTTCTCTAGGCTTTCATTGCTTTTATTTGTCCCTCTTTATAATCTAACTGTTGACTCTCAACTTTTGGCTATTATGTCTCCTTCACAGAGAGATGTCCTCCTCATTTGTTTCTATAGTATAGACTAACAAACTGAGAGCCAAACCTACCAGGAATTGTATATAAACTTTAAGTCAGTATTCTCTAAAGAAACATCTGGGGAATTCATGAGTAGAACAAAGGGAGTGATGTTCTATGAAAGGACTTTATGTGAGCAATTGACCTTGCTAAGACACTACTGTCACTTATGTTGAAGTCTTTATCTATGTTTGATGTTTACATAATTGGGCTGTACTCTTTGGTGTGTTGGGAAATGTTTAAAACCCAGCTCTCTAGGGCAGAAATAGAAGCTTTGATTTATAGAGGCTGCTAATTTTCATGGAACAAATACTGTCACTATGGCCAATTTCAAACTACAATGGGACATCACTGGAAGTAGAAATCTACAATGTGGTAGATCATCATTACCAAATAGGGATAATTCTACTCATTAATAAGAGCATGGCTAATAGTGAAAGAATTAGAAATTGAAAGGTTTTGAGCCAGGACACTGGTGGCTTACCCCTGTAATCCTTGCTACTCAGGAGGCTGAGATCTGAAGGTCATGGTTTAAAGCCAGCCCAAACAAGGAAAGTCCCTTAAGACTCCAATCAACCACCAGAAAACTGGAAGTGGTACTATGGTTCAAGTGGTAGAGTTGAAGAGCTGAGAGACAGTGCCCAGGCCTAGAGTTCAAGCCCCATATCTGACTAAAAAAAAAAATTGAAAGGTTGTGAGACTCTAGTACCTTCATGATCATTTACCTTATTTATTTAATAGTAAATCTATACAACTTTAATTTTTTATTAAAAGGCACATTTAACAACTCGCTTACTAAATTCCTGAACATTTAACATTTAACCCTTGCAAGCTTGGACAAGCCAGCACCAGCTCACCTTTAGCATTACTCAACTACTGTGTACTGAAGATAATAAAGTCATAAAATTTATTCCCCAAAATTTGTGTAGCTGGAAGATGTAAACAGACATTGTAAAGGTTCAAATTGGCCAACAAATGACACACATGACCAGAAATAGTAACACTGGGATGGTATTTTGAGAATATTAGACAGGCTCAGTGGGAGAGGGGGAGACAAACAAGAAAAGAAGGAAAGGAAAATGTCATAAAATTCAATGCATATTCTATAAAATTAAGAAACAGGGAAGGGGAAGGGTTAGGAGGGATGGAGGAGAATGATAAAAGGGGTGACATTGGTCAAGATGCATTGGATTCATAAACTGCTTTGTTGAATGGCAACTCCTTTATACAGCTACTTAAATAAAAGTGTATCTTAAAAAGAATATTAAATAGCTAAAATTTCTGAGTTCTTAACTTTGTGACAAGTACTATAAATTCTTTACTGCCATTACTTTGTTGAATCCTGATTAAATACTTAGGGGTAAGTATTATCTCCACTCTGTAAGCAAGGGACTAGAGGTTTGAAGTTCATGTACTCAAAGACCTGGCAGGTTTTGAGCCTGTACCTGCATGATTCCCATCTTCCTGAATTTTTTATTGGAAGTTCACAGCTCCTAGATGATGAGCAGTAAGCGGGGACTGAGAAGAGAATGATGTGATTGGGTGAGATGAAAAGGATTATGGTACAAGATGAAGCTACAGATACCTGTATGAACAGATCATTCAGACGTTCTAGGTAGAATTAAAGAGTTTGGGCTTAGTCAGAAGCACTGAAAGCCAGTCAGTGTGAGGATTTAGTTGTGGAAGGTTAAATGTTCCGCCTCCTGGATAAACTTTGTGTAAAGATGGTTTGGTGTAGCACAGTATAGTAAATAAATAACCATTAAATAAAGGATGTTAACAAGAAGTCCTGGTAGCCAGGGGTGGGTGAGGCTGGCTTCCATTTCCAATTTCTAGCTAGATGTATGGTGCCTCTCACTGAGGCAGGTAACAGCTCAGGAAAAGCAGACTGTACCAGAAATTAAGAGTTGAGTTTGGATTAGTTGACCTTGATGTTCCTCTAAGGGTTCCAAGAAAAGAATAATAGAGACATTGGAGACCCATGCCTTTAAGTTCTGGGAAGTTTGCATATATAACTTTAATTCTGATGTCTTCATTTTCTCTGTCCGCTTTCTGGGAATTTTATTAAATACATACAAGAGCTTCTAGTTTGACTTTCTAATTTTCCTTTAAAGAAAAATCTCAGCTCTTCTCCATTTTATTTTTATTGAAATTTATAGAAGAAACCCAATCAGACAGAATAACCCTGCTAAATTGTATTAATGTCCAGCTCTATGTCTTTCAGCTCTAAAGCAGTCTTTTTAATCCTCTGATGGGTACTTTTCTCCTTGCACCTTGGATTTGTTTTATAAATAAATTGTCTTCATCAGAAGTTGGCTTCTTTTTATTTTCTTCATGCTGTTTCTGCTCTATTGCTCCAATATTGTCTCTGCTTCTTTTTTCCTATTTACATATTTTCTTCTTTATCCTATGCTGGAGATTTTCCTTAACTGTTTGCTGACTTTTTATTTTATTATGCTGGAGATTTTCCTTAACTGCTTGCTGAGTTTTTATTTTATTTTTTAAAATTAAATATGGAAACAGCAACAACTGTTTGGAAAACCTGAAACCTGGAAAGGGGACAGGACTTACAATATAGCTGTTTCACCGTGAGAAGGTCCAACTGTAAAGGCTTTTTCCAGTAGGAGATTCCTAAATGCAGAGGGCTCTTCTGTGAGCCTCTTCAGTTTTCTTTAAAGGTCCTCCAGCCTCCTGCTGGAGAGACCTCACTGCTGCATTCCATTGGTAAGAAGAGGCCAAGGACTGAGTTGGGAGTTCCATACCCAGAATTTTACCTCATCTCTCTGTTTGAACTCCAAGCCTTACTGCTGATCTAAAGCCTCTTTGGTTCAATGTTTCTAAAAGGATCCTTGATTCTCCCACAGGAGCAGTGGTGGGAGGTGGGCATGGGCTAGGGAAGGCTAGAGAACTCCTTGTGAACATAACTCTAAGAGTTCTTATTTGAAATTTTCTCTGCTCTGGCTATTACCAGTTCTCCAATCTATTTTCATTTTTCAATTTTTTTCCTCTCAGTTCTCTCTCTCTCTCCATCTCCTTCTCCCTCCTTTCTCTCTCACCTGCTTCTCAGTCTTACTTGTTTCTCTCTCCTCCTCTCCCTTTCTTTTCTTGTATGTTAATGACCTTTCTATTCTTTTGGTGTCATTTTAGAAAAGTGTGGGCGATAAGAGGTAAGAAATTGGGGGGGAGGATTGGATGGGGGGACAGGGGAAGGATGGGAAGGGATGGGAAGGGGAAACAAAGGAGGAGGCTACAATGCTTGATAAGAAATGTACTCATTATCTTGCCCATGTAATTGTAACCCCTCTGTACAGTATTTTCACAATAAAAAAAAGAGGTAAGAAATTCATGTTATAATTTTGCCATATTTAACATGTATCTTTTTTTTTCTTTTTTAAGCTTTGAATCTATATAAAAAACTTTTAAGAGACAAGCTATAGATAGGGCTAATGGGGTAGTATTTAATGTATATGAATCACACTGACCAAAAACAAACAAGAAAGCTTTTCTGCCTACAACTTTCCAGTTTTGCTATTATAAGAGATGTTCTGCTAATTGATCAGACAATGCATATTTGCAGACAAAACACTGTAGGAAATACATTCTAAGAAACAAATATACCTTTAATTTTTTTAAACTCTGTTCAAAGGTGAGCTTCTTATTTGATGTGGTCATTTAGCTCTTGCAAGTGCATCTGAGACAAGGGTTTTGACAAGTGTCCCTTAATGTACCATCAAGTTAGGGGGATGGGACAGCATTTTGCTGGCATTTGAGGTGAGGTGCTCATTTGAAGACCTCTGAAAATGGTCAAGGGGCTGGAGTTGGGGGGCGGGGAGCACCAGGCTCCTATGGTGCTAGGCTGGATAAAAGCAAGAAATTAGCTGTCACCCACGCCAAAAGAACTGAAGTGACCTCAGCGAAAGCATGCCATTGTTCTGATTGAAGTGGAAAAGAAGGCTATGAAAGAGCTCCTACTTGGCATCTGAGCACCAGGCAGGCAAAAGCAGAAGGAAGAAGCATTCAGTGCCTTGAGAGCCGTTAACAAACTCTGAAAGGGAAAGAGAAGTGGGCAAAAGCTGAAAGTTGGATTCAAAGAAGAGAAAGAGCTTCCTACGCAGAGTGAAGAAGCAGTGCCTCTTGGTGTTCAAGAAAAAGAAATGATGATGTAAGTTATGGGTAGGAACTGGGTGAAAACAGTACTCCACAATTTTTATAGAAAGATACATCTAACATTCAATACATGGTGAAATACAATGGATTGTTTAAACAGCAATGTTTTAAAAATATAGTTTTGGAGCAAGGGAAGGGAGTGACATTGTCCAAAAAGAAATGTACTCATTACCTGATATATATATATATATATATATATATATATATATATATATATATACTCACATTCAAACTTCCTTTTAGGGGTAACTTAGCATATAGCCTTGGGCAGCCATTGGCTAAGTACAACCAAGGACCAAATTGGTTTACCTCCTCTCTTTATGCAGCCTATAAGTAGTGATGCTCATTTTTAGATAGGTGAAGAAAATCAAAGAGTGAATTATCATACATAAAAATGATAAGAAGCCCAAATTTCACTGTCCATAAAGTTTTACAAAAGCAAAGCCATCTATATTCATTCATTCTGTATTTTCTTCTTCTTTTTTACTCTTTTCATCATTTTTTATTTTATTGTGGTAGATTTACATGCCATTTACCATCTGTATTCAATCCATAGTCGACATAGTTAAACCTGCAGTGTTTCTTTCCTAATGTCACCATGGTTCTCACATAGGATCATTCTGTTTGATCAATGACTAGTCTTGATCTGACCTCTCTTGTAAGTTTCTTGTAGCACATTAACCTCCTGATGTATGTATACCCACTTGGTTAATCCTTTAACTCAAACTTTTCAACAAGGAACTAGCTACCTTTACATATCCCGGGGCATTGGTGGCTCATGCCTGTAATCCTAGCTACTCAGAAGGCTGAGATCTGAGGATCATAGTTTGAAGCCAGCCCAGGCAGGAAGTTTGTGAGACTCTTATCTCCAATTAACCACCCAAAAAACCCTGAAGTGGAGCTAGGGCTCAAGTGGTTGAGGGCTAGCCTTGAACAAAAAAGCCCAGGGAATAACTTCAGGCCTCAGTTCAAACCCCAGGACTGGCACAAAAAAAAAAAAAGAAAAGAAAAAAGAAAGAAACACAAATACCACCTGTTTTATTTCTTCCTTAGTATGAAATTTCTAAAAATGTACTTGGGATGATTAATATATATACTGTGTATATACCTATATATGTGTATATATACAGCATATATCTTAATATAGAGTATACATATAATATATATTATATGTGTATATATACACAGTATATACATACTATATATATATATATTAAAATATATATTTGGTTGTGACAACCTTTTCTGTCACAGAGCCTCCAAATCATGAAACTCCTTTGAGTGATAAGTTACCTTTTATCATTTGCCTCTAAATTAGACACTCAGCAACTTTCACTTGGTATCACAGTGAACCAAGGGTACTTGCCAATACCAGTCTTGCCTCATTGCAAGTTCCATTGTTTTAACAAAATTTGGTGGGAAACACAGATCTAACTTGGTATGAAAATTACCTAAAGACTGTTTCTTCTTCCTTGGCATTGGTTTCGAGACTAATGTAAGTCCAATCATCTAGGAAGCATTTAAAAAATGCAGACAAATGGGCTCAGCACCTACCTACAGGTCGATATGTTAACTCAGCCTGTATAATAGTTCTTACATATAATTTTTGTATCAGGCACCTCAAGCATTTGTTCTCGACTATTTGGCATTCATGAATAATTAATTAAATTATGGTCTTTTAAAGGTAAGAATACAAAAGAATAAAATCTTTCACCTAACTACTTAATAACAATTGGTGAGATTTTTATCATTCACAAGTATTTATGGTACACATATTTTGAAATTCTTTTATACCTAGTCTTTTTTGGACTCAGGCTATGATTTGATAACTCATAATGGCTTGCAAAACTTGAGTTCAAGTTTCCCAATCTAGCTTCATCTTAGCTGAAATAAACTGTATTCTAAATGTCAAATGAGGGCCTGTCATAGTGGGAGGGCCTCATTCAATCAAATAGGGCTCATCAGGGGCATGTGTTCCCAGACTCCTGTGTAAGGGCGCTGAGGGCCTTGGGATCCATGCCATTGTTCACCAGGGTTGTTGCTTTGTTAGATGGCGATAATTCTGTAATACCTTGCCCACATGGATGATCTATTTCTATAACATTCTGAGTAAGTCAAAAGTGATTTCTATTGTAAAAGAAATCACTCACTTTATCAGCATTACACAGGTGACTTGACCTTAAACTTAGGTAATTATAATAATGAAAGAGCTAATACTACATTCACAAGCATATGCAGGCCCTCTCTCATTGCCTATTGTCTAGAAACCATTATGCTCTGTGTAGCTCTCTTTCTGTTCTTCTGTTTCCTTGGACCCCTTCCAAGATTCAGTCTGTTATTATTTAAACCCTCTCTAAATGTTGGTATGTTGGTATTTTTGTACTCTGCCTTGTATGACTTATGGATTTTTTTTTCTCCTTCTTGGTGAGATATTTTCCATATCTATTCACAGGCATTATTCATCCCACATGCTGCAAATATAATGCCCACCTAATCAATCACCACTTCTGCATTTGAAAATAAAACCATTCTTTCTTTATTATATTAGGCAAATTAGTCAAATGAGTGTTTTCTAAAACTTGCTGCTTTTTTAGGGCCATTGGCTCCCAGCCGCTGTCTCTGTGGCTGTCTCCCTCTTTCTCTTCCTGTTTGCAAACAGTATCAATCCGCTCCCTGACTCTGTCATCTGCTTTGATGATCACATATCCTCCCTCGGGAGCACCCCCTTTCCAGGGAGGCCCAGTGTATGGCCTGAAATTGTTAGAAGCAGCAGATTACCTCTCCTTCCCTGAGATGGATTTAAACAAGGAAATTCTTCAATTTGGTGGGGTTTTACTTTCAGAAAGCACAACCACCATACAATCAATATTAATCACTGAAAATTACAAAATACCCATTGTTGATGGCTTGCTGGAGGCAGAGTAGTAAAAAAAGAGAAGGAAAAAACGTGCAGCAGCTTACGTCCTTAATTCTTTCCTTACTAGCTCTTTTCCTGCTTGCATTTTCCTCAATTTTTCCATTTTAGTTTAATTTTAAGAGAGATTCTTTTGTTTGAAGAAACCAGGGTCTTTTTGTGCCAATCCCTCCAACATTTTTTGTCAATTAAGCTGGGGGGAGAGGAATGGAGGGAGGAAAGAGAGAGAGAGAAAGAGAGAGAGAGAGAGAGAGAAGGAAATAGGGAGAGAGAGGGAAATAAAGAGAGAGAGGGAGAGGGAGAGAGAAATAGTGAAGCATCTGCCACTACGAGAAGTCTTTTGGAAGCCTGTTAAAGTGAGCTTTAACTATTATTCTGGCAAAGCAAATGGCTCTTAGCATCTTAGAATTGTGGTTCTTTCTAATATATGTGTTTATAAGCAATTAAACTCCAGTTTTAGGGAAGACTCACTAACAGCATACATTATTTTAATAGACATACAGTACTACTTTAAACTGTCTTTGCCATCTGCTCATTATGATTATAAATGCAAGAAGAACATATTTTACATTAGCATCAGAAACTAGCATGATATTAGGGACTGAAATGCCCATATATGCTCTTTGTACAATACCGAATGCATCTGTGCCATTTTCTTTTGCTTTCTACAATGCAAATCCGAAACAGAAGATACTTGTTCCTTGTGGACTATTTCCTTACATGGAAGATAATTTTCAGAAGGGAAATTCATTAGGAGGGGATTTTGACTTACTATTTAACCAGCTATGCTTTTAAGACTCTATGAGCACCCGTGTCTGGCTCTGCCTGGCCCTATTTGGCTATCTTAGCTTCTAGCTAATGAGGGAGAAAAAACAATACACCAAGGGCAGCAAATCGACTGTAATCTTCTTTAGTGTCCATCAGAGATACAATGCATAATGTATAATGAGGTAAGTGTTTCTTCTCTATAAATAAAATTTAAAATATGTGGGATGTACATGTATTGGTGAAATACTTAATACAGAGTTGAAAAGGATAGGCATATGCTGTGTTTTCATCTGCGTCTTTATGGCTGGATGATCTTTCTTTATGGAGAATAATGTCGTTCTAATGCTAGAAGAAGCAAGGATGGAGAGCTCAGTTCTATTTTGTTAGCCAGGCTAGTCACAGCCATTGAACAAACATATTTCTGTCACAAGAAATGGTAGAGACTTTCTTTTAAGGAGGATATCTTAGCTGAAGTCTGGCAATGCAGTCCAGAGGAGAAGATATTCAGGATGAGATAAAAGAAGTCCAGAAGTGATGCCCACTTGAAAGAATATTTCTCCTCCCTCAGCAACAATCAGTTTATCACTTGTGTAAACAGCTTATTTATGCTGCATTTCAGGCCAACAAATTTAAGATGAACAGAACCGTTCCCCTAGAGAATTTAAATGTATCTCAGGGCTTTTCCCCCATTTTGGTCAACTTTGTCAGTCTTGAATGATGAAGACATTCATGCGAGGCTGAGAAATGTGGCACAGAAGAGAAGATGAACATCTCATAAGCCAAAAGTGACCCATCTAATCAACTCTACCCACTATGTAAACAGCAACTACATGGACTGCCCCCAAGCGGCAGGACCTAGACCAGCAATGGTCCTAGAGGATTCCCAGAGGCAGAAAGCCAACAAGGTACGCCTGCATGATATTCTTTCTTTTATACTAGATTAAAACAACAACAACAAATCAATCAACAAACAAACAAAACTCTCAAACACTTAAATTTCTGGCTTGGAATATTCTATCCTTGTGATTCTGTGACAGAGGCTGGCTGACTTCCTTTGTGTTAAGGGCTGTACTTTTTGACATTCAGACTCATAAGTGTGTGCAATGAGCAACCTCAGTCTCAAGACCCAGTTCTTGAAAATCCTTCAAGTTCCTCCCTCTTTAGAAATGTACAGTGTCACCCATAGCTGCTCTTTGACGTCCTGCGTAGTCCTAGGTTCACAAGATCACAAGATTCATCTGGTGCATCCCCTTGCTGATCCTCCCCATTCTTCCTAGAACAGTGAGGGGACCTTTGGATCTCACATGCAGCATGTAAACGATCCCGGGGACACGCAGATCCTCTCTGGATGAACATCCCAAACTTTCACATTCTTCTTCAGCAATGCTTGTTGGTTTAGCTATCCACTGGGTGGCTTCTTTTCTGAGTTTCAGCAGAAAGCAAGACCTAAGTCCCCTCCAGGGCATCTGAGTTTCTATCACTTTGCCCTGTCTAGGGAACTAAGAGACATTGGGTCTTTTCTTATGGATCTAAGTAGTTTTTCGACCCCAGGCTTGTCACCTCCAAACTTCTCTGGCCTCTTTTCATGGGCCTGCCCTCCCCATCCTTCCTGCAAGAATCTTTCCCTGTCAATAGTTTTAGGAACATAGCTTGTGCAAGTACCCTGGATTCCCCTTACTTCCTATGATTAATTATAAACACTTTGCTCCTGTAATTTTGGGTCCCTGAACTCCATCAATCCTTTCTTCCTTCAACCATGTTTGGATCTCACAGATAAAAATGGCTTTCACAACTTTATTTTTTAAATAAGAAGAAATAGTGTTCTTTCCAAACCCAGGGCTCTGGTCCATCCTTTCCTAAAAGAAGGATTATATTCTCCAAGAGAAGGAAGTTTGCAGCACAGCAAGAATTTGGGGAAGGAGAGGTAAGAATTACTCCACATAATAGTTTAAAATAATATTTACTTCACACATATTAAGACCTAGTCCACATTCCACTGTTGCTAATCTCACTGATTAGAAATGATTTCTAACACCTATGAATACCTACAGCCCTCATTCCCGGCTTAGAGTCTTACCTGCAGCTATTTCTCCTTTAAGTCTCTAAAGATATTGTAATCCCACCATTCTGCACCTTGCTTGCGCACAACAATTTGTGCACCTGGCAATTAGAAATTGGGCAACACAAAAGCTGAGGCCCAATAGGCAAAACTCCATCTTACTCGGCTTTCTAGTTGCTCCCCACAATAATTAATATTATCAGCTTCCTGTTCATCCTTTCAGAAAATTCCTGTATGCATGTACAAGATATAAGTATGTAGATGCACAGTCTGTACATTTATGTATGCACATATAATCTCTGTGTATGTATATACTCCTGCTTCTGTACAAGAGTGAGCATTCACTATACATTGTTGTGAACTACTCACAAAAGATTTTTTCCACAGCTGTCTTCAACAAGTGCTTGTTATTATATTGTTGGAATGCTCCAGCAACAAATTCTCTATTGATGAACATTCTGATCAATTACATTAACAAGAACTTTTATCATAAAATTTCCTGAGCAAATGATATTGAGAAAGCAAGGTCTTAGGTTATGTTAAAATTGATGGAGGCAGGCCCCCACATCTCAACTCTACAGGACCCTTAAAGGGGTGATACTGGTTCTAATCGGTGTAGAAGAAAGTAATAGTGGGAAGCAGCTTTATCCAGGCCAAAGAGGGACAAACAACACTCAAGGCTCCCCATGCAGTTGTTGTTTTTCTGTGTTCCCTGCCCAGTGATGGCTCAATTCAGTCCAAACACCTACTCTCCTCTGCCCCAGCCCTTGAGTTTGAAAGGCCTGTGGGATTAGTGTGACCTGCCACTGGAGTCCTCAGGCCCTCCTGACTTGGTTCTCCTTAACACCATGCTTCCTTTCTCAGCCTGCTTCCTTCCTGGTATGAAAGAAGCCAACTTTTCTATCCATGCTGTCACTTATTTTCTATCAGTCTTGTGAGAATTGTTTTTCTGAAAAGTTCTTGTGTTGGCCAGGTGGCTTGGTCTTTGTTGATTACATTAGAGATCCTTTTACAAGTTCATTGAATTTTTAGTTAAGTCATGTTCCTTTTGCAGTTTGTGAACCCAGGCTCAGCCAATCTGAGCAGAGGGGCGGAGCCTGCTGGGTTAGAGATAAAAAGGGAGCAGCCAGCTTACTCAGCTTGCTTACTTGTTGGATTTTGGCTGATGATGCAACCTTCTGCAGAAGTTAACTTTGTCTTATCGAATTCATTTTGAGTTGTAGTCCTTATTCCTTTGCAACACCCGAACATCCTGATCTTGGGTCTCACATTTGCTCATACACAAAGCTCCCTTGGCCTCTAGAAGCAAACCCCTCCTGTTTAGAGAGTCTCCTCTATGGATTTCAAAGCTCTCCCTCACTTGGAGTGAGTGCGGCAGTCCCACTTCTCCAGCTGGCTCCTCCCCTTGGCCTCTGTTGGCTTCTTTTTAGGCATATCCGCTCATGCTGTTGGAAGGCTGGAATTAGTAGTACCCTCTTCTCTATTCATCCCTCTAGATGCTAGATGACTTCTACTACAACTTTCTAATGTGGGTGAATGAAGAAAACACCTCAGGACTGCTCTCCTGCTTACTAGGTGTAGCATTAAGTTCTACTTGCTCTACCTGAGCCGGTCTGAGTCTCTCCCTGAGTTGAGTTGAGTTGTAAATAGGGGAAAGTTGCAAAGGAACACCTAGCCCATAGAATAAAAACATAGTTACTCTTATAAGCTTATGTGTGTCATATGCTTCCAAAATTCTAATTTGAATAAAAACACAATTGTGTCACTAGCTCCTTTGCCGTTGCTGAGGAGAAAGAATGAACAAAGACCAGAAGTGACCACACCAGGTACATCCAGCTGTGGCCTATTGCTGCCCCCTGCAGTCTACCTGCAAAGGTATTCCTCAGAAAAAGGCAATAACAAAAGGGTCACCTACCAGGAAGATGAGAAATTGAGTTAATGTGGTGGCTTCTGGCCAACATGGTTACTGAGTAACTGAACTCTGGCTGCTCTGAATGGCAGTCAAATTCACATTAAACTTCAAAAACTTAGGAGAACAGCAACAACAAAGATGTAGAATATCTCAATAATTGTAAGTTGACTATATGTTGAAACAAAAGTTTGGATAGATTGGGTTAGCTTTATTATTAATATTTTATCAAAAAACTTACTGTATCTCATTCCTTTTTTTTTCATGTGGTCACCAGAAAATTCAAATTACATAAGTAGCTTATATTATATACCTGTTAAGTCTGGTTCAGAAAACATGGTGGCTGAGTTTTTAGATATTTTAGTGACATGATGTCTGTCAATAAGTCCTGAGAAGTTTCCATTGTTGAATAAATTTATTCTAGGAATGAAAAATTTCATATAGTCTTTAGAGGCCAGACCCTGATGGAGGTGCAGTTTTGTCCTATAAGCATGAATTTAGTTTCTGGAAACTTTCTGCTCTTTTATATGACACACACCAACTGAGCGCTGTGTGTGCACCTTACACAACTACACAGCAATGAAGGCGTGAGCAGAAATGAAAATCTCCCTATCTGTAGTAAACACAGACCCAAATGACTTATTCTAATAATACTGTAGTTCTATCATTCTACTAGAGGTGTATACAAATTATGAGAAATAGCCATTTCTTTGGAGCCAGGCTTGATGAATTAAATCGATAATTAAACCAGTATTCCAGAAGAAGGGATGCATCTCGGGCAATGACACTGGTTATCTAAGACTGGCCCAAAACATGTAGGAAATGTAATCTTACTATTCATTTGAATAAGTGTATCATTTATCCTCCCCCAAAATGATCACTTTGAAGAGCATAGTACTTGTTTTATCTTTTAAGTGCAAATGAAACTCCACACCTATGTCCTGTTTCCCATGATTCCTCCTCAGCTGGACTTCCCAGGCGGGCTTTGGGTAGGAGCAGGGATGACCAGGGGTGGATCCTTGTGACACAGCTCCCTGGGGTTGGAAAGCATCTTTAGTAGGCTGGAATGGAAGTCAATAAAGGCTGCCTATGTGCCTCCTCTGTCTCCCTAGAGAAATCCCTCTCATCCAGGCCACTTTAACCAGTCCTGTTAGACACTTAAGAAATGTCTCAGCTGGGTGCTAAGGGCTCACATCTATAATCCTAGCTACATAAGAGGCTGAAATCTGGAGGACTGAAATTTGTAATTAGTCTAGGCAGGAAAGTCAAAGAGACTCCATCTCCAAAATAATCAGCCAAAAGCAGAGCTGGAGGCATGGCTCAACTGGTAGAATACCAGCCAAAGCTAGCAAGCTAAGCAAATACAAGTTCAAAACTCCAGTTTCTCTCTCTCTCTCTCTCTCTCTCACACACACACACACACACACTGTCTCTTATCCTAATACTTATATGAAATTCTATAGAGTACTATTGTGTAACTTGTAATCTTTGCAATTTGAATGAAAATATTCTGAAAGAGGAATGACTTTGGTGTTGAAGACAGGCTCAGAAGTAACATGCTAATCTTTATTCTAGATGAGGCACACCTCTAATGGAGGGTTCTGACCAAATGGGGAAGGGGAAGTAAAACTAAGCTTCACGGTCCAGAATTACAGACTTGTCTGGTTGATGTGTGGTCATACAAACATTTTCTCATGCCAGCAAATGGCCACAACATCGTACAGAGTGGCCGGTCAACTCCAGAGCAAACCATTAACCACATTAGAGAAAATAGCTCTGGAGAGGTATTGCTCAATGGTTTTAACTTCAAAAGATGTCATGAAAAGAGCCACAAATTATTATTGCTGACAATTTGTACAATTTGTCCCTGGTGAAATGTGTGTGTCCCTACACTGCACCATTTTACATAACAATATGAAATATTAAAGGGGGAAAAAACGTTTTGTAATAAACAGCAGTTTTGCTGATTGCGGCTGATTATGTTAAGCAGCTTGTACTGTGGGTGCAAGAGGGGACTTAATAGCTCCTATAACTAATCCTCACAACTGACCTCTCCCCTCCGCTGATGAAGCCTATTCAAAAACCTGCTACCCTTTGCTCATCTGCACATCGTATATTTCTGAACTGTTTTGATCATGCATATATTTGCTAACTTTGTTGTGTACAGGATTTGTGTGTGTGCATGTATGTGTGTGTTTAAAAAATATATAATATGTGAACAAAGATTCCTGCTATGACTGCCTGATGCATTATTAAACGAACTATATGAGCAGCCAAAATAATGCACACTCTTGCCATTCTTAATATCTGCCAGTAAGTCTTTAATTCTAACTAAAGATCGCCCCTTCGTTGCTTCAAATCTAGTGGAAGAAAGATAGTGGAGAATTTTTTTTTAACTCCAACTTTCAAATAAAGGTAAAGACATCTTCCTGGGAGGAATGTCATACTGGTCATTTCATCAGCTTTGATGGCTGGTACTTAGAAGCAAAGTGCTATTCAATCATGAAGCAATTTCGTTTTTTTTTTTTCCTGATAAAAGTTTTGATTTAAAATGGGATTTCATAGAGAACATTTCAGAGTGGAGAGGAACCCTCGATGAGTAAGTGCAGATAAATATGTAAGTACCTATGTGTGTTGATAATTTAGAGTTGGCTCATTGCTTTCCCCCAACCCAGAGGTATTTACGAAACCACTAGGGGAATTGGGAAGGGGGAGGGAAGAAAAGCTTTAAAACCAGAGGCTTTGGGTCCATCTAGATTATGCCAATCTCATCATGGGTGGGGAGGGGATAAAACAAAATAAAGACAGAGAGGGAAAAAAAGTATCATCAATTCACAAAGTAAAGTGTCTGAATGGAGGAAGAGGTGAATTCAGTACATCAAGGTCAGGAAAAAAGAGCACCTTTCCAGGACACAAATGCTGAGCTGAGCTAATAAATATTTCCTGTGGGGCTCCAAGCGGGTTGCCACCAACAAAACAAAAATCCCTAGGGGGCAGTACATAATTAACAATTTGAAGATGTGGCTGCATGTTATTGCCTCAAAAGGAACCAGGGAATCCTGCTACCCGGAAAGCACAAAAGCGATTTCCCATACGACTCGCTCTAAATGTCATGGCTCCCCAGGGGCAGAGACACACCAGCCTTTACCCTGGACTGGCCCTGTGCCTGCCCTGAGTGTCCTTTGCCTATGATTTTGTATCAGCTCCATCAAACTTGTCTCTCTGGTCTCAGGAACGCACTGAGCATCTTTAAGAAAGCAAATGGATATGTGATCTGTTAACAAAGAAAAGAAAAATCAGGACCATGAGAAGAATGCCATTTAGACAGGGGCCTGAGTGATGAGACTGAGAACAGCAGCTATTTCTAGAAACATCTCAGCTTCAGTTAAACTGGACACAGGAATGAAAGTGAAAACTCGGTACAGGGGAGGGGGAGAGGGTGTCTTAAGAAGATGTAGATGTGGTTTTAAATTCTCTTTGGTGCCTTTTATGACCGAGTGGATTTTGGAAGGAGGAAGAAGTTACTTGCCAGAAGGAAAAGACAGGACAGACAAACACTGGAATTTTTTTCATCTTGGAGGGGTGCGGGTAATTTTGAAAAGAGCAATTAGCAACGTCTTCAATCTCCAGATCCTTCTGCCACTGGACTTTAGGGGCCATGTGAACCTCCACTCAGCCACAGATCTGGGTGGAAGGAAGACACAGCCACCCAACTGTGACATGCAAACCCTGTGCTCCATGGGACGTTTCTAGGCTTCTCTGTGTCTAGGCTCCTCATTTGCCAAGTGACTTTAGCTCACTTGCCACCTGCCTACCTAATCAGAATATTGTGAGGGTTAATGAGATTGCGCTCACAGAGTGATTGCTTCATCATATAACTCCAAAGTATTATTATTCACCATAAAGACACAGCTGCAATAGTGTATATTGTTACGTACCAGACACGATGCTGCTATTTTTAGCAACTTCAAAATGAGGGTGTCTTAGAATTATACAGCAGAAGGGACCTGGTGTTAGTACCTGCCCCAGGCTGTTCTAATGCATGTGAGCATGGAGGGCTGACTGCCTAGTTGCGTCTTTCATCTCAGGCAGGGGAATTTTCTGTTCCTTTCCAGAGAAGGGCATGGCTGGCTAAGAGCTCTTGCTTAGATCTGGTCTACCTTCTGTTTTAACTTTAAAAAAATCACCCCCTTTTTTTTATTGATGTGTATATGGACCTGTATTTACCAACTTGGTGATATAGTACATAGTAAATACACCCTCAACAAACTGTATTGGATAGACTCGGTTGTTTGTAACCATGTAGCAGAAAGGACTCTATTTCCAGTAACCTTCATTCCAAGTGTGTAGGGGGCGTGGAGGAGGGAGGTCCTGTGGGTCTCCTGAGATTCTAGGAAGACAAAAGATATAAACCTAGGAGTCTCAAGGGAGCTTGGGACTAAGGCATGTCTGTCTCTATTTAGAAAGAAAGGCATTTCACCTTCTTCTCCCTCAGCACCTCTTAAAACTCTACTCTTCAGGCTAAGATCTAAATGCTATCTCCCACCCTCAAATTTATATATTGAGCCAGGAACAGGTAGCTTACATCTGTAATCCTAGCTACTCAGGATTGAAGTTCAAAGCCAGCCTGGGCAGAAAAGTCAGTGAGTCTCTTATCTAATGAACCACACAAAAGTCAGAAGTTGAGCTGTGACTCAAGTGGTAGAGTGTTAGTCTTGAGTAAACGAAGCTCAAGAGCAGCTCCCAGGCCCTGAGTTCAAGTCCCAGGATTTGCACGTACAAAAAAACTATATACTGAAATATTAGCTTTCAAAAATGACTATATTCAGCAGTGGGGATGTTGGGAGGTAATTACATCATGAGGGCGCAACCTACACACGAGATTATAAAATACACGTTTGGTCTTTGTCCATTTCTGGCATACAGCTGCTAAAGAGACAGTGTCTCTTCTATGCTAATGAGTTGGCTGATGGTGGTAGCCAGGCTGATGACAGCATGGGAGACTGGAGATTGGAACCCCCACCCTCCAGGAGCTGAGGTGAACTGACCACCCATGGCAAAGGATTTAATCAGTCATGCACAGGTAATGAAGTCTCTTGCAGAAACCCCAAAGGACTGGTCTGGAGAGCTTCCCACAGTGGGGGTTGGCTTCTTGAGGGCCGTGCCTGGATGGGGCCATGGAGGCTCCATAGCCCATCCATCTCTTCACATGCATCCTTGGAAATCTCCTTCATAATAAATTGATAAACACCAGGAAGTGTTTTCAGGAGTACTGGGAGCCCAGCAAACACTGGGAGCCCATTGAACAGAGTTGGGGGAAGCTTAGCATAGAGTCAATCAGTCAGAGGCACACGGGGAACAATCTGGGGCTTGTGGCTGGCCTCTGAAGTGGGGGAGCAATCTTAGAGACCAATCTCTACCTGTGAAGTTCCATGATCTCTCTAGGTAAAGTGTCAGAATGGAGTGGGACTAGAAGATGCCCAGCTAGTATCCTTTTCTACAGAATCGATTGCTTGTGCCCTGTGTACACCCCCCTGCCACAACCCGTGTCAGAAGTAATCTGTGTTGTAGGAACATCATGTCAGGAGAAACTGAGTCCCAGTTGGTTTGTCATTCTATTTCAACCCACCACTCAGGGGAACCCTTAGCTGGTGTCCCTTGCTTACACTTATAATCCTAGCTATCCAGAGGCTGAGATCTGAGGATCGTGGCTCAAAGCTGGCCGGGGTAGGAGCATCTGTGAGACTCTTGCCTCCAATTAATCACCAAAAAGCCACAAGTGGAGTGTTGCTTAAGTGGCAGAGCACTAGCCTTCAGCACAAAAGCTCAGAGAGAGTGTCTAGGTGCTGGGTTCAAGCCCCAGGACTGGCACACAAAAATAATTAATTAACTAATTAATTAATTAAGGATCCCTTGTAGGAGAATATGACAAACTATTTTCATTGTTTTCTTATTCTAAGTATCTTGAAAATAGAAATTTACCCTGTCATTGTTTCTTTCATGGCCCTAGAATTATGGACATAATATCATATTTGTGTATTTGTGTACTGCTTTACATTGACAAATGCACTTACTCTCCACAACAACATGAGTTAGCAATGTAGATTTTTTTAATAGGTGAAGAAAATAAAGTAGTTTAAAGAAAATAAGCGGCTTACTCATGTTCAGACTAACTCCAGCTGATGGGATGAACATAGAAACTGGTTCCCTTCCAATAAGATTTTTAAGATTTGGGGATTTTTGTTTGTTTGTTTTTTGTGTGCAGGTACTAGGCTTGAACTCAGGACCTGGCTACTGTCTCTGAACTTCTTTTACTCAAGGCTACCTCCGCTTCTGGCTTTTTGTTTGTTTGTTTTGGTAGTTAATTGGAGATAAGAGTCTCTTGGATTTTCCTGCCAGGGCCAGCTTAGAACCACAATCCTCAGATCACAGGCTCCTGAGTAGCTAGGATTACCACCAGTACCTGATAAGATTTTTAAGATTTCTAGTAATAATTCCTAAGCCATCCATAAGGTTCCAGATCTTCCACGATCCTCTTTGTTTATTGGTGGATGGAGTCTCTAAGCTGAAACACAGGATCTGCCTTCCACGTCTTCCTGCACCCCTTCCCTAGGCTGAATGCTTCTTCATGCCTGAGTTTTGGAGTTGGTGCTTGGTAGGACCCTCTGTTTGTTACGCTTAGGACTTTAAGCCTAAATCTAAGTTCAGACTCTAAATTCTGTTTTAGGAGAAGTTGGGACTAACTTGAGGGTTCTCATCATCACTTGGTTTTTATAACTACTGTGACCCCAAGAGAGCATCTACAGGCTGAGTTCCTTATCTGTCTATCTCTCTGCTGTCTGTCTGTCTTTCTGTCTGTCTATCTATCTATCTATCTATCTATCTATCTATCTATCTGTCTGTCTGTCTGTCTGTCTGTCTGTCTGTCTGTCTGTCTGTCTGTCTGTCTATCTATCTATCTTGACTTACATTCTAATCTTTCAATAAGGAATAAAGTCAGTAGCATTTTCCTTCTTTACAAACCATTTGTGGTGGTTAACCAAGTGAATTTAGGATGGTTAAATCTGAATCGGGGGTATTTTTTTTCTTGTGGTTGTTTTGTGTTGTGGTGTTTTTTTTTCCTTTCTTGGAGCTGAGTTTTATGAGACTGTGTCCTTGACTTGCCAGCCGGGCTCAGTGAAGGGGCAGAAATGGAGAAGGAGAGTCAGTCTTGGGTGCTGCCCATGTGGGTACTCAGAAAAGCTTGACTTTGCAAATTCTCGGGCTACATATAGGAAGAAAGGTGATACAAGTATTATCACTGAGTTAACTTATAACTGTTTATCCTTGAGAAACCCACCAGAGCTCTGAAATCAACTATTTTCCTGGCCCAATAGGTCTCACTTTCTCTGTTGCAGAGCAAATGGATCTACATTTCGCTTCTCCTTTTCTGCAGTTCACCTTTTCTTCCAAGGTTTGACATTCTGTTGTCGCACCACTAGAGGAGCCATAGTCCTGAATTGTACATTGTTTTGCCAGTTTTTCAGTTCATTCCTGCCAACAGTGCTCAAGGGTGGGGTCAGTGGAGAATAATATAAAATCACTTTAAAACTGTATTAGAGGCATTTACATTGTGTAACATAAATTACAACAAGAATCAAAATAAACATTGAGTGCTTACCCAGGACCAGACTGAGCATGGGTACTAGATTTTAGTGTCTATATCTACAGCTGTATCTATCTATTCACGTGTGTGTGTGTGTGTGTGTGTGTGTGTGTGTGTGTGTGTGTGTTAGTTTTACTTTCCAAATGCAAAAATTGAAGCTCAGAAAGCTGAAATGTGGCCTACCCAGAAAGCTTCACACATCTTTTACCACACTGGAGGGCTCCAAAAGGAGACAAAAAAAGACACTCAATCTGAAATACAGATATCTATCTGACAGAGCAAAGAATGGTGTTCTGTCTTTTGGCACATGCACCAATTTTCATTGTAACACCCTTCTGGTTCCATGCATCTGAGAACCTTTATCCAGAGCCCACCTTGGGTATATAATTGAAGAGATGAGCCTCAACCTATGTGATTGGAGACACAATCCTCACCTACTGAAAGTCCCTGTTGTCTCCAGCAGGAGCTGAAGCTGCCCCAAGATGGAACACACAAAAGTGAACCCAGAGGAAGAAGCCACCAGTACTAATGGATTGAGTTCTCTTCTAGAACAACAAAAACTCCAGGCCAAGGGTTCTAGACACTCAATAGAGCTAAGATCACCCTAGCACGTGTTCTAGTTTCTTGAGCCTTGAGGTTTCCTGACCTACCTCCGTGTCTCCTAGACACCTAGTGTCTCTGCCTCTGAAACTTATCCCTTATAACTGTTAGCCTTGGTTTACTTCAAAGATGCTCATCAGACAGTGCTCTTATTCCATCCGCTTTAATGTGGCAAGGTAACTCTAGGGCTGTTTGAGGTATGGGGTGGTAGGAGGAGAAGCTGCTGGTTATGCCCTTCTTTGCTGTAGCCCTTGCTTATCCTTTTTAACTCTAATCCAGTGGGATTTTTTAGGGAAGTTGGTATTCACCACCCTAGACCTCTTGGGAAGACTGATTCATTCTGATGAGCTATGAAGTCATGCACGATGGCCAGGTCCAAATGAGCAGTACTCCAGCATCCACTCATTAGGGTGTGCCAGGTGGGTCTACAATATCTTCTTCCATATCCTCTAACTGATACTATTCCAGTGACACTGGGAGTGAGAAGGTGATGATAATATCAGAGCAAAATCTGACAGTACTGGCTTCTGTACCCAGCTCATTCTCCCACCAAGACAGGATTAAAAGTTTTCACTTGCCAGGGCTATATTCATGGAGTCTGCCTGGAGTTACTGGTTAAAGGAGACAAGAGAATGTGAAACTCACAGCTGTGGGATCCAAGGAAAACCAGAGATTCACTCAGGAACCGAATGATTCATCTCTGGAATGTGATCCATTTGCTCAGCTCCTTGGAAGTTCTGTGGGCACTAATAAAGGTTCTCAGATGCATGGAACCAGAAGGGTGTTACAATGAAAATTGGTGCATGTGCCAAAAGACAGAACACCATTCTTTGCTCTGTCAGATAGATATCTGTATTTCAGATTGAGTGTCTTTTTTGTCTCCTTTTGGAGCCCTCCAGTGTGGTAAAAGATGTGTGAAGCTTTCTGGGTAGGCCACATAATTGCTGAATGCATGCTTTATCTCCTTTTAAAATCCAAGTGAATAATAATACAGCTGTGAGTCACAAAATGACTGGTGTTTGTTCTAAGAAGGTGTCATTGGGTGACTTCATCATGGGATCTTACACAACCTAGATTATAAGAGCTATCATTTGATGTGGTCTCTTGGCGTAATCAAATGTATGGGAGAGAGGGGAGTCTTTCAGCTCAAGAAATGAAAAGAATTAATCAAGTCTCCTAATTCTCACCTATTATAAAAAAATCAACTCAAAATAGACAAAGATCTAAAATGATGAACCCACAGGGAAATACTTTAGGACACTGGAATGGTAGAGGATTATTTGGACTCTAACAGCACAAGAAACAAAAACAAAAATAGACAAATGGGATAACATTGGACTAAAAAGCTTCTGTCCAGTACATCAGGAGGATCAATGAGCCAAGTAAAAACAACTTAAAATAGAGAAAATATTTGCAAATCATATACCTAAATTAAGGGTTAATGTCAATAATACATAAGGAACTTTACAAATCAAAAAAGCATATTAGAAAATGAGCAGTAGATGAAAATAGACATTTTTCAATAAAGATATCCAGATGGCTCACAGGTATACGAAAGTAACCTGCTTACCATCATTATCATCTGGGAAATGCAAATTAAAACCACAGTGAGATATCACCTCATTTCAGCAAGAAAGGTTACTATCACAGAGACAAATGATAATAAGTATGAGGAGGATGTGAGGAAAGGGAACCCTTGCATACTGTTGTGAGAATGCAAACTGTTACAACCATTATGAAAAAAAACAGAATGGAGATAATTCAGAAAGTTAAAGCTAGAACTACCATAGGGTAGTTGCCGGACCATAGGGTCCAGCAATTCTACTTCTTACCACAGTATGTGTAACCAGTGATCATGAGAGTAATATATTGAAGAGACATCTGCACTCCCACATTCATTGCAGCAATACTCACAATAGCCAGCGTCTATCAACCAATGAATGGATAAAGAAAAGGTGGTACACACACAAAATGAAACACTATGCAGCCATTAAGAGAATCAAATCCTGCCATTTAGGACCTCATGGAGAGCACTGTGTTAAATGAAATAAGCTAAGCGCAGCTAAGCACAGAGAGACAAATACCACAGTCTTACTTACATGCATAACCTACTATGGTTGATCCCATAGAAAAGAAGAGTGGGAGGCTGGGTATTGTTGGGAGTTTGGAGGTATGGGTGGATGCTGAGACTCAAAGAAGGAATGGTGAGAGAAGATGTAGGTGGGATGTTCTGGGATCCACAAATTGGTTGATTTGAGCCTCAAATGCTGGGTAGATGATTAAAAAATAACTCACATATCATAATATCCACCCTTTCCAAGTGTGCAATTTACAGACTTGTGTAATCATCAAGATAATCTAATTTCAGAATATTGTCAACCCCATACCTCTTAGCAGTCATTACCTGTCATTACCTGTCCTCCCCCTCCCCCTGCCTGTCGATCACAACTCTACTTTCTGACTCGGTGGACTAGTTGGATGATTTGTGCAGAATTAAAAAGGGAACCAGAGAATACAGAATGCTTTTATCTAAGGTAAAATTCACATATAGTGAAGTGCACAGATCTTAAGGGTATACTTACTTCTGCCAATGACTTCTAGCAACAGTCTATTCGTTATTGCTTGTGTTATTGCTTTGTATCCTTCTGTTGGTGGACATTTGAGTTATTTCTAGCATATGAACAACTACAAACAAAGTAGCTGTATACTTTTCATATATGGCTTTTTATGAATTATACTTTCTTTTGGGGGAAGGGAATATCTTGCAATGGAATTGCTGATCAGAGAGCTACTAATGTACACACACACAGATGTGCATGCACACACATTCACACATACATATTTATAAGAATATGCTCCATCAGAATTGAACCTTGAGAAAAATGAATTTATCTGCAGTATACAAGAATTAGGAATGGGCGTTAGGAAAATCTGGAGAGATGGTCTCTGTGGATAAAATTTGGTAAACGAGTGGAGGAGACAAGTTTAACACCTGCTATTTACTGGTTATCAACTCGCTAAGACATTCTTAGACTTCAGGAAGACAATGGCACAGTAACTGAATGGTCATTATTGGTAGGAAATAACAAAGGTTTGGTTTTAGACAGGTTGATCACTGTCTCCTAATTCCCAGTCAATTCCCAGCACCTCTCAGAGCATATGGTAGGAAGTTTTAGAATGGGTGTATTGGTAACAACCACTGCATACTTAGAAAGCATGAAAGACAGTGAGGAGAGAAGGTGGGCCATGACACAAGCTTATACCAGAAATTAGCCCATTTACTGGACTGGTTGATTAGATTAGTTACTTGGGTAATGAAGTGGAGAATTGTATTCATCAGAAATTCTCCTCTAGCACTGCTCCCAGGGCATGGCTCTTGGTCCCCCCTCCCCTGAGGGACTCTCCTGGGGCTCCCAGGACATGTTTATTCAAAGGAGTATATATGGACTCAGAGAGCACAAGAAGATGGTTGGATTAAAATGCAGGAAATGTGGGTAGGATCCTTGTCAGGGACTCTGCTGATTGTGACCAATTTTGATCACTGCTTTCTTGGTTGCCTTATCTGTGAAATGGGAATAATAACCATGCCTGTTCATTTCCCAAATCAATCAGTCAACCAATCATACAATCAAGACACTTTCAATGCCAAATGTTTTTGAAAAAGACTGACCATAATTTTCTATAACACAAGAGCATACAAATTGTTCAGCTTGTCTTTTAAGGTTTTCTAGGCCTTACCAGTCCAAATTGCCTTCTTGTTCATTGACCCTCTACTTGATCCACAAACACCTGCTGGACACACATCCTGTACTTGCCCCTGCCATGTTGGTGTTTACCTGTGTCTGAACCACAAGTCCTTCCAGCCCTGCCCCCATGCTGCGTCTCACTCCCATTACAGCCAAAGTCACTTGTCCTAGAGATCTGAGTAATACAGACTCAAACCAATCCCATAGGAAGTACACTTCTACAAATTCCTGGGGCAACTGCATACACATGGGCACTGTTGGTTTTAAATGTTAAACTCTCAGTATCTTAGCTTCTATGACTCTTTCTTGTCTCAGTAGAAGAGGTACACCCACCCTTCATTTTTACAATTCCCACGACATCAGTCCCTTGAAGTAGAAAGTATTTGTATGTAAAGTTTATTGACAAGTTGGGGCAATAGAGAGAGGTTTCAATTTGCTGCGACAAGTCTGCACAATATTAAAATGTGTCCACAGCTTCATCTTCAAAGTTCTTTGGCTACCTTGCTTTAAGAATAGCTTATGGAGGAACCTTTTCTCCAGAACCAGAGCCTCTGCCCTTTGACCTATGTCCCCTCTCCTTTCTTCCTTTTTTCCTTTCTTCTTTCCTTCCCTCTCCTCAACCTCAAATCTCTCTAGTCAGTTCTTTGTGGCTGTCTACTTCTACACATTGGCTATATGGGGGTTCATTTTCACTCCTGGAACTGCTGAGCAGTCAAGTTTTTTTTTTAACTGAAGGAAAAATAGTTCTCTGTGCCTCTTTGTCTCTGTGTCTCTGTCTCCATGTCTCTTTCTGTCTCTGTCTGTCTTGATCTGTCTGCTGTCTTTTTTGCTTGAACTTGGGGCCTGCATGCTGTCCTTAGTTGTTTTTTGTTTTTTGGGGGGTTTTTTTTGGTTGAAGTTTCAGCCATTTCAGCCACACTTCCACTTCCAGCTTTTTGGTGATTAATTGGAGGTAAGAGTCTCACAGACTTTTTCCTGGGTAGGCTCATCTTGAACCTTAGTCCTCAGATCTGAGCCTCCTGAGTAGCCAGGATTACAACATGAGCCACCAGCACCCAGTTAACAGTTCTCTCTTTTCAATGATTTCCCAGCTTTTAAAATATTTTTCCTTCCTGTTACATCAATTATGGCTATCTATGATGATGTCTTACAGGCCCTCCTGGTTGCATGCTTCCTTCAGGTAAGGCTTATTTGTGAAGTTATTCAGCATGACACACAATGCCTTGCATAGAGCCTCAGTAGTAAATGAATGAGTAATTAAATGAATGGAAACAGGTGTAGTTTCCATAATTAAAAATACCTCAAAACTAAAACTAAAAACAAAACAAAACCAAAAAAATTCAGCACCAAACAAGCAACCAGAGTAGAAGAAATAGAAGTTAGATGCACTAGGTTTCCATGGCAGGAATTCACATGACTCCATCATTGCAAGAAGAGCTCAATAGAGCGCACAGAGGGCTGCTTCTGACCCTGACCTAGTGAGCAGGAAGCCCTAACGGGCCAGGTTGATGCTGGCTGCCTGCTGTGCCTGTTCTCAGAAATGGGAGTGGGTCGCCCATTTTCTCAGAGAGCTGCTGACCTTGGGTTGAAGGGGGACAATGTCTTAACTATTACCAGTGAGATCTAGAACTGTGCCTTTGGCCAATGGGATTTGTCCTCCCCTTCCCACATGTTCCCTGCAGTGAAATCAGAATTGTCACAAGGAGCACAAATTCAGAGCAGAGTCACAAATACTTTTCTTTGCACTGATTGGAAGCATGAAACATGTATTTTATTACAAACACTCTTCACCCCTTCATCTTAGGGGAAAAAAATGGGAAAGTGAAAGGTTATGGCTTGAGTATCAGTGAAAGAGGCTGTATAACAAAGAACATGTGCTTGAAGTAACATTGAGCCTGAAGTCCTTCAGTTTTGAATGTTAGAACAACATAATAGTTGTAGAGTTGTATAGTTCACTATGAACTCAAGATGTGCATGCTCTCAGAAATGTCTCAATATGCCCACACCATACAAATCATGGCTGCTCTATCTACTTCATGGATGAGGGAGCCCAGAACCCATAGAGGCCAATTTCCTCCATCTCATGCCTAGCAAGTGGCAAATCTGAAACCAGTAGCCTATCTTCTGACTCCAAATCATGTTTGTTTTGATCACAATCATGCCATCTGCCTATAAGAACTATAGATCCTCATCCACACATCACACCTTCAGAGTTCTAGAATGTAAACATCTACAATGATTGGCTTAATGGGTGATATGATGGTGTCATGTTTTTAGGAGTAGTGATCATCTGTGTCAATGAGTCATATTCTTGTTCTGTACTTCACTTGTGGCAGATGACTTGGGGTTAGCAAACCTAGAGTGTGTAGGACCTGATCTAAGATGAACACCTAGCGGTTGGAAAGCTAGAAGAGAAGAAAGTAGGCTAGTGCTGCCTCTGCTGCCTTCCAGTACTTCTCCCTGGTTTATGTGCTGTCAAGTGATTACAGCAGGAAGGCCAGGTCTTATGTTGTAGGGCGTGCCTGGTATGACTTCATCTAGCCTCTACTATCTACTTTGGGTAAGTGACTTAGCCTCTCCAAACTGTACTTTCCTTTTTCCCATCTGAGAAGTGGGGATGTGTTAGAATTATTTGGTTGTAAGAAATGAAACCAGACTCACTAATGCACAGTATTGTATTAAGATGACCTTGGTTCTTCTCAGAATCAAAGGGAAGAATAGAAATTGGGCAAATCCACAGATCCAGATGGCTGTGGAAGCACTTGCTTGTTGGCACTCTGACATCAGAACAGCTCTACCTGAAACCTTCACAACCATGGTGTTATGTGAAACAAGCTTGATGGCCAAACTCACATGAAGGGCCCATTTGTTGCCGGTGGAGTACTATAGGGCCCTTGGCTTAAATATCTTTCCCTCAAGAACTACATGCAAGGGAGGAGGAAGATCCACTCAGAGAAACAGTAGAGAGAAGATTAGGGGAAAAAAGACAAAAACAAAACCACACATACACAAAACCCCCCACAGGAATGGGCCAAGCACTGATCATGCACACCTGAAATCCTAGCTACTCAGGAGACTGAGATCCAAAGGATCACAGTTTGAAATCAGCCATGGCAAAAAAAAAAAAATTGAGAGGCTCCATCTCCAAAGTAACCAGTGAAAGACAGGGCTGGAGGAATGGCTTAAGTGGTAGAGTACCAGCTAAGCAAGCAAACCTAGCAAGCCCCAATTCCTGAGTTCAAACCTTGGCATTGGAAGAATTGTTTTTAAGAAAAAGAAAGAAAGAAAGAAAAGAAGAGTAAAACAGATTTTACTGCAGGAATAAAAAATACTAATACTTCACAGATTGTTTCCCAGGATTAAAATTTAAAGGGGTTGATAGGATGTCAGACACACAATGGGTATTGATAAATGCACATTGTTGTTACAACTCTGGAACAGAAGTGAGTTGAGAAGGAACAAGAACAACCCAAGGAGAAAAATACATTAAAAGAGAAAAGGCTGCAACAGGTGGCTTTGGCAGGGCAAAGACGGGGACCTCCTCCTCCCTGAAACCATGACCACCCCTAAAATGCCATGAAATCTGTTCTCAATGCTTTCAGTTACGTGAACGTTCTATTTTGTATAAAAAATGCCAAGAATGTGAAGGCCCTAGGAAGCAGTAAATTGACAACAACCAAACACTGTTTCACTGACTTAACTGACTGACAGATACACAGACACATCTGCATAGAGAGCAAATGGCCATAGAGGTGACGTATACATGATTCATTTTTCAGGATATCCAGTTTTTACAATCTAAGGAATGAGAGGAATATTTTATTGTTATTACAATGGAATCATTTAAAAATTACAGTAAGATGGTTTTCACTTATTCCGCTATAACCTGAATGAAATGTATTGGCAATTAACAATTATATTCTGATATTTCTGCATACCACACTAACTAAAATGAACATTAATATTTATATGTTACCTCTGCTGTTACAGACTGGACCTGATCTGGTCCCAGAGCCCTCATTTCTCTACTCCTCGACACATAAATAGGAGTTGCAAGTGAGTATCTGAAGGCACATTTTCAACTGCTGTAGTTTGTCATTCTTAGAAGTTATGTCCTGAAAACCATGGAACCATGGAAGATCAGCTCTCAGCTTAGGATGGTCTAAAACAAGTTGGCGACTGTAAACCAGTAGACAGTGTTCAGTGTTCCCATAATTATCTGCCCCATGGTGAAAATATAGCTCTATTGTTTCTAAAATCACAAAGAAATTACAATTTTGAGCAAAATAAAACCTGTCTGTCACTTTAGGCTATGCTGGGGACCGCAGATCCTTTTTAGTTCTCAGGTCTGCATCTAGCCTTTGCCATGTCTTTAGAGTCTTTCTTTGTACCAAAGAGACTTTCTGCATTCTTGTAATGGACTTTGTTTCTCAAAGTGCCCCAACCTGCCACCATCAGAATTTGCCCAGGGAAATAGATAATGCCTGTGGAATTTAAAACAACAACTCAGACATCAGAAATGCATTTTGCTATGTGCATACTTGATTTATACAAATAATGAAAGGAAAACTTTACACAATTCTAGCTAAGTTAACTTGCTTATTAGTACTTCTGAAATGATCACAGTGAGTGAGGGATCCTTTTTAGATTTGGAAGAGAATTTGCTAAGAGATCCATGTATTACCACCCTGAATTTCCATATGTTAATAGTCTGTCACATTTGCTTTGGATCTTTTTGTCTAATTAAGGAAATAAAATGTTTTCCAAAGGAAAGTGTTATTAAGTTGACCTTCTACCATTTGAGCCATGCCTCTGGCCCTAACTTTTGCTGGTTCTTTTGGAGATGAAGTATCTTGGACTTTTCTACCTAGGTTGGCTTTGGACCTTAATCCTCTGGATCTCAGACTCCTGAGTAGCTAGGATTACATGCATGAGTCTTTGGCATCCAGCTTTATTGGTAGTTTTAAATGAGAGAAAAGTAATCCCACAAAAAATATCTTGATGAGGAATCAACAAGTGTTATAACAAATAACAAAACAATCTCTTTCCTTTACAAGTAAGATGACCAAGTAGTTGTGGATGGTTCCTAGAGCCATATGTAAACCCAGTCATAGATACTGGTGGGCAGGGCTCCTGGAACCCTGCCTCATGTGCTCCTACAAACCCATCTTTGTTTCTCATCTCTGACCTATCTGTATCTCTGACCTGTTCTGAACATCTCACTGCCATGGTCTAGTTATACGGAAGTGCTTCATGGAAGTTAATGATTCTTTGAGTCATGAAAACCTGTGTTTTCTTCACTTACATAGTTAATGACTGACAGAGCAGAAAACTATACACTGAGTTAGTATTATTGCCTAGGAAACACTTTCCTTCCTAACTTCACTGTGTAACTCTCCCACATGGGTTGGAAATGTACTTTCCAGTTTATTTAGCTCTCATATTCTCCCCAGTTCTCTTCCACTGAGCATCTGTCCATCGTCTATCTTCATTACACCTGCTCATGGGCCATGCATGTTCCACAGCTCAGCCCATGTCATTCATGCATTTCTATACATGGTGAGGCCTTTCAGTGGTCTTCGCTTACCCTGTAGACCTGTCTGCACTCCTATAGCAGCTATAGCCGAGCTGCAGGCTCAGTCCTTACCCCATGGGTCATGGGGCACTGGAGGTGGAAAAGGAAAAGGAAAAGGAATGCATTTCTACCCCATTTTTACCACTAGTTTTGGCTTCCTACCAGTGTCACTAAGCAGTCCAAATCAGTGTTTCTAATGTTCTAATGTTGCTCTCCTTCTCCATAATCATTAACATTGTTTGGTTATATTCCACACTCAAAGCTGTTCCAGATAAGTTCAAAACAAGTCAATACACAAAACACAGCCACATTTCTACATTTAAGGATTGACCTGGAGTTTTCTTGGACAATTACCCATTTTTCAAATAGCTGACTTTAACAGTTAACATTGTCATCAGTGTATCTGTAGTCGAATACTGTGGCTTTGGCCAAGTATGGTGCCTTCTTTCTCTTCTGCTGGTTGATGTAGGCATTTTCCTACAAGGATATCAGGAAAATTAAGTAAGCTAATCCTGCTAAGTTCTTCATATACATAGTGCTCATTCTGTGATATGGGTTCCTTCCTGTTCTGTTTTTCTTGTTGTTGTTTCTTTTCTATGACACCAAGAATTGAACCCAGGGCCTACAGCTTGCTAGGCAAGTCCTCTACCACTTGAAGCAGATCCACCAGACTGGGAGATTGATAATTACCAAATGCTACCTTTCTGTCTGCTTTATGAAATGGTGATTTCTGATGAGCACTCATAGGCCTACATAGTAGGAACTATATATTTTTCTTTAGCGAAAACATCTTGGAAAATGCACCTCCTTTGGCATTATTATTTGGTTATTAGAGATCCCATTGCTGCTTGCAGCTGCTCTGTGTTCACAGCCCTGAAAGCTGACTTCCAGATCACTCTGCATCTAATCAGGGCAGAAGGAATAGGACAGCTGTCCAGAGGTTAAAAAAAAATTGTGTCAGGTTCCTCTGCAAATGCAGGTTTTCAAAAAATACTGCAGTGGTTTTGAAATACATGGCAAGCCTTTCTTGTCACTCTGTGCAGGGTTTCTACTTCAAACTGGCATTTTCTCTATCAATAGCATGCTTTGCAGCTGCCATTTCTAACTCCCTGTGGGTCCATACCCCATCCAGACATAAAACCACTAGGCCAATGTCTGGCCGAGAAGGCTGCTGTTGTGGGCGAGGGACTGTTCTTTTAAGGGTGGCTGCCACTTGAGAGCAAATCCATTGTTCACACCCCAGCTGTACTTCATCAGGGTAATGGCCGCAGACCAAGAGCAAGGCGTCCTGCCAAAGGTGACTCAGTGGAGAGTCAGATGGTCCTCCAAGAGAATGAAGCTCCACAAAGGGCCGCTTAACCTGGACCCTGGCTTTCAGAAGCCTAGGAGGGGGATCTGGGCTTCAAGTGCTTCAGTTGTTTTCAAGGCCCATAGAGGATCTTTGTCAGAACCTAATCATTATCATAACATTTGAGCAGCCATCTCATTCCATTCAGTCCTACAAATAGCCAATGGTGTCAATTAGGCATAGGACACAGAGCTGGGTCTTGAGGAAATGCAGGGAAATAAGAAATGGTTCAAGCCCTCTAGTAGCTTACAATTTAGTAAGGCAGCCAAGACAAGCACAATCACAATTACATTCATTGGTGTTCTCTGATGTGCCTGGAAATGGGCCAGACTAGGGAAGCAGGTGCACACGGCAAAGTCTCTGCCCTGGAAGCTTGCAAGTAAATTGTGAGTCACAGTGGTTCCTCTCATCACTTGAAACTTCTCATGTTGGACTAGTTTTAACCTCAAAGAAAAGGTAGAAGAAGAGTACATTTTTTATTATAAAGAGTAGCCTTCACCTAGATTTCCAGTTGTGAAGTTGCTTTTTTAAAAAACTGTAATTGTTTTTATCTTTTTTTACTTGTCTATAAATCTATTTATCTACCTATTCATCTACGTACCTATAGATATCTACATACATCTATGTCTGTCATCTATCTGTTTATCATCTATAGATATGTATCTATGTACATCTATGTCTATCCATCCAGCTATAGATTATATAGATGTATATCTATGTATTACATAAATGTATATCCATGTACACCTTTCTGTATCTACCTACCTACTTTTAGGTAGATATTAATGTACATCATCTATGTCTACATATCTACCTACCTATCTATCTACTTGCCTAATCTTTACTGTCAGAATCAATTGGTCTAAGTTGAAAAACCCTAAATATGTCACTGTGAATTTCTTAAAAGATAAAAGTACTCTCCATTGAATCAATAATGTACTCTCCATCAAAATCAATAAATCAATACTGACATAATTTTATCATGTGATCTTAGGGATCCATTTAAATTTCATCAGTTATCCCAAGAATGGCTTTTATAGCAGAAAAAGAAACTCTCTATGTGACCTTTGATCCAATGTAGGATAACTCATGTTGGTCACATCTTGCCAGTATACCTCTTTAGTCTCCTGGACTAAATCTAAGATACCTTCTTCACTCTTTCCTCAATTTTTGAGGCTTTGGCTTTTTAAAAAAGCGAACTGGAAAGCAATTTTATAGAATGTTCCTTTATTTGAGTTTCTCATGGTTAGATTTAGGTTATTCATTTTTTTTACCTATCAAAATATCAAGCGAGACTTTTTTTTCAGTATATCATGATAGAAAAGATATGAACCCACATCTCAACACTGGTGAGACTGGCTAAACCTGGCCACTTGTTTAAGGTCAGGTGTGCCAGGTTTCTTGTTTGTAAAGTTATTGCTGGGTTTCTCCCCCACCCCTTGTGTAATTAGTAAGCATTTTGTGGGGGGCAACCTTGAAGTCTTCTAAGGTCCTTATTCCCTAAAAAGCTCTCAAACTTGGTTTCTGATCATTAGATGATTTTTCCTATTGCTGAAAACTTTTTGCAAGTTGTTTTATTTACAATGTCAACTGTTAAAAGCTCACTAAAGGTAACTGGACAATAAACTAGGCAGAAATTGCTTTCCAGAAAGAGAGAAAGCTTCAAATGCTTCTTTCTAAGGGGAATCCATAGGTTAGCTTTACTCAGAGTAAAGAAAAAAGGAACTTTCACTCACACTAGAAGAAACTCAGCCATAAGTTCAGAATCCGTACTCCAACTACATATGCAGTGAGAATAATACTGGGTTATTATAGTTAATTTATGGGTACATTTGTCTATTGTCGGTCTCCCATTATCAATTAGACATAGCAGCAGTGCCACCACTACTGGTAACAGTCCTTATTGTGTTGGTGCCAACCACAATGTTCACTTTCTTCACACTGTTTGTCCTGCCTGACCCTGCCTCCTTCCCTCTGGCCCAGTAGACCGCATCAGCATTAATAGCTTGCCTAAGCCCTGACCAATTCCTTTTTCCTTAGCCCTGCTGCCTCAAGTGAAGGGAAGAGAAGTAAGAAACATTGTTCAACAGGGAAGGAGGAAAAAAAGACAAGTAAATAAGAACCATCTGATTAAAAGAAAATAATAAGGCATAAGAAAGTCATTCTTCACTCTACCAATTCTTCTCATTTGCCCATAAGAAGTCATTTGTTTCTCCTTTCACCTCCTTATTTGTGAATGTGGTTTTCTCCTAATGATTAGTGTCAGGACCAGGTCTTATGTGTTTTGTGTAAAATACACAAGGGAGAAGAATGCTCAGGAAGAAATGGCTTTTCTTCTTGAATTAGGAGGTGCTGTGTGTGTGTGTGTGTGTGTGTGTGTGTGTGCACTTACACACTAATAAGTCAAGGTATATCAAGGCAGAAAGACCTTCTTACCCGTCAAGCATCACAAAGAGTAAAGAGCATAGACTCATAATCTACTGCTTCCTCTTTCTTTTCTATGCCCATAGTCCTAAGACTATCTCTTTGCAAAAACTCTATTATGAATATGGGCATGGTGATACATGCCTGTATTCCCAGCACTCAGGAGGCATAAGCAGCAGGATTGAGAGATGGAGGCCAGCTGGATTATGTAGTGAAATCGTTTTTTTTTTCCTCAAAAAGAAAGGGGATAAAAGACCTTATGAAAATAAGCTTTGGGGCTGGGAAGATGGCTCAGCGGTAGAGCGCTTGCCTTGCATGCCTGAGGCCCTGGGTTCGATTCCTCAGCACCACATAAGCAAAAAGAAAAAAGCCAGAAGTGGTGCTGTGGCTCAAGTGGTAGAGCTCTAGCCTTGAGCTGAAGAGCTGAGGGACGGCGCCCAGGCCCAGAGTTCAGGCCCCACGACTGGACCCCCCCCAAAAAATAGAAAATACGCTTTTACAAACAGATTATTCTTATTTCATAAATAAAAAATGATTGTTCTTTGAAATAAATATAAGGGTGGTTGATTCATTTAACAGAATTTCCAGTGGAGATTTTATCCCTCTGTGGATGAAGGGCTGTTCCCATGTGGATACAGCCACCTCTCTTTAGGTGCATGGTTTAAAGATGATGAGGACAGCATGCAGGAGAGAGCTGTTGCAGGATTTTAGTCTTGGTGCAGCAGTGGAAGCACAAGAGCCACTTCCTTCCTTACCCAAGCCAATAGATAAGGGGCTTGCTCTCAATGACAGGGTATCTAGCCTTTCATACTTGGTTCAGTGGCTACTTAGCAGATGTTGTGGTCCCTTCCCCACTCTCCTTATCCCCCACCATAACACTAGAGCAGAAAGAAAAAGAATCCCTAAGCTGTTGACCGCATTTCTAGAAGGAAATATATTTGGAGCCTCAGAGGTTACACGATTGTAGATGAATCTTAGGAGCTATGGTTTTCAAGGACAACTGCGGTATGGAGGACACATATCAGAGAGATGTCACATGGGATCCCCAGCTGTGAATAAGCTGGGAGGAACTGTGTAGGCCTAGAACGAGCACCCTGCCAAAGCAACTGTGTACCCGAGCCCAGCTCAGTGGGAACCACGTCATGGCTAACCAAGCGGAAGATCAAAGACATACCAGCTAGAGCTATCATCTCGGGTTCCTTCCCTCCTGCTTCCACACTATTCCCTACCAGATACCCGAGGAACTGGTATCTAAAAGCAAGAGCTTTTAGAAGTGGCTGAGAAACAGCCACTCTTTACACCATAGACTTCTACTTATCTTTAGGGAGGGGAGGAGGTCATTTCAAATCAAATGTGAGACTGAAGTTTATAAGATTAAGAGTGGAAGATTATTTTCATAACCAAAGATGGCTAACAAGTATGCAACCTAGCCTAGTAGTTATTAAAGGAAACATTAGTCAGTATGAAGGGGGTAGGGTGAGTGTATAGTTGTTATAGTTGTTATAAATATTTTTTGAAAGATAAAATTCTTGAATGGTCACAAGCCAGAGTTGAAATTTCTCAATAAATTGCTTACATGGAAATTTTAAAATATCTTTTTTCAAAAAAAATAGTATTTCAGAATGCTGTTCTGATTTGCATCAAATAAAGAGTTTCCAGAACGTCACAAATGCTGATATCTGCTATTAAATGCAAGATGCATGTTGCCAACCAGTTGCCCAAGGAAGAGAGGGGGCAAAAATGACTTCCACATGCAAGCTCTCCTGGGCTCTCCTGACAACAGGAAAGTTCCCAGAATGAACCAGTTAAACTGACTGCTTCCTCTCACTTTCATAAATTTTAAAGTGATACTTTTCAGCTTCTCCCACATTCAGTCAAGTTTTATACTTCCCCTGCTCCTAAAAGGCACTTGCAACATTGAAAACTAAAGGCCTAACATCTGTTGTCCTTAGTTTACTTAATTTGTTAACAGAGACTGGTTCTTTTGGGGTCTGTGGCTATCATACTGTTTATAGCAGTCTTTGAATGCATTGTGGATAAAGAATTATTAGAGCAATCACTTGCATATTTTCTTGGATATAAACTTGAAGATGTTGTTTGTTTGTTTTGCAGTATAGGGTTTGAACTCAGAGCACCCTGCCTGCTAGATAGATAGATTACAGCTATGCCTGAAGAACTTTATTACACTGCTTATTTTTGTGATGGGATTTTGCCTCCTGCCCAGCTATGTGCTTGGATCGTAATCCACCGATTTTAGACTTCCCTTCATAACTGAAATGACAAGCCTGTGCCACGACACCCAGTTCCTTTTCTCTTTTGAGACAGAAGTCTCACAGGGTTTTCTGCCCAGGCTGACCTAGTATCATGATCCTCCCAATCTTCAGCCTCCCATGTAACTAAGATGATAGGTGCATGCCATCACAAACAGTGATGGATTTGAGGAAGGTTTCATGACTTTTCTCTCCTAGGCTGGTCTCAAGCTTGGATCCTACCATTGAACATACTTTTTAAAAAGGAGCCTGGGACTAAAAGTTGCATGCATTTGAAATAAAATTCTAACACTCTTCATTCTCTGAAAAATGAACTTCCTTCTTTGATCCTCCATGGTTTTCCCCTATGGATACGGGGCAGTGAGAGTAATGACATAGAATTACCAAGATGCGTAAATCTAGCCTTGTCCGGCTACCCTGAGGACCTCAATAAACAAACATTTTCTCCAGCCCTTCCTCACAGTCAGCATCTGGCCAGTGGTGGACTCAATGGGAAGTGGTGACAATTATTTCCTAATACCAGTTCCAGCACTGTCTCAGTTTTGCTTGGAATAATGACCCATGTAAACTAGCTTGAGTGAAAAGGGGTTTTATTGCAAGGATGGGGACAATCTTATGGACTGGATTGTGTGTGTGTGTGTGTGTGTGTGTGTCTTTGGGGCTGTACTCTCCCATACTAGATTGCTGATTTGTAACTGAGTCTCATGCGATAATGGTTCAACATGACCTTACACCTCAGCTCACCAGAGGTAGCTTGTTTATTTTCACAGGAATAGAAAAAATAATTAAAAATAAGAAACAATCTTGAGCAAAAGCAACAATGTTGGTATTGTTACTTGACTTCAAAATTTATTACAAAACCATATTTATCAGGGCAGCATGGTACTGTTGTGTGTGTACGTGTGTGCACATGTAGGTGTGGTGTGTACATAGAATATAATTGAAACCATGGGATCATTTGGGAGAACAAAGGGGATGGGGGAGCAGAAAAGAGAATTAAGAAGGATGAATAGTATTGAAGTATAATACATAGAGATGGCATAAGAAAATTCAGTGAACGTTGTTAAATAGGGGGCAGGAGCAACAGGGAAAGACAGACAATAGAGGAGACAAATTCAGTTAAAATATCTGCTTGTGAGAAATGCCATGGATAAACCAATTAATATATACACAAAAGAAAGGAATGTCGGGAAAGCAAACCATGTTCTCATGGGGATGGGAGCCAGTGGGTGGGGGAGGGTGAGTGGAGAGGGTGAATAAGAGTGAATATAGTCAAGGTACTTTATATGAAAGTGTGAAAACAGAACAATGAAACCTGTTGATTGTTTTAAAAGGGGAGTGAAAGGAGTGATTATAATGGGATGCATTCTGTGCATAGATGGGAATGTCACAATGAAACTTCCTGTACAACTAATATTTGCTAACAACAAATGCAAAAAGAAAACCCACACCTCAGCATGATGCTGGCAATGGAACAGGACAGCCCAAGAATAAACCTATTCATTTGTAGTCAATTGATTTTCCGCAAAGGTGTCAAAAATACCCTGTATCTTCGATAGTGTTGGAAAACCTGGATATCCACATATATAAGAATGAAACTGAACTCTTACCTCATACCACATACATAAATTACATGTAAGGCTTAAACCTTTAAAACCAGTAGAAGAAAATATAGGAGAAATGCTCCACAACACAGGTCAGAGTATAGGTATCTTGGATATGATCCGGGAAACATAGGCAAGGAAAACAAAAATAAACAGACAGGATGGCATTGAACTGGTGCCCAGTTCTGCATTCTTATTTTACTTTACAATAGTTAAAATATGGAAGTGATATAGGTGCCCATCAGCAGATGAGTGGACAAAATAAGTGCAGTATTAATACACAGTGGAATAATATTCAGCCTTAGAACCTGGGCGCCAGTGGCTCATGCCTGTAATCCTAGCTACTCAAGAGGCAGAGATCTGAGGATTGCAGTTCAAAGCCACCCTGGGCAGGAACATCCGTGAGACTTTTATCTTTAATCACCAGAAAACTGGAAGTAGCACTGTGCCTCAAGTGGTAGAGCATTAGCCTTGAGCTGAAGAGCTGAGAGACAGTGCCCAGGCCCAGAGTTCAGGCCCCACGACTGACCAAAAAAAAAAAACAAAAAAAAACCAGCCTTAGAAAAGAAGGAAATTTATCATCTGGAACAATTGGAAGGGCATTATACTAAGTGAAATAGACCAGGAACAGAAAGATAACTACTGCATGAATTTACCTATATGTAGAATCTAAAAAAGTAGGACTCAAGTAAGAAAGGTCTATCTGTCTGTCAGTCACATGATACAATAATAAATCATAATGCTGTCTGTTATACAACAGAAACATTGACTCAACATGTCAATTTATGAAGACAATGTGTCTTGATCAGTGTTACCTCTTATATCATTTCCCCCCTATCTATCTCAATTCTGTTACCTGGTTCCATTTTCACATACATTGAGTATGATGATTGTGTTTGTTCACCATTCTCTCCATTTCTCTCTCCTCTCCCTTTAAGCCTTAATCTCCCTCAGACAAGACATATTTCAGCTTCCTGGTATTCATTTTGTTAAACTTTCTGCTAATTGTTCAAAGCACACACACACACACACACACACACACACACACACACACGTCTGCCACCACTTTATCTTCAGCTTACTGTAAGAAAGACTGAAAAGAAAGGAACTATAGATTAATTGTGACTTTGTCTTAAAGAAGACTTTATTAAGCAGATATCATGAAAGTAGGTATCCTGAAACCAGGCCATCGTCTTCAGCATCAGTGATTGGATAAGAAAGAATTTGTTAATGTTCCTTGGTCATTTATGGTTCTTAGCAAAACATACTTTTTTTTTTCTGTGTTGGAACCAAATTCTGATTTGACCTCTTGGTAATTTGGGACCCTGGTTTGCTCATAGATAGAATGCTCTTTCCTCATTCTTTCTTTTGAGTCTTGGTGAAGTTCTGTGCATCCTGGGTCTGAGGAAATGCTGTGCTCATGAAACATTTGAAGGCCATATGCTAAAGGCTACAGGGGACAGTGGACATGCCTATTGCAAGATCTCCCCTGTTCACACATGCTCCACTGTTGGACATTATTTACAAAACACAAGTTCAAAGATGAAGTTACTGAGGATGGCAGTAGTAGAGCATTGAAACAAACATGATAATCTTACCCCCACTACCCCTCCACCCCCGCCCTTGCAGTACTAGGATTAAAATCAAGGTCACGTGTACAAAGGAAATGCTCTATCAATTAGATTATGTCCCTAGCCCTTTTGTTTCTTTGTTGAAATAAGAATTCACTAACTTTGCCTGCATTGGCCCCAAATTCACAGAGTGCCTGCCTATGCCCCCTCAGTAGCTGGTATTACAGGTGTCAACCCTGTGCCCTGCTCTAAGCATAGAACCCTTCTGAGTGGCAAGCCTCCTCACATTTCCAGATGTCACATCCATAAAGCTGGGCTCTGCCTGGGGTACACACTATTGTAAAATTAAGACATTATCCTATGTATACTTGACTCTCTTGCATATAGGTGTTTTATCTCTATTAATTATTGGTAAAAGAGGGATTGTTATTTCCCAAAGTTTAAATTTTCTTTAGGATATGTTGTATGAGTGTTGATTCATTTTTATGCAAATCAAAGCACAAGGATCCAAGGTACTTAGGCAATTTTTTAAATCAAATCCTTGCTGAAGTTTATTATTGAAAGGATTAACCCAATCTTTTCAAACCGTTCATAGTGCTCATGAGTATATATGTGTGTATACATATGCTTAATGTTATTATATGAGAAATGGCCTTATAAATAATATACATCTATATATTTCTGTGTAGCTATCTATGTAGATGGCCTATAGTATGCATTTCTATATAAGAAAATGGCAATGCTCCATAGGAAATGTACTCATTACCTTACTCGTGTAACTGTAACACCTTTATACAGTATCTTTACAATAAAAATATATATTAAAAAAAAGAAAATGGTCTGTGATCTTATAGACAGTTTGGGCAGCTCAAAGAGCATTTTGGAGCTGAACACTTGGCTAAAGTGGTGAGCACCTGCCCAGCAAGCATGAACCCTGAGTTCAAAAGCTCAGTACCAACCAAGTACACACAAAAACAGCTGGAGAATGGTGATTCATGCTTGTAGTTCTATCTACTCTGAAAGTAGAAATGTGAGGATCTCAGTTCATGGCTACCCTGGGCCAAATATTAGCAAGACTCCCATCTCAACACATTAACCAAGTAAGGTCGTACAAGCCTATAAGAGAAGTATAGGTAGCAGATCGTCATGGTCTTAGGCTCCAGACAGAAATCTGACACCCTAAAAAAAAGCAGGGAATCTGGAAGCATCCTCTGGTAATAGGGTGCCTGCCTACCAAGTACTAGGCTCTACGTTCAAACCCTAGTACTGACAAAATCAAACAAAAATAAAAGTTAAAAAAGATCTCTTTTGATTGAATAAGAAACATAATTTAATGTTCCAATTTCAGTCAGTTTCCCTCTGTGAAAGAGGCAGTCACATAAACTGCTCAAGTTCAGCTGATTGTAAGAGTGTATGTATGTGTGTATATATATTTACAAAAATGTATAAAGATTTAGGATATTAATAAGACACTTGCAAATGTATATAGAAATATGATAATTTATACTATTTTCTGATGACTCCTGGTTGACATTAGTCATATGATTGCATTAATTACAAAGAAGAAACTCAAAATGGCATAATTGTGCCTGATGTTCAAGTAATAGAAATAGAATTTAAAGTGTTGCTAGAAAATGGAAAATATTACTGAGGTAAAAAGACTTTAAAACCATGAGTACAAAAGCAAAACATTAGCATGTGTGACCGTGACCCTGTCAAGGTGACAGGGGTGTACAGCGGCCACTGAACAAGGTGTGAAGTGAGGTGGCCAGCTCTGATGGCTCTGGGACAATGGTCATATAGTGCAATATCTGCATGTCTGAGACTGGAATCCTCTGTCTTGCTGGTCTAAGAGGCAACCCCCACATAGGGGTGACATGAGGCTTTAATGTCAGTGGTCTGAAGCATACTGTTTGAACACCACTCTGACTGCCTACCTTGTCTTTCAGAAAAATCCCTGAACCTCTTTCGACCTGAGTTTCTTCATTGTAAAATGTGGGGTCATATACTAAAGCTACCAGCACAACTATGTTTAGTGCAGCATTATTTACCATAGCTAAGATATGGAACCAACCCAGATGCCCCTCAGTAGATGAATGGATCAAGAAAACGTGGTATATATATATACACAATGGAATTCTATGCTCCATCAGAAAGAATAACATTGACCCATTTGGTAGGAAATGGAAAGACTTGGAAAAAATTATATTAAGTGAAGTAAGCCAGGCACAAAGGAACATAGGTCCCATGATTTCCCTTATTTGCAATAACTAGTCTATGGCTGAGACAAGCAGAAATGGTCAGTAAGTTGATGTTAGGTGAAATGAACCCCAAGATGTTTTTTCTTTCTTGCTATTGTTTCTAACATATTTATAAGATGATTTCTTTGTTGCGTTGTATGTCCCTCCCCCATGGTATAACCCCTGCTTTCACTGTATTTGATGTTGGTATAATTTGGGGAGGGGAAGGGGAAAAACAAATTGTTTAAATAGGGATACAGGTGAACCCATTGCAACAATGTACAAGACGTTATGTCAAAAAACAAACTTTACAACTTTGGTGCGGGGTGGGGGGAGGGAGGAAGTGGGGGACGATGGGAAGGGATGAGAAGGGGAAACAAAGGAGGAGGCAACAATGCTTGATAAGAAATGTACTCATTACCTTGCTCATGTAATTGTAACCTCTCTGTATGGTATTTTCACAATTAAAATAAAATCCTAAAAAAATGTGGGGTCATTCATTATATCTTTCTTCAGCTAATTGTAAAGACTGAATGAATAAGTATTTAAAAACTCCTAGGATAGTGCTGGGAACATGGTAAATGATAAGCACGAAGGTTTTCTAAGTAAATGTATTTTTAATTGTTACAGAAGTACGTGCATGATGTTTTTGTGGCCAGTCAAAGCTAGTCTGAAAACATTTGTCTGGAAAGCCTTGGTCTATGAGCTCAAGACAAATCCTGGTCCATGGGTAATGGGATGAGTTTGCAGCAGCTACACTCTTGACTGAGATGGGTATTTTCAGCCATGGCTTTGCTGCTCAGGCAGTGGGAGTGGCCAGGTTTACAGCTGACCAGTCTATTAGATCACAGATAAAATCCCGGCTAAATCCCTACAAAAAGATTCTCCTTCCAAGAAACTGCAAGTAGGAGAATGGAAACTGACAAGTATTTAAAAATAGCAAAAATAAATTTAATTTTTCAAAGGAGAATCTGCGTGCATCTAGCCAGAAGCAAAAAGAAGGAAGATAGTTTTGTGTGTTCTATTCTGGGTTCCCAGTGCTCAAGCAAGAGCAGAGTCCGTATGTACGAGCTACAAAGTACAAACTTTAGGATTCCTGGGAGCCTTTGTTTGAGTTAAATGTTCTGATATTTACATTTAAAAGTGACAAACACAATAGAATGATGAATCCTAAAGTTCCTGTCTGTCAATTGAAATTTTTTATTTTCCTCAAATGATAATAAATAAATTAAAAAGCACTATAATGAGCTGGAAAAAGGCCTTTAAAAAAGTGAAAAGCGGGGCTGGGGGTTTAGCCCAGCGGAAGCGCGCCCGCCTGGGGCGCGCAAGGCCGTGGGTTCGGTTCTCAGCCCTAGTTTAAAAAAAAAAAAAAAGTGAAAAGCTTGATATCTTTGTATACTTAACATTATTTTCATTCTACACCAGGACTGTCCTTGATCTGGGGTTCCACCCATCATTTGGGTGGCAAGGCATGTGAGTATTGTATTTGAGGGATAGTTTGGTATGCCAGTAGAAGCACTCTGAACAAGAGTCAAAGGGAAGAAGACACCAATCAAGAAGACAGACTTCCTGCCCAAGAGGAAGGATTTGAACAAGGGGGTGGAACTGGATAGAGTGGATGGGGTAGAGACAATGATCTTTACTCAAGGAAGGCAAAGACCATGCCAAGGCATTTGCACTCTTGAAGACTTGAGAATGATTTGCTTAGGCTTTGGAGTTCAGATCTGATGCCCAGGCCACTCTCTCTGAGTCAAAGCTGAATGTTAGAGTGGGCAGTATCTGATGCTGGGCTGAATGAAGCCTTGTAGAGGCCTGGGAATGCAGAGCACTTGAAAGCTGGGATGGACAGACAGGACTTTCCCCTTTTATTTGAAACACTAGGAAGCTAAGACTGAAGTGAATGTGAAAGGAAATGGATCTAGTCCTGGTTTTTTGTTTGTTTGATTGTTTTTCCTTCTAAGTAGTTGTGCAATATGGACAAGCCTTTTGTTCTTCCTAATCTACTTAAAAATGTTGGTCACACATCTTCTAGGCAGAACTACCAATTTTTAAGAGCTAATATTTGTGTCCCACTGACCTCGTTTTTATATTTATTGTAGTCTTACTCCAAATGACATGGTATGCCACTGAAATTAGATATCAACATCTAGCATGCTGCTACTTCAGGAAAGTCTTCTTTAGGACAAAAGGCATAGGATTCTGTGCTGAAAGGTCTCAGACTTGGTGTTCAATTTCACCAAAGTGCCAGCTAGAACCCAAAACCAATTGGTGAGATTGGGTCTATAACCTGGGTAATTCTCTGGGACGGACCAAATAATATGGACCGGTGAGACTGGCCTTACACCTGTAAGATCAGAGTAAGGCTTGATGTAGATAGTATCTCTGTTTACTGTGATGCTTTTCTCTCTCTGGAGAACAGGAAATTATTAACTCTAACTCCTACAGGAAGTGAGGTGATTATAGAGATTTGGTAAAATGGTAGAGCAGAATTAGGGTTTCTGTTGGTGCTTGTGAGAAACCAAATAATGAGCTTCATATACTATTCATTTGATATACTCTACTGAGGGTAAAGATGCAAGTCAGAACTGATGATTAATTTGTACAACTGGCCAATGGATAAATATTATTTTTTATGATCAAGAAGAAGAAGAAAAGGATAGGGAGAAGGAGAAGGAGGAAGAGGAGGAAACATAAAATGAGAAGTTGAAAAAGGAGAAGATGCAAAAGATAAAGAAGATGGAGAAGGAAATAGTTTGCAAAGGTGAATACGCTTTCTGAGAGAACCAATGCCCTGGAGAGAATCCAGCTTTGCTTTAGGTTCTATGCCTTATCGCCAAGCCTTATTCTTTTTTTTTTGTTTGTTTGTTTTGTTTTTTTAATTGTGAGAATACCGTTCAGAGGGGTTACAATTACATGGGCAAGGTAATGAGAACATTTCTTATCAAGCATTGTTGCCTCCTCGTTGTTTCCCCTTCCCAACCCTTCCCATACTCCTCCCCTCCCCCGACCCTATCCTCCTCTCACCCCCCAAGCCTTACTCTTACACTGACATTTTTCTCTGTTCTCAGTTTGGCATTGGCCCTGAGGTGTGGCTTTGTCAATCCGGGAGCTCCTAGCGTTCAGTAGGAATGCAGTGGCTCAGCTTGTCTCCTACATATGCAACACATGCCTTGATCCAGCAGTTGTGGTTTCACTGACAGTAGAGCTAAAGTCACAAGAACTAACAGAAAGGTCACATTTAGAATCCCTGTAAACGTTAGACACAGAAATTTATAAATAAGTACCTTTCAATTTTTTTTCCTTTTTTTTTTTAGGTTGTCTTCTCACAGAGAAAAATGAATTGGGAAAAGTTTAATTTGTTTCCTGTCCCTAGAACAAACTTCTTAGATGAGCTTAAGCTCTCTTATATATGCTATATTTAGGATTAATTTACAAATGAGCCTTCACTGGCCCTACTGTGAAATGAGTGAAGCTCAGAGAAAGCCAAGTAATTCCAAAGAAGTAAATGAAAACCCATACAAATCAATTGACCTAACAAGAGAATTGTGAATTTTTAATTAATTAATAGGTGTAAAGTGCTTAGCTCCATATCTTGCATATTGAAATTAGTAAATATCACACATCATCACCATCACCATCATCAGCAATACAGGAGGAAAAAGAAAATAAAACTTGGGCATTGGAGGCTCATGCCCTTAATTCTAGCTACTGAGGAGGCTGAGATCTAAAGATCAGCATATGAAGCCTGCCAGGCAGAAAAAAGACTCATCACTAATTAACCCTCAAAAAACTAAAACTGGAAGTGTGGCTCAGGTGGTAGAGCATCAGCCTTGAGCAGAAAAAGGGAGAACATGAGGAGCTGAGTTTAAATCTCAGTCCTAGGGTACACAAGCAAGCGCGTACACACACACACACACACACACACACACACACACAGAGGAAAAACCAGAAACTCTGAAACAGAGGAAAACAATAAAGATGGAAGAAATGTACATATCTCAATTTGCTTTTGAAAATTAAACAAGTGTTCTCAATCTTTGAATGTCTTCCTTGGCTGAGCAGCATGTCACTCTGTGAAGATTGTAATTACTTTCAAGTTGGTATTAAACCACTCAAAATGAGTCTGACCCACCAGTCAAACATTGCTTTTCAATGTCATGTTCTTACATTTTATTTAAAGCTGCCTAATTTATAGTAATCTAATATGTGCACCAAGGATCCTATTAAACTAGCATGGTCAAAACCCTAAAATTTCAAGCATTCTCAAATACCAGTTATATCCACCAGCCTAGGGCCATGGGTGGAAAGTAGGGGAGGAACAGAAAAGAAAGGAAGAGAATGTTTTATAATAAGTGGGACATTATTTCCTTTGTCATATTTTGGTTTCTTTAAAAATTGTTCACTCACAGTTAAGCCCCTTAGAGCCACACAAATTATCTTGAACAATAGCAAGGACTTGTGAAAAGATTCCTTAGATAACATTTGAAATACACAAGGCAGCCCTTGAACCTTTCCACATCTAGTAACATCTGACAGGCTTATGAGAGGCAGCCACCTGCAAGAGTGCTAAAATAGATGCTTTCAGAAAACAGAATTCTCAGAATTGATGTGTTAATATCATTCTCTTAATTACTTGACATCTGACCTAAGTAGCAGTAACTAGATGGGTCTGGCCAAAGTAAAAGGGCAGTTGAGCTGTCATTCATATATTTTTGGCCACAAGAGAAAGAAAAATAATAATAAAGGCTAGCTATTGAGGAGCGGGGGTGGGGGGGAGCCACACACCATATTTTATGGTATCAGGCAGCTTGTTCTACCCAGCTGAAGTTCACTAAATAATTACTTCATCTACCATTTCTTTTCCTATGTATGTTGGCTTAGATTTTCAAAAACACAATTTACTTGCCATTGGGGGAGGGCGGAAGGGGGTGAATAAGGGGCAGCCAGAGTAGGGGCGGAATGGACTCCTCAAAGGAAAATGTATATTATAGTGACTTTTGTTTATAGAGATTTCTCAAAGCATGGAATAAAAAAAATACATGGAAATAATTTTTTTTTTACAAAAGTCATTAGAAGCTTTAGGATTGGGGAAGAAAAAAAATCCAGATAATGGAAACTTCACTAAGAGACAGAAATTATGGGTCTGAAATTGAAGTTAAATCAGTGACTTCTGATCAAACCAAGGCTTGCTGTGTGGGTTGCATCCCAGCTCTTATTTCCCAACTCAAGACAAGGTTTTTATTTCCTATTCATCTTTTTCTCTCTCTCTTTTTTTCCCTCCAAACTGTCAACACTGCAGGGCCAATACAGCTGCGGGGAGGCAGCTGTGTGATTTTCTGCCTCCTACTTTGTCAGCCAAATTGTCAGCTCAGTTTTTCTTTATTGCTGGTACTGGAAGATGAAGCCCTGGGCTAAGGATTGGCTTATGCTAGTTAACTCTGTTTATTTCACTCTGAAGATTTTACCTGCTCATCTTTCTCTCCTTGTATTCTTTCTGCCTTTTCTGTCACCTTGTGTGTGTGTGTGTGTGTGTGTGTGTGTGTGTCTTGAACTCAGGGCCTTATACTCTCACTTAGCTTTTTTGCTCTAAGCTAGCGCTCCACCATTGTAGCCACAGCTGCACTTCTGACTTTTTGCTGGTTAATTAGAAATAAACAAGTCTCATGAGCTTTTCTACCTGGGTTTTGAGCCTCAATCCTCAGAGCTCAGTCTCCTGAGTAGCTAGGATTACAGTCATAAATGTGTGCCACCAGTGCTCAGCTCCTCTGTCAACGTTTTAGTTAGAAAAATGTCATACTCTTGACAGTCTGACAGTCTGAGTTCTGATTCTTTCCTTAGCATGTAGTCATCAGCAGTCATCAGCATAGTCACAGATGTTACAACTCTCCTTTTCCCTTCCCTTCCTTTCCCCTTTCTTCTCTCTTCCCCTCTGCTGCTCTCCTACCTTTGCCTACTTTTTAATTTTTTTTGTTGGTTGTGGGGCTTGAACTCAAGGCCTGAATGCCGTCTCTGAGTTCTTTTGTTCAAGGCTAGTGCTCTAACACTTTGGGCCATAGCACCACTTCTGTTTGTTTGTTGTTGTTGTTTGAGTAGTTCATTGGAGATAAGAATCTCATGGGGATTTTTCTGGCTTTGAACTGTGATCCTCAGATCTTAGCTTCCTGAATAGCTAGGATTACAGGTGTAAGCCACAGGCACTCAGCTACTTTGCCTATTTTTTTGATGATTATATACCTCTATATAGAAAACTCACACTTTATTTAGACATTTCATACTCAGGCATAAATAAATCTATGATGAATATTTACGTATCTCCTTATCTTCCTTCCTTCCTTCTGTTCATTCATTCATTTGTGCTGGTCCTGGGGCTTAACCTGTTATATAAGTACAGTACATTTTTATGTAAGTTTTTGAATACTTTTTTAAATTTTTATATAAAAATTATCATGCTGCATTGGTTCACAACTGCCTGGGGGTGGGGCATGTCCTAAAGATTTTAAATTGCAGATAAATCTGATTTCTTTGCTGTCCTAACCCTTAACCCTCTCTTAATTCCATTTAGAAGGATGTCTTTGCAATGGTTATATTTTATGCCTTCCCTGCATCTCCATTAGTTCTTCAACATCTTACTGCAGTCACAAACCTTTTCCCCCAACTAAAACTCATCACAGAATCTCAGAACTAACAGGGTTCTCTATAGACTTTCTGCAGTAGCCTCCTGGTTGCACAGAAGCAGAAAGAGATCAATGCCTGATTGGTCACGCTTCTATCTTGGCCTACTCAGTGGTTCTTTTGTGGGTGTATTTCTTTCCTTACCCATCAGTGTTACTTCCAGCAACTTCTTAAGTGGAAAGAACCCATGGCAGCAACTTTATTCACAGTGCCCAAGGTTTTTTCCTTCCGATCAAGATGCAGGCTGTGGAGAGGAAAGGATTGGACCGACAATGTCCACCAGGAGACGCGGGAAGTACCAGACTTCCTGTATGAGAACTCCAGGAAGAGTGGAGTCACTTGGTGTGACCTCCTCATACTGGAAGTGAGATGAGATCTTGCTTCCAGATCTCTGGAGCCCTCAGTGAAGGAAGATTCTCCTTTTCAGGACAAGCATTTGAAGGCCCACTCCCACCTTTTGGCTTTCTAACAATGGCAAAGGCAGAAAGAGCACAGCTTGACTCTTGAATATCAGGTGCAGATCATTTCAGGGTAAGCAGAAAGGAAAAGAAAAAGAAAGAAAAGAAAAAACCCTCTGGCTTACAAAGTAAGAATCTTTGAAATGAAAGTTGTGCAGAGTCAATATGGAGGCCCACAATGCTGTCTCTGGAGCTGCATTTTCAGCACACAAGGGCACTTCCTCTCTCACAGAAAGCCAAGAGATGTCATGTTCCTTAATTAAAAACATCTCTCGAGAGTCAGTGGGAGGCTCCTGCACAGCCCCTACCTGAAGATGCCGATTTACAGAAAAACTTCCAGCCGTGGGATTCATACAGGGGACACACTGGCAATTGTGTGTTTCTTTTACAACTGGCCTCCATCTGTCATACCTATGTAGTTATGAAATCAAAGGCGATAATAAAGTTCAATTGTATATTCACAGTTTGATATTTCTATTGACAGGTCTCACACAAAAAAATGCCATTTCAGGAAGCTCTGAATCTATGTCCCTCCATAAAAGGCCCTAAAAAGCTCTCCTGGGTAGCAAGTCCCCACCCAACAACCTTCCAAATCTCAGTCTAAAGTGGCCCCGTTGAGGTTCAAAGGTGTCAAATTGGGCCTCGTCTCCCCAGGTTCTGTTTGTGATTTCAAAACATCTCTCTGATGGTGAGGGAAAAAGGAAACCACCCAGCCCACACCACAACTAAGTTAAAAATCCAGCTCCTAAGTAGAGCAGTTAACCCAACCATCCCCATGCTGCTGAGCGGTACCACGGGATGCCGCTGGCCGGCCTGGATCAGGACGGATCCTCCTCTCTGCCCTAGAGTCTTTCCTCATCCCCAGAGAGGCTGATTATCTCTGAAGAGTTCTCAAATATCTATGGATTTCACCACTATAGAAAGAGTCTTCAGGGCTACTAGAACACTCGCATGCAGGTGCCTCGAATTTCTTTGACAAGATCTTCTCCCCCCCCCCTGCCCCCCATGGTAAAGAGGAGTGAGTGTTTGACTGGATTCAAAACCAGTAAGTCTGTTCTTCTCTCTGTGTATGGGACCAGGCTTATGCCAGAGGAGCACATCTGAATGCAAAAATTAAATGGAGGATTTGGGCGGGTGGAGGGGGGGGGTAACAGGTGCTCTTTTATAAAGGCTAAATTCCATATTTACCAAACTGATTTGCATGAGGCATGTTTTCAATGAAAATATTGCTACTCATTTGGCTGCATTTGTGCAACAGAAACATAAGGATGGAGCAGAAGAGGGGCGCGGTTCTCAAGCTGTCTTCTTGTACCTACCGCTCCGCTGGCAGCTAAGTGGCACATTTGGGAGATTAGCTCTTAGAAATGCTGCTTCCCAAAGCCAAGAGAGCAGGACATTGGGTTTCCAGTAATCCCGTGATACAGCCTTGGCATCAAGAGATAGATGAGAAAGCCAGGCATGGTAGGGCTTGCCTGTAATCCTAGCACTCAGGAGGCTGAGACAAGAGAATCGTGAGTTCAGGACTAGCTGGGGCTACAGAGTCAGACCTTGTCTCAAAGAAGATATATATATATATATATATATATATATATATAGAGAGAGAGAGAGAGAGAGAGAGAGAGAGATGAATCTAGAAGTGATAGTGTGAGATCATTTTTTCCGCTAACCACGTTACAACGCCTAAATGAGCTGGAGAGAAATATAATCTAGGTTTTTTGCCTGCTTTCTCTTCATAATCAAAGACAGTAGTGATTCTTCTTCTTCTCTCTCTCTCTCTCTCCCTGCCTTCCTCCTTCCCTCCACCTTTTCTCCTTCTCCCTCACTCTCTCTCTTTTCTCTTTTGCTTAGGACTAGGCTTGAACGCAGGGCCTCAAGCTCTCACTTGGCCTTTTCTGCTGGTAGCATCTCTATTTGTAGAAGCATGAAGCTTGGAACAGGTATAGGGGCATTAAGCAGGACCAGAGCACCTAAGACCTCCCTGTATTGGCCACTAACATCCCCATAAGTACCCCAACTTTCAGGAAGTCAACCTCTGAATTTCCACACTGAGTTTGGGACCCCCTGAAGAAAACAATTAGGAAAATACATGCAAATTAATGGTCTCCATCACTAGTGAAAACCAAGGAGGTAAAATTGGTTTCTGCCCATCTGCGATCTATAACAACACATGACACAGGTGGACCCGATGCAACTATGAGAAGTACAAGTTGTCATGTCAAAAACAAACTTTACAACTTTGGTGTGGGGGGGGGGGGGGGGGGGGGG